>NC_142081.1:7125491-7440908 GCF_054644295.1 Miniopterus natalensis | reverse complement strand
TCTCAGCTGCTCGCATTCTGGTCTGAGGTTTTCCTTGCCTTGAATATCCATCGGCCATTCCTGTTGTTGCATTTACCAAAATAAAACTGCCTTCAGTTTGCTCCTCTGCGGGAAAGGGCTGGTGAGCAGTTTTCTGACAGTTGTATATTAAATGCAGGTGGCTTCATGAATGCACTTTCTGTCTGGCTCAATACATTAACCATAACCCACAGTTTCTTCCAAAGGAACTGGAATGAATTAAATTGTTTAATAAAAACTTACTTACCTGGATAAACTCATTTCTATTTTGCATTTAGATTCCCTAATGCATCTTTCCAGATTGTTATTTGTAAAATAAAAAGCTAGACGTGTTTACTTAGAAAGCCAAACATCAGACCCTAATCCTGGTTCCTATCCAAGATCTTTGCAATGTCTACCCCCCCCCCCCCACACACACACACACAGTTCCTACCACGTTATGAACTGGTGCAGATTTCATTTAGCGTGAATCGATAATTCCCACCCCACGTCCAGAGGAAGAAGTGGGCGTTCAGTTAGCGTCTCTGAGTCCGTTTCTTTCCATCGCAGCCCTGAAACCTCCACTGCATCAGACAGAAAGAAGGCAGATTGAAACAAAATCGATTTCTTTTAATCCGCACCCGAGGATATGTTTGTGTGTATGTTGTTTTTTTGTTTGTGTTTATGGTGGGTTTTTAAAATCCTCACCTGAGGAGATTTTTTTCCATTGATTTATCAGAGAGAGTGGAAGGGAGGGAGGAGAGGGAGAGAGAGGGAGAGAAACATTGATGTGAGAGAGACACATCAATTGGCTGCCTCCTGCTCATGCCCCGACCTGGGCCAGGATTGAACCTGCAACCCGGGTTCATGCCCTTGACCGGAAATCAAACCCAAGACCCTTGGGTCCTTGGGCCGATGCTGTTACCATTTAGCCACACCGGCCAGGGCAGGGAGGATATGTCTTTGTTGATTTTTTTTTTTTATTTAGGAGAGAGAGAGGAAAAAACATCCGTGTGAGAGAAACATCAACTGTTTGCCTCCCGTATGCTCCCCAACTGTGGATTGAACCCAAAACCTGGGTATGTGCCCTGACCAGGAATCAAACCCGCAACCTTCTGTTGTACTGGACAACACTCCAACCACCTGAGCCCCTGGCCAGGGCTGGAAACTGATTCTTAAAGCAATGCCTGTTCAACAAGCCTTGAATGCCTCCCAGTTGAAGCTCTCCAGGATTACCAGGAGTTCGTTTAAGAAGCTGCTTATGGAAATGGCGCTACGCTCCCTGTCAGATAATTCCAGAGGAGTGGATCTTCTCTAGGAGTCAACATGATAAACTCAGCTTAGAGTCAGTTCCTGGAGAGGCTGGATCTGAGAAATCAATCATCTCTCCCCTCATCTTCGCCAAAAGCAGCTCTGGCGCATAGTGTGCCTTAAGCCAGGGCTTGCTAAATTGATGAACTGAATACGTGAGTAATAAGGATGACTTATGTCATCTTATTTCCCTTTTTGCCTTTTTCCAGAAACCCAGGGCCAAATTTTATGCTAAAATACAATTAACTGTATTAGCCCGGCTATTCGACCTAATTGCCTCTCCCCTTTCTTTTTAAAGTGTAAGGGTTTATTGGAACAATTTTGTTATATACCTGCCTTAATATAAAGCACTACCATAATGTCCTTCCTTGTGAGCCAACAGTCACGAGCACGTCTTTTTTCAGATGTCACCTTCCTTAATTCGCTCACCAGCCCCGTGTGCCAGGACCCCGTGCTCTACTGAATTTATAAGGCAACCTAGACACTCTCGCCCCTGATTTTCAGGTGGGGGGAGTGGTAGCCCACGTTTTTTATAGCGCTTACTGGACGCCAGGCCCTATGCTAATCATATGACTTAATCCTCGCAGTCAAAGAGAATTTATGGGGTAGATGTTCTTGGCACCCGCATTTTGTGGATGAAGAAACTGAGACTTGGGAGTTAAGTAATTCATGGAAGGACACACTGCTGGGACGCGGCAGAGGCGGGAACCGAACCCGGGAGTCCCACCTCCCGGCCAGTGCACCCAACCTGACTCAGTGCCGAACAGCGATGCCTCCGAGTCTTCATTCAGATGCAAACAATTTTTCCCCGATCCAGCTGCCGGCACAGTCCTAAGTGGACTTGGGATGAAGGGCAGGGAATATTATTATAGCACGAGATGGCTGCTAGACCAGGCGGCGCTGGAACAGGGGGTAGGTCCCAGGTTGCACGAGTTCAGCTTTGCCGCATGTTTTGGGGGCCACTCGGTAGAAGGGAAGGGGCCCAGGCCAGGCCGGAGGGAGCCCCAGCTGCAGGGGGCCGGGCCCTAACCCTGGCACTGTCCCTACCTCGCAGTCCTGACCTCAGGCAAGCACCTTCCCCTCTTTGCAAACCTCTCGCTCTGATAAAACGTGGGCGTTGGACTGGGTGTCGCTGGCTGTTGGCAGCTCGGCCAAACTTCTCTTCCCTCCTCCTGGCCCTTTGCGGGGAGGCGGCTCTGAACCCCCCCAGCCAGCGGCCCGCAGCGAGGAGCCCTCCGCGTCAGGGCTTGAGAAACTCGACAGAAACTCGGAGATGAGGTGCTTGAGGTTTATCAAGTTTTCAAGATTACACCTCCATAAACCCCTTTACAAGGCCGCTCAGCACCAGCCTCCCGAGCCACCCGGTGCCTGGCCGCCACCTCTGGCAGGCGCCCCCCACCCACCCACCCGGCCTTCAGACCCACCGTGTCCTTGCGAGGAGGAGGGGCAGCGAGCGTAGTGCTGGTTACCTTATAATCAAATTTTCACTGCGCTCTCTGACAGGTTTTTAAGTCACTTAAGGGATCTATTTATATGTGAAAGCATCAGCATCGTGCAGTAAATCCAACCACAAGCCAGTCCCATATTTTATTAAGTTTAAGTTCAGTGAAAGTGCAGAGCGAACGAGGGTCCTGTGTCTCTCCGTTACATCTGATTTGCGGTTCCCATAAAAAGGCCCACATGCCGCTGTTTCAGATGTGTTTTGGATTGAAAATAGGATTAATGTGCTAAAGTGTGATTAGAATGGTTAAACACGATTAATTGGAACAGACTTCTGCTGCCAAGGGAGCTCCTCCGAGGCTGGCCCCGCTCCAGGTTACCAAGTGAACAAAGCCGGCCAACTGTCCAACTTTTTCCATGTCTCGCCTCGCGTGCCGTGCCCCTTGCATTTTCTCATCGCCAGCCTGTCTCAGGGCAGATTAAATGCAGCTGAGAATGCCGGTCTCGCCCGGCGGCGGCCGTCCTCCGGGAATTGGCAGGAACCTTGGCCCGGCCCGGCCTCGTCGGTGCTGGCCGAGAGCTGCCATGCACCGGGGGCAGCGGGCCAGGTGGCTGGGCCGGGGGTGGGAGTAATTTGGGGTTTTTTAAATGATCTATTAAACCCCTGAACTTTAATCAAGCTGCTACCACACTGGCGGCTCTGATTTACTCTGGGAGCCCGGAGCGGGCGGAGGCCAGACCGGGCGGCAGCCCCAGCCAGCCTCCCGTGGGCCACTCGGGGCGGGCGGGTGGACCGGGCGGGCCGGGCCTCTTAGGCTGGGCCGCCTGCTCAGGTCACCCCTGGCTCCCAGGAATTTTGTCTTTGGCCACTAGGCTGGATCAAACCTTCCTCCCACCCCCACCCCCAACGCAGACAGAGCTCAGTGGAGCTTCCTCTTGCCCTGCGCCCCGAGGCTGCCTCCCTTTGTTTGGGTTCCCCGCGGATGGACTGGTTTTCCCACATTAAAGGCAAGCAGGAAAATGCAGCGTCTGGGCCCTGGCTGCTCCCAAATCAACAGGCAGACCGGAGGCCAGGCGACCACGGTGACCTTTTTAGCAGTTCCACTCGGGATAAAAATTTTACAAAAGAGGCATTTCTCATACCAGGTAGTTTGAAAGGGAGTCTTTTTAAACAGTGAAAAAGAAAACTTATTATGGGCCCTAAAATTTTAAAGCATTTGCCCCTTTAAAAGGGTCATCTGGACACTTAAGGAAAATATGTTCTGGGAGGGACCAAGTCCCCCAGGTCCTGGGTTCCCAGCAGTACCAGGCTGTGGGTGAGGGAACTTGGCTATGGAAATTATATTTTTATTTGTCTCTTGGGTTGGATAAGTTTGGTTTTGTGTGTGTCTGTCTGTGTGAGTATATTTATGTATTTGTGTGGGGTGTGTGTCTGTAGGTCTGTCTGTATAGTATGTGTGCCTGGGTGTATGCATGAGAGTATGTATGAGTGTATGTGTATGTGCATGTGTGTGTATGTCTATGTGGTATGTGAGTGTTGTGTGTGTGTGTGTGTGTGTGTGTGTATGTGTGCAAGCACATATGTGTTGATGGGATATAGGGACCAGCCTTGAGCCCTCAGGATGCTGGCACAGGGCTGTCTCCGGTCCCCGGGTAAAGGTCCGCTCCTCCAGAGGCCTTCCTGCTAGTCTTTCTCATAGCATCTTCTTCTGGTCCCACACAGCACTCATCCCCTTATAAATACATGGGAGTTCATTGGCTTGGCATTGGCCACCCATCACCCTGTCCTGATGAAAAACTCCATGAGGGTAAGGACTGGGCGTGTGTGTTCCACGCCTCTGTTGCCAGGGCTCAGCCAGGCTGCCAGCGAGCTGCCCGGGGCCCCTGCAGGAATGAAGGACTTGTTCCCAGGGGCTGGGAGCCCTCAGCGGTCCACCTTTTTCGGAGATTGCCTTCACCTAAGAGAGCTCCCCCACCCAGGGTCTCCCCACTTTCCAGGACAGTCTGTATCCAATAACCTAACAGGCCAGAGATAAAGGCTTGACCCTCTCACCCCACTTGGGACAGGTTGAATGGGTCATCAAGCTGCAGAGCTCCCTGGGGAGGGCTGGGGAGGGTGTCATGGGGCCTCTATTGGGATCACATCACAGCTCAACTTCCCCTCCCCCAACACTACTGCTTCCCCCATCACACAGGTGTGGATCCCCAGGACACCCCCACCAACCTTCCCGCATCTCCTCTCCATCTCAGGGTTTGCTTCCCCGGGAACCCATCAGTGACAGTGCCCCTCTTGGACGTGGCCTTAGTCTGATCCACACAGAACGAATGAGGTGGGACTGTAACAAGAGGGGTCTTATTCTGAACAGCTAAGACACGGCCCCTCCCCTCCCCCACCTCCATCCAGGTAGCTCTGCCTTATTTCAGCTTTATGCCCTGGCTGCCTGCATCCAATTTTGTTTGAAGAAAAGGTCCTGCCATTAAAAAAACCACTGACTTGAGTGATGCACTAATGCTAATAATAGTGGTGACAGCAATACCCGTCCAGTGTCCTGTGAGCCAGGCGTGCTTCTGGGCACGCGTCACAGATTCACCAGCTGGTCCTCACGCCCATCCCACAAGGTCAGACACACTGCCACCCTTAGTCTTATAACTCAGAACACTGAGGTGCAAAGAGGTGCAGTGATGTGCCCCAGGTCACACAGCTGGGCGCTGCTGCAACTAGGAATTGGACTGGTGTTGGGGGAATTTGGTCCAGGAGCTGATACAGACGCAGGATTTAGGACCACAGCCTCAAGAGCACAGCTGGTCACAACTCCCTTGAATCCATTGACAGGAAAACACCAGCTTCCTTTGAAAATCAAAAGCCCAGCAGACTTCCTCCTCTGCCCTTTGCTGTCTTCTTTCCCTGGGGTAACAAGTACCGACGGGCTCAGCCTGACTTAATAAATAAAGGAAAAGTGTAGCTGAATTTTTTAAAAAGTATCCCAACAACCCTCTGATAGTCCGAACCCCTTATTTCACAGGTGGCAAGACTGGGAAGGTGACTTGCCCATGGGTGTACACAATCAGTGGCTTCCAGCTTCCAAGCCAGGCCGGGGCTCTCTTCATTCTGCCAGGCTGCTTTCCTTACTTCCAGAAACTTCCAGAATGAAGTTAAGGCTTTTGGTCCATGGCCACACCCACTAAGTACTAAATCAAGTCCAGGGGAAAAGTCGGACCTGAGTGCCCCGATCTGGGGCCCTGGGCTCCAAGGACACAGAGGACGGTGCTGGCTGCCAAACTCCAACTAATCCAGTTTCACAATGCGGTTTATTTAGCATTAAACTGAGGTCCTGGGACCTCATCAGGGAAAGAGGGCAAAGTTTCTCAGGATCCGAGGGGAGATGCTGTGGCTGTGTTTGGCCTACGTTTCCCCCAAGGTTCAGGAGCAGCTAAGATACCATCTGGGATTCTGCCAGGTGGGCCTCCCTCAGGTCCACGGAGCGCTGGCTCTACCGGACCCCACCCGGGTTCACCAGGGTTTGAGCTCCACGGCTGAGCGAACATGCCAGGGCGGGCCTTGGGGTCCCCAGAGAGCAGCTTCACCCCCAGCCTCCTTCCCTGTGTCCCTATGTGGAGTAAAGAAGAGCAGGCCTGGTCCAAGAAGCTTGCAGAGCCAGCTACTTTAGAAGGAGTGGGCAGGAGCCTCGATGCTGCATCGCCGTCATTTCTGTTTTATTTGAACATCTCTTTCCTGTGTCCCCCGCCCACACTGGCAGGAGCATGGTGGCTGTGACATTCTTATACACTGACATGGAGACAGTTTATTCACAGAATTCCTCTTTGCACAGAGCTGTATTTGTTGGGGACCATCCTGGGAGGAAGGCAGGATTCATGGGGCATGTACCAGCTTTCTGGTCAACCTCTTTGTCTTGTCATGGAGTGTATGACATTTCAGACAAAGATAAATAAGCCGGAGGTTGTGAGGAGGCTGCGCCCCCTCTTCCTGGGCAGAGGCCTGATTTCTGTTGGACTCTGGCCATATTCAGATGGGGTGAGGGGCCTCCCACGTTCAGCCCCTCCCATCCACGCACTTGCTCCTGGCCCTCTTGGGTAGGAAGGAGGTAGCTCAGGTTGGGAACTTCATCTCTGTCATTTCAAAAAAGCCATCAGCTGTGAACGCCTGCAAACCTAGGACATGCTGCATTCTATTCATATGTCCTCTCAGGATGACAGACTCCCTGGGGACAGCTGAGTCACTCGAGTCAGGCTCACTTGAGTGACTTGGGTTTTCTGGGAGCTGTTCCCACTGAGGTCAGTTTTGTGACACAGGAGAGGTGCCTCCCTCCCTGAAACTCAGCTGCCTGGGGGTAGTCATCGGGTTCGGTCTCCTTCACTTAGTGCATAAACACTGACGGCCCATCTACTGTGTGCAGGAGCCATATGGCTGCAACCTGGGGTGGGGGGGTGGCGGTGGAGGGGAGAGAGGAGGCAAGGTCCCCAGAGGGGAAGGTGCTGTGTCCACATTCCATGCTTACTCTTTTTTTTTTGAATCCACACCCGAGGATGTTCTTTCCATTGCTTTTCAGAGAGTGGAAGGGGGCAAAGAGAAAGAGAGAGAAACATCTATGTGAGAGAGACATATCGATTGGTCGCCTCCTGCACTTGCCTTGACCAGGGCCAGGAATCGAGCCTGCAACCAAGCTACGTGCCCTTGGCCAGAATCAAACCCAGGACCCTTCAGCCTGTGGCCAACGCCCTAATCACTGAGCCAAACCAGCCAGGGCCTGTGCTAACTCTTAATCACCTCAGGGGACTGGTGGGCCCAAGGGTCCTCGGACCTCCCATATCACTTCCAAATCTTAATGAAAGCCCCCCACTCTCACTCATTTTGCAGAGCTTTACAGAGCCCCTTCTATGTGCCCAGTGCTGTTCTAGGCAGCAGAGATGCAGCCCTGAGCAAATCAGACAAAAGCAGGCAAAGCAAGCGGAACAGGCAAGTAGAACACATGCACGTGGGTGTGTTATAAAGTGAGCACAGCGTGTTATGTTGTGAGTGAAGGTGGCTGTTATAGCACATCACACAGTGATGACTGCCGTAAGGAAAACAGTTGGGAGGGGGCTGGGAGGGGCTGGGGGGGGTGGGTGCAATCAGAGACAGGTGGTCAGGGAAGGCCAGAGGGCAACCAGATAAGGGAAAAACAATGGCCACACAATTCTACAATGGTGCTCTTTCTAGAATGTGGGGGGAAGGGGAGGAGGAGTAGGGAGAGGTCAGGGGGCTCAGGGAAGCTTCCTAGAGAAGCAACCTCAGCTAAATCTAGAGATGCTGGTCACTGGTTGCCCGGCAGAACTGGAGGCCAGGGAGAGCTGGAGGCCAGGGGGAGCTGGAGGCCAGGGAGAGCTGGAGGCCAGGGGGAGCTGGAGGCCAGGGAGAGCTGGAGGCCAGGCGGACCTGGAGGCCAGGGGGAGCTGGAGGCCAGGCGGAGCTGGAGGCCAGGGGGAGCTGGAGGCCAGACGGAGCTGGAGGCCAAGGGGAGCTGGAGGCCAGACGGAGCTGGAGGCCAGGCGGAGCTGGAGGCCAGGGGGAGTTGGAGGCCAGGCGGAGCTGGAGGCCAGGCGGAGCTGGAGGCCAGGGGGAGCTGGAGGCCAGGGGGAGCTGGAGGCCAGGCGGAGCTGGAGGCCAGGCGGAGCTGGAGGCTAGGGAACTCCAGGCTGAAGTAATAACTGTGCAGAGGCTGCCACAGCTGGTCTCACCCTGAACTGTGGGTGGGCATGAGCCCCCTGAGGAGGCAGCTCTGGAGGGAGGCTGTGGCAGTGTTCGCCTCTTGCCTCCTTGCTGGGGTGGGCCTGTCCTCACCGCCGACCCCCTCGGCTCGACCCTCCTCCAGAGGGCTCATCAGCCAGAAGATGAGGTTCACCAGCAGGAGGACAGCCCCAGCCAATAGCAGAGGGACCCCCACAGGAAAGGGAGAGACGGGGAATCTAGAGAAAATGAGAAGGTGAAAGTACCAACAGTCGCCACACGCCAAGAGTTTGAAGCCCAAACCTGCCGGAGGAAGCCGTGTGGCCGGCAGCAAGGTCCTTCCCCTCCCGCCCCTCCTCCGCTGCTGACCTGGGGGATGAGTCCCCACCGGGCAGAGCTGTGGGGAGAGTCCCGGGGACCCTGAGCACCAAGCCCGCAACTCGCGCTTGGCCCATGGCAGGCTCTCCTAAATGGTGACTGTCATTGCTGAGCCGGCTCCAGACAGTCATGACGCCATATGAGAGTTGAAAGGGGTAAAACTGTAAAATAAGTTTAAATCATTCAAAAGAAACCAAATTGCCAATTTAACAGTTTAGGCCTTAGGAGAAAAGGGAATGGCATCCAAATTCGAGTTTTGGTTTTCTTGTTTGTTTTTGGTTAAACATGAAGCAATGGACAGTGAGTGTGACCTCAAGGTGAGGCCACTCCAGGACTTGCAGACCCGGGGGCTCAGTTCCAGGGTACCTGGGGGAGCAAGGTGGGAGAGAGGAGCTTCGGCCCCCTTAGGATTAGGAATGGGGAGAAGACAGCACCATCAGGACAGCCCCAGGGAGCCACCAACCTGCTTCTGCCCACAGCCCGCAGGGGACAGTGCGGCCTTGACTTCTAGGCTGAACCTGAGCCTCTCCCAGCCAGTGTCAGGACTCAGCTGCAGCCACAGGGCAGGCCACCGGGTCCCAGCTGTGTCGAGGCCTGAGGACAGAGCCCACCTTCCTCAGTACAGAGGTGAGCCCTCCTGAGGGACCCTACATGTTCCAACTGGGCCAGTGGTGGGGGTGTGGGAGGGTGGACAGCAGGCTTCCTCATGCTCACTGATGTCCTTCTGGACAGGGCTCCCGCTCTGGTGCCCTGGGACTTGGGGCCCCATCTGTGTCCCCTTCCTGTATCCTAGACCCCTTGGTCCATGCGATCACCCGTCTTCTTTCTACCCAGAGGAACTCAGCTTCTTGGTCTATCTGTTCACACACCCCCCCCCCCCCCCCCTTTCAGCAGACGGCTGTGGCATACTGGAAAGCCAGGGTGCTGGAAGGAATCTGGCCATGACACTGACAACCCCAACAAGTTCTGCCCCCTCTGTAGGCCTCAGTTTCCCCATTTGCCAAATGGAAGGGCTGGACCTCAGCTTTGTTCCCTCCAATTCTCCAAGTAAGCAGCCACCCCTCTAACCCCTGCCTTGAGAGCCAGGAACGAGGGCTGCACTGTTCCTGGGGCAGACCGCCCCTGGTGGGGGACAAGTGGGGTGACCCAGAGTCCTGGCCCGCCTGGGACTGAGTGGCTCGCCAAGATGTGGACTTTCCGTGCTAGACTGGACAGTCCCCGCGCCCCGGGACCGTTGGTCACCCTAGTACAAAGGCAAGATGGCTTCTTCCCCTCCCACACTTCCAAAGAGGAAAAAGACTGTTTCCTGGCCAGTTTTCAGGCTAATCCATCACCACCCGCCCCTGTGGGGGAAGCTGACAAGAAGTGAAAGGCTTTGCCTGTGGCCAAATTAATAGCAGCGACATCTTCACCACGAAAAGGAAGCACATGGGCGCAGTTAGAGGAAGGTTAAAACCCGGGTGCAGATATAAATCCCACACCAGGGGGCTGCTCCCCGACGGGCGACCTGCTGGGGATGAACAGGGCGAGGGCTACCCGCGCCGAAGAGCGAAGGGACTAGCGAGCAGCGCGGGCCGGCTGACACGGCCCGCTGGGCCCGCAGCCTGGGCGGGAGGGCGCGGGCAGGACAGCTCCCCAGGCCCCGGAGGTGGCCCGGCCGTGTGGCGGAACGGCTGCAGGGAAGCGTTCCCACCCACGGGCCCGCCTGGCCAGGGCAGCAGCCACTGCCCACCTGTGACCTGACCTTGGCACCACTTTTGAAATGTGACTGGTGCACCTGAGAGGCGCTGTGAGGGTCAGAGTCGCAGGGGATTTTGAAGACGAACATGAAGACTTAGCTTTACGCGGAGTAGATGCGGGGCAATAATATATTGGATATCACAGGTTACATATATTATTAAAATTAGTTCCCCCTATTTATTTTTCCTTTTTTAATGTGCCTCTAGGAAAACTTAAAATTATGTATATGGCTGTATTGATTTGCTAGGGCTGCCGTGACAATGCCACAGGCCGGGCGGCTTAAACAACAGAAGAATATCGCCTCACTCGACCTGGAGGTGGGAAGTCTGAGATGAAGATGTCGCCAGCGTTGGATTCCTCCGGAGGTTGTAGAGGAGAATCCGTCCCTTATCTTTTCCAGCTTCCAGGGGCCACCTTCAAAGCTCATGGCTCTGCATTTGCCTCCATTACCATGTGGCCTCTCCTCCTGCACAGCCAGAGGCCTCGGGTAACCCAGGATCTTCTCCCCACTCAGCACCTTAACGGAACCACAGCTGCAGTGTCCCTTTGCCTTATGAGCTAAAACTCACAGGTTCTAAGGGTTAGGACCTGGGTATCTCCAGGGGCCATTGTTCAGCCTACTACAGGCCCCTGGGACTGGCCAGGCCAATTGCCTCACTCAGAAGTGGGGAAACTGAGGCTGAGAGCAGTGGTGTGTTCAGCCAAAGTCTTTTCAGGGCTTGTTTGCAAGGTAAAGTCTCGTGCTATCTGGAGGTGGGTGGCTGTGCCCACCTCTGGGTGGGGCAAGAGGACACAGAGACCACAGCACCCTAAGGAGATGGGGTGGGAGGAGACCACCTATGCCCTGCTTGGCCTTTTCCTTGGGGACACAGACAAAGGGACACGGAGCGATTTGGACAGTGTCTCAGAGCTGCCCAGCTGGAGCAGGCTGCAGTCAGTGGTTCTCCAACATGTTTGTCTTAGGGCACCCTACACTCTTAACAGTTGCCGAGGACTCCAAAGAGCTTTTGGTTATGGAAACACAACTATAAATATTTGCCATATTAGAAACCAAAATTAAGAAATTTAAAATATATTTTTAATCCATTTTAAAAGAAATGTAAAACCATTACATGTTAACATACACTTTTATGTAAAAAAATAATGATTTTTAAAACAAAAAATCTAGAAAGAAAAGTGGCCTTGTTTTGCACTTTTGCAAATCTCTTTAATTCTGTCCTAATGAAAGATGGATTCTCATATCTGCTTCTGTGTTCAACCTGCTGTGATGTGTTGCTTTGATTGAAGTTTATGACGAACACCCAACTTCGCGCAGATAGACAGGTTGGGCAAAAGTAGGTTTATAGTTGATCACATGGAAAATAATACAACAATTAATAAATAATAATACAAGTATAAACTCTGTTTCGAGTACTCACAACTATAAACCTACTTTTGCTCCACCCTGTATAATTCCAAAAGGGAGGACTGTTTTAATTGTCTTTTCAGATAATTGGGGATATTTGGTTTTGATGTGTTTTGATATTACACCAAAACTCAGCAAGTATTTTTTTTAAAGTTTCAATGTGGAATCTGAAACCATATCAATGAAATCTTTGTCCTTTGTTGTATTAAAAACCATTAGTGTATCATGTATGTTGAATAGACCTGTTACTCATTCATGCCTTGGCACCGTCTTGCATTTCCAATGTTACTTGGAAAATAGATCCACTGAATTCTGCAGCTGTTCCTCATGTTGATGCATGTCATTATATAATATGTAACAATCGCAGTCATTAATATCACCTCCCATCTCATTAAACAAAGTTTTTAAGTGTAGGAAGTATATAATTATGAATACAAATTTTCCAAAATTTTCCCTGGAAAGTTTGAAGTTTATTATTGGCAACAAATACTTTCAATTGTTTTCCCGAAGTGACAGGCTCACTTTCACCCATTTTCTAGAAAGTGTTTGCCAAAAGCCTAAGTATGAGTAAACATGTTACTTAGTTGTTGTTCTTTCAAGTAAAAAAATGGGGTTCTATAAAAAAATTAGCTAATTCAAAGTACAACTCAAGCATGCTTCTGTGTGTATCAGTTGTCTAATTGGTCACAGTGTTTAGAAGATGTGTACTCAAGGGTTAAAATTTAATAAGATTAATGGTTTTTACTGCTGCTTCAAGGATATTAAGTAAAACTGGTTTTTCTTTGCCAGTGTGGCGGTAAAAAATGCCTGCGCGGGGAGCTGGGGACACAGAGATGCCCCAGGGGGTGGGGTGTCTGGTACTGAGAAAACCAGTGCCCCCCATGTTGCGGGGGAAAGGCCAGCATGAGAAGGCTTTGTCAAAGAGACATAATTATGGCACCTTCCCCTGTGGGGTGCTGTTAAAAGGCAGTGAGACAAGCCCCGCGAAGCGCTCGGCCAGCGCCCATCCCGAGTGCTCCGGGAAGGTCTGTTAGGACAAAGGTCTCCAACCTGAGTCCGTTTGCTTCTGGTCAACACTGACGTGCACTCTCCAGGGCTTTCCTGTGCAGCTGCTCCCACCGCCTCCACTTAAGCTGCCCAAACTCTCCCTGCAGCCTGGCCCTGGGAGTAAGGGACAGTGTGGTCGCTTCTTTCTCCCTGGCAGGCATGCCTGGTTGCTTGTGATCTTGACAGTTCTCAGGAGCATGGGTCTGGTGTCTTGTAGAATGTCCCTCAGTTTGACTGTGTCCGATGATTTCTCGTGGTTAACCGTGGCGATTAGCTGTGGGGAAGATTATCTCAGACGTGAAGCGCCCTCCCCACCAGCTCACGTCATGGTTCATGCTGTTAACACCACTCATCACTGGTGAACGTGACCTTCGCGTCTTGGTTAAGGCCTTGTCTGCCAGGCTCCTCCACGGAGACCGCTTTTCCTCCCCCTTCTTCTGTTCTGTACTTGGAAAGCAAGGCAGTGAGTGGAGCCTACACTCCAGGGAGAGGGGTTAAGCTCCACCTCCTGGAGGAAAGCGCCTAATCCCCCCACCCCGAGTGTGGACGGGATTTATTGCCTTCCTATCATCGGTGAATTCTTCTCTAAGGGAGATTTATCTCCCCTTTCCCTATTTATTCAATCATTTATTTTTATCAGTATGGACTCACGGATATGTTGGCTATAATCCAACGGTGTATTTTTTGTTTTTTTGCTTAAATTATCCCAGCTTCTGCCATTGGAGGTTCTTTAGGGTTGGCTCCAGGAGGTGGCATTTTGATGACATACTCCGAACGCTAACTAACCAGCTCCCTAGTGGGTACTCACTCCTGCATAAGGTATGCTTCTGACATTTGCAAGGGTCCTACGGAGTGTAGATCGAGGCTAATTAACCTGATAAAATGGAGATCCTGAATCAAACTGGAGATACTGTGCATCTCTTTTATTCCTTTAACTTTTCCATTAATGTCCATCTAATGTTCTACTGGGTGGACGGACCATAGCTTTCATAATTCTTGTGTTTTGCTGTTAAATATAACACTGAAACGGACATTTCTGTGCATTTTACACTTATGTTTATTTCCTCGTGAAAATGATTAAAGCTCAATTCATGTAATTGAGTTGTTTTCTAAAGGAGTTTGTACTGCCACCAACAATGTGTTACTAAAATTGCTTTAAAACAGATAAAGGAACAAGACAATAAAAGAAGCAGCGGAAAGTACACTCCCTGACACACAGATATTTAAACAACCAATTCATTTGTATCAGGCTGGCAATGCAGACATTTTTAAAAGTCAGTTACATGCTATGTAGCAGGGAGGTTGACCAGATGATCCTTTAGATCTCCTAGGGCCTTTTAAATTCTGATTTGTTATGAGTCTATTGATGATATAGAAGTATTAACATTTTATATACAAACATTTTTGTGCTTCTTATGGGGAAAAGCACCTCACCATTTCTTGGGGAAAGGGTACCGGCAATCATTGCACTGTCCCTAGCACATAGGGAGAGATCCCCACACTCAGGCATCACCCTTAGTGCTTTACATACCTGCCCTCATTTCTCCTGCCCACCCCAGAGGCAAGTCCTACTGATATTCTCATTTATCAGAGGAGGAACCCAAAGTTTGTTTCAGTTACACCTCCTACGGCAGCACAGCTTATGGCTAATCTGCCTTCCCATTTCCAAGAACCTCTTGAGAGTGGGGTCTACGTCTTCCTCTTTTTTCCCCCAGTGCCCAGCACAGGCCCTGGCACACAGTAGGCACTCAACACACACCAGAGGAATTATTGAGGCAATGAAGATATAAGCACCCCCAAATTTATTAACAAAAATCCAAAGTTAAAAAACAAAACTGGTACAAAGAATGCAGTAAAGGAACTGGAGGCAGCTGTCATCCAGAGGAAATGGTTTGCCCTTGGTCCAAGCCCCAGTTCCCACCCCGACTCTGTCTGGCCCCTTTGGACCCCAGTTTCCTCACATGTAAAATTACTACAACCCCTCCTACATTAGGGGAGCTGTGCCAATGACGGAGATTGGACAGAAAGTGTCTGGTTGGTGCCTCCCACATCACAGATGCCCCATAAATGCAGCAATACTAATATTATTTATCCAGCAAATGACCTGAGACAATCATCTTTGCTGCGCTGGATTTCTATGAAATGGGGGCAGTAAGGTGTCCTCAGAGGCTGCCTGAGGACCCACAGACAGACCCCTCAGTTTGGTTCTCGACCTCACAAGGGTTCCATCAGTGAGTCTGGAACTGGCCTGAAAAGACATGTAACGAACTGTGACTGTTAATCTCTTCATTAAAAAGAAAACCTCACAAGATTCGCCAAAACTGCCAGCAAGAAGTCACATCAAATCGGGTCTTTGGTGCCAAAAACAACAGCTGAGAGTTTCAGTTCAGCAGCACGCGGTCAGACTCCGGTGGGAGCAGACACAGTCGCAGAGCCTAAGCTGCGGCAGGGCCCAGCCCTGGGAACTGGTCTGGGTGCCTCCTTCACTGGGTCGGGGGCAGCAATGCCAATCCCCTCTTCTCACCTCTGTCTCTGCTTCCTCTGCTCCCTGCCTGTGTCTTGGGCAAGCTGGAACCTTCTGGTTTGTCTAGGACAGCACCGAGAGCCCAGGCTGGGGTTTCAGACAGACCTGGGTGTGTTAGGGATCTGCCACTGCTGTGTGGCCTTGGGCAAGTGATTAACCTCTCTGTGCCTTTGTTTTCTCATCTGTAAAATGAGAAAAATGCACCCTACCCAACACTTGATATGAGCGTGAAATGAGCAAATGTGTAGACAGAGGAAACAATCAGTGGGTGGGAGCTATTTACTCTGTTTACACAAGGACCCTGTGGATAAGGCTGGTGACACCCAAAGTTGTGCATGGTAGGTGCTCACTAAATGTTTTTGAATGAACACGTGCACGCGTGGACAATGCACGTATGAATGAATGAGTCACGCTGAAGTCTCCATGCCCCTCAGGGCCTCTCTGCCCCTCTCCTGCCATCTGCCCCCTTACCATCCGGGCTGGGTTGCCTGTCCCTCTGGCGGCCTCCTTGCCGGATGACCACAGTCCCCAGCTCTTCCGAGCCCTCCTGTCCTCACTCCCCACAGGCTGTGGCCGAGGTAGGTGGTCATGGTTGGTGGCTGAAGCGCAGCAGCGGGCCCACTCTCCCTCTGCCACCCCGAACTCTGGCTGGCTGTGCAGTCCCAGGGCCCCATCCCACCCCGAGGGCCCCTCCTCCCCGCGCACATTTCAGAGTTGAAATGAAAGGCGAGAGGTGGGTTCGGCGAGCACCGGATAACCCCGGGAGTAGCTGCAAAGTATTATAAACAGCATCACGTCAACTCGAGATTTAGCATCAGATCCTGACTTGAGCGCGAGGAAATGGGGCTATGACAGGGAGACGCTTCCTCCCAGACGAATGTCCAAAGGTGTCTCGAGAAGGCAGTGATGACAGGCAGAAGGCTTATCGGGTAGGAAGTCGCTCTTATGCGCTGCAGGTTTCTCTGAGTGCGGCTGAGGGGGCGCCCGGGGGAGGGGGAGGCCGAGGGAGCGCGTCCTCCCTGCAGCACAGGTCGGGGCCAGCTGTCACCCCCCCCAAAGTGGAGCAGGGACATCCCTCCGGAGCTCCCAGGGCCCACGGAGGACCTCAGCATCCCCCGGTTTACATATTCCCGAAACTGTAAAGTATCCTGCCCTGTTTACCCCACCCCCACCCCCACCCCCACACAAACACCTGATCAGACCCTCCTGGAGGCTGGGCTCTGGCGGCTCCTTTGGGAAAGGCTGGCAGCACAAATTTAAACCTTTCTGGAAACATTTAGCTGCAGTGATGGCTCTAAGATGAGTGAGACCTGCTTCCCCGGGGAGATGGGCCAGATGAACACAGAAACGGGAGAAATCTGGGTGACTTCCCCCTGCAGAGCCCCTCCCAGCTGGGCAGCTGGTGTGGACCCCGCCCTCCCCGCGTCTACACAGCAGGGCCAACCCAGCCTCATTCGGTGCAGACGACCCGAGCGCTCAGGGCGTGGGCCCAGGCAGGCACAGACTGTCACCACTCACCAGGGTGCGGAAAGTCCCTTAGCCTCTCGAACCTACACGTCCTTGTGGATAAAATGAGGGTCGGTTTATGAAATAAACTGTCCAGCTCATAAGACCCATTTTCCCCCAGAAATCATCTCACCCCAAATATTCCATGCCTCGTGGCCATCGGATGAATTTTCAGTCTCTTCCATTCAAGCTTCTGTTCCTCTGCTAATGAACGGGTGAGGGACACCAATAGGACCACCCCCGCAGGGCTGTGTGCAGATGAAGTGAGGTAGGTACTGGGCGCAGTGCTTGGCGCTCAGTAGGTGGTCAACAGCTGTTAGCTGCTGTTACAATGGCACTAGGCGGTAAGTGACCCCCACGGCCTGTGGCCGAGTCTCAGGTACCCACAGGAATCTCCAGCCCCCGACGCAGGAAATGCTTCTGGCTTCTCTGAATCGCCCTGTGATATAAGACATGGCCAAAAACAAAACAAAAGACACACGGGCTCTGGAGTCAGGTCAGGGTTCGAATCCCAGCTCCTCTATAAATTTGGGCCAATTAACTTCACTTAGCCTCGGCTTCTTCAACTGGAAAACTAGGACATTTATTCCCACTCCGTGTGTCGTAATGAGGAACAAAAAGGACTCGCTCGTTCATTCCCAGATCTGAACCTGGTTTGAGCTCCTGACTGCACACCGGCCCCAGGGGCTGGGGACAGGCTGGCGAGTGAGAGCAAGGCTGACCTGGACAGGCTGCCAGCCTGTCCTCGTGCCCACGATTTCTGCACCAGGAAGAGGGCTTGGAACCCCCCCCCCATTGCATTTTTCAGCTTCATTTGCAGGAACAGTCAGGGTCTGAAGCCGCAATAGTCTGCGTTCCTGGGAGACAGGTTTCCTCCTGGAGCCAGCAGGGCAGCTGCGGGTTTTCCCTCCCTCTTCACGGAGCGGCTGTATCTCCCGGCATTAGCTACACCTCTCAGTGTTTGGGGAGTAGGGACAGAAAGATCTGTTTCCAACCATCTGGGTTTGGCAAGAACCACAGAACACTTTGCCAATCGACTCCCTGTCCACCTGGAAGCAGTGGGCGCTCCCGGAGCCATCTTCGTCATGTGTTTTGGTTTTGTCTACACCTAATTCATCAAAACGTTGCGCGAAGGCAACAGGGGCCTGGGCAGCTTCTGCCCTCCGTGAGCCATCAGAATCCCCTAGCATCCCTGGGCTCATGAAGAGCTCCCGAAAATGCTCCTCACCCCCACTCGGGGCTGCACTTGTTGCCAGGCCCCAGGGAGCACTGCTGTGCCCACCGCCCCATAAAGTCTCTCCTGGACATGACTTGCATCTTCTGGCTCTGACGCCTCTCTCCCTGGGACTCAGAAAGCTGAGGAATCTCAGGGCTGGAATCCTCGCCCTGTTCCCCCAGGACCTGGTCCCCAGACACGCTCACCCCCACCTGAAGACCCACAGGGGACACTGATTGTCTCTTCCCAACAGAACATCAGCTCTGTGAAGACAGAGAATTCTGTGCATCGTGTTCACTGTGCTATCTTCTTCCCTGCAGCAGAATCTGGCACATAGTAGGCTCTTCATAATTATTGTTGCTGGAACAAATGAATGAAGGGGAAACTTGCTTAAAGCATCACCTACTATGTATCAGGCACCATGCTTGATACTGCATGCAGATGACTTTCTTTCTGCAACTACACTGGTGACCTGGGGTCCCTACGCCTACTTATGGGGGAAGAAATAGGCTCAGAGAGGGTGGTGACTTGCCCGATGAATGACACACAGCCAGTAAGGGTGAGAGCAAGGGTTTGCACTTGGGGCTGACGGGCATCGAAGGCACACAGCTTCCTGGACCATGTGCCTCTCTTCTTTAGGTCGGTGAATATCTTAAGTCCCAAATCCCAGCCAAGCCACCTTGCTGACCCCCTGAGAGGGGGGCCTCACTGGAGCAGTGAGAACAGGACAGGTCACACCACTGCAGCTCAGAGGCTCAGACCTAAAGGCTTATCTGTTGTTCGTGTCACAGACCGGTGTGGGTTAAGTGGCCCTCCCAGGCGGCTTTGCTCAAAGAAGGGACTTAACACGTGGCTTTTGAGATTGGAGCAGAAGGGGACCAAAGTGCTGGAGGGCTGGGTGAGATGTTTCAAAGAGCCAGGCCTAGAAATAACACCTTCCTTCCACCTCGTTCCATTCTTTCCAGGCACTGGCCCAACCTCACTGCAGGAGAGCCTGGGAACAGAGTCTGACTGTGCTCAGAGGAAAATCAGCGCTGAGCCCTGGGCGCTCACACACCTGCCTTCAGAACCCTGTCTCTCTCTCTGAGTCTTAAAGCCTCCTTCAGCTGACCCTGCTAGGCCCACAGAGCCCCAGGCACAAGCGAAGCCCCAGAACCCTGGGCATATACAAAGAGCCCCTGCCCCTGAGCCCCCAGGCTGAGGCAGAGACTCCACAGGACACCAGGTGACACTTAGACACTTGCCAGAGGCTCAGTGAGCAAGTGGCCTGGGGCCACTCACGAACCTCCTCCCAGCCCAGAGGAGCTGCAGGGAACCTCTCCTCCTATTCAGCTCTGAGCCCTGACCCCATTCCTGCCCCTGCCCAGCCAGGGACCCCATTATGATCCTCCCTGGGCCCCAGGGCTCAGGTCGGGGAAACCCCAGAGGCCCCGGTGAGCCTGTGCAGTCTCTGTTCTGGCTCCAAAAGCAGGATGTCTAGCTAGAACTTCCAGAGACAGGGGTCTTTCCATCACTCAGCAGGACAAGGCATCTAAGCCCCTTGGGGCCCGGCCTTCAGGACTAGCCTTCAGGTGCCAGGGTGGCCTGGACAGGCTTCAGGGGGCCCTGAC
The DNA here is from genome assembly GCF_054644295.1 of Miniopterus natalensis. Taxonomy (NCBI): domain Eukaryota; kingdom Metazoa; phylum Chordata; class Mammalia; order Chiroptera; family Miniopteridae; genus Miniopterus; species Miniopterus natalensis. The sequence goes on along the minus strand of NC_142081.1, from coordinate 7,421,009 downwards.
CCTACCAGGGGGAGGGATGTGATACTTGGGATGTCGGAAGACCCTGAGAGACCCCTTGCCCCTTCCCCCCCAGCCACCCCACAAAGCTGGGACATTGCGGCTACTGCTACATCTTGGGGAGATCCCCGCCAGTGTGAGGTTAGTGTGACCTCTCTGTGAACAGTCCAAGGATAGCCTGTCCCTGACGGGAAGTGCAGCCCATCCCTGGAGTGGCATCCCACGAAAGAAGGAGACCCCCTGGGCTGTGGATGGAGATCTCAGAAATTCTCCCCACATTAGTTCCCCAGGTATCCCTGCTAACCTGCCCTAGATCAGGGCCCAGGAAGATGACACCTTCTGAAGGAGCATTTCCCAAAGTGGGGCCCCCAAAGTGGTTCCCCAGTGAAGTAAGTCTGGGGACTGCTGCTTACTATAGGCAGCTGCCCTCTGCCATAGTCCACTTTGGAGAGTCACCTTAACCTACAAAGGCTCTGAGAAGTCCTGCAATAGAGACCTGTTTTATTTAGCTTGGCACCTCCCAAACTTTGACCACAGAATCCACATTGCACTCATTGCCTAGTAACAATCGTGTGGAAAACACTTTGAATCTGTCCTAGGCAATCCTAGAAACAGCTTCAGAAATGGATCACACCCGGCCTTGTTCCGGGGTTGGGGTGGGAGGTAAATATAACAATTGTGACCAGTGCGTGGCCAACCAGTGTCATTCCACAAAAAAGGACGCCCCTACCTGCTTTATGTTTACTGTAGCATTATCTTTACCTGGTGAATTATGTATGTATTTGTTTACATATTTACTCTCTGCTCCCTCACCCTCTTACTCCAGTGAACCCTCGAAGGAAAAAAAGTTTTGTCTGCTGTGTTTACTGTTTCATGCCCACACCTCCTCCTGCGTCTAGGACAGTGTTTGGCATGTACAGGGTGCTTAATAATTTTTGTTGGAATGACTCTGTTAATTGCACCAATGGGGAAAATAAGACACAAGGAGTGTACATAATTAGCCGATTGTCACATGGCCAGTAGGTGACGGAGGGAAGGTCTGAAGCCAAGAGTCTGACACCAGAGCCCAGACACTGACCCCTCTGCCCGGCTGCCCCCACCGGCACCAGCTACACAGAAGAACCAAAGCCACAGGTTTCCTTAAAGGTGGTGGCCTGAGCCCAGACCCACAACCTGCCCCTCCTCTGGTTTCCACATGACCTCTGCACCAGCCCCTCTCTTCACTTGTCTCAGCCCCTGCCCCAGGCCAGCACCTGACAGGAGACCAGGGCACCTAGACCCACCCAGTGACACCAGGGAGGCCCCAGCAACTGGACCTGGGGTGACGCTCTGGGCAGCCAATGCTGGATCCTCCTCGAGCAAGAGAATTCTACTGAGAGTCCAAGAAACTCGGCGTGACCGCTTCCAACCCTCCCCTCCCCTCAAAACAGCCGCCAGATGAAGCTAAGCTCAGAGCTGGCAGAGCTGGCCCTGCCCCACTCCCCCGTGACCTTGACCAGCAGGCCTTGGCTTCCTCTGCAGAGAAAGGAGAGGAGAGGCCCACACTGTTGGCCTCGAGGCGACAAAAACACGAAGGGCCATCAATTTGAAAGTGCTACAGGAATGTAACACCGGTGCAGGGGTATGGGCATGACACTGGGGATCCCCGAGGCAGAGGGGATCGGGAGGCTTCTCAGAGGCTCTGTTGACCTTTGACCTGAGTCTCCAAAGTATGAATTGGAATTTTTTGGCTACAGATGAGGCTGGAAAGGAAAGTTCAGGCAGACTGCACAGACCTTGGAAGCCGGGGGGCTTCTTCCTACAGGCAACAGGAGCCTTGGAGGTTGGCGTTTACTCTCCTCCAGGAAAGGTGTTCAGAGCAGGTGGTCTGGGACTGGTACAGAAGGTCCAAGGGGCCCCCATACTCCCAGGTTCTTTCTGCTCCAGTCGCTTCTCTACCTGCCTCCTATATTCAACATCACCATGGTCCAAGGCTGCCGTTAGAGCTCCAGCCTTCACATTTGCTTTCCTGGCAGCCGGGCCAATGAATGGGAGTGTTGGACAAAATACGCACACCTCAGGCAGTCGGCTCCTTTCCAAGGCCCTCTCCATTGGATTGGCCAGAAAAGAGTCTCGTAGTCAGTCTAGCTGTAAAAATGGATTGGTAATGTGGCCTTAGTTCTGAGCAGTAATTTGCCATGCTACATATGAGAGATCTGTAGCTGAAGAAGTAGCGAGTGATATTGAATAGACGTTTGGCAGTCCCTGCCACAGTTGTTTTTGGTTGCAAGACACAGAATCCCTGACATCCAGACTTGATGACTTCCTGGAAGTCTGGAGGGATATGTCCCAGGGTTGGGCTGCTGACTCAACAATGACGTCAAGACCCAGATTCTTTCTATCCTTTGTTCTGCCAACCTCAAAATATTGGACATTAAGTGAATTATTATTAAATTAGTTAATATTTGTAAAGCACTCATGTTATATAAAAATATGTTCAGTGTATCACCTCACAATGGCAAGATGACTGCCACAACTCCAGCCATCTCATCCTGCCCCCATATCATAGGCTGTAGAAAAGGGGAGAAGAGGGCAACAGAGTCTTCTCCTTGGGCCAGTCTTGTCTGCTGTCAGGGAAGACGGTCTACCTCAGAAGCACACGTCCCCCATCAGACCTCCTCTCCTGCCCCCTTCACTGGGATCAGGCCTCAGCTGCATCTGGACCAGTCACTCCTGCAGGGGGTTGAGGCTGCCATGACTGACTTAGATCAATATGATTCACTGCCAAGGCTGGACCTGTTGCCACCCAAACAAAACCAGGGTTCCAACAGCAAGGCAGAGGGGACAGGCTGGCGGGTGGCGAGCCAACCTTGCCTGCCCTCCTTCAGAAGAGAGTGGAGGTTGGCAAAAGAGAGGGGGCAGCTGAGACTGTGCCAGGGAGAGATGCTGAGGGGAGGAGCGTCACACGGAGAAGCCAGGACAGCCTCCCGGTGCAGCCCGGGCCCTGCGCGGTCACCTTTCCTGCGAGATGGGGCGTCCCCGGGCCCTGGGCCAGGCTGGGCCTCGGGAGAGTGGGCAGCCCCTGCGCTGACTGGAAATTGCATCAGGCGCCCTCGGGCCCTGCCACCAACAATGCACTGTGCTCATTTCATCTGTCCCCGGGGCGGGGGCTCCGCGCGGAGTGTGTCAGGAATTCTGTGTTTCCACCCTGGCCCGAGCTTCCCAATTTATCTTGTAGTTTCATTAAATCCCTGGCCACATACCACAGACATATTTCTCAACTAACGGCCTGTTGCAGGGGCTCCAGGCCGCTGCAGATTCACAACCTTCTCGGCCTGGTTTTCTTTTTTAAAATCAAATTATTCAGCGCTCCCTCCCTGCGTCTCACACGGTTCACTTAGATTAATAACAGTGGACATTCTGCCTGTTAGGTACCGAAAGCAGCGAGCCAAGTCCAATTCCACATACTGCGTGATGGAAACTATTTCTCCCGACCCCGCGGCCAGCCACGGGCTTTGCTCTAACAGCTTAATTAGGATTCAAGACTGTGTCCAGGAACCCAGCGCCTCGGCGGCCAGGCCCGTGTTTACAGACTTCTGTATCCAGTGCATTTCTGGTTTTGTATTTTGCAAGAGGGGAGGAAAGGAAATGACACAGAGAGAAAGACAGAGAGAGCCAGAGAGAGAGGGTTTTTAATAACAGGAGGAAGAAGAAGCCTCCAAAAGGCGAGCTGGCAGGCAGGTGGGAAGACGGGGACAGTGGAAACGCAGGAACAGGCAGGTACCGGAGCCTGGAAACGCGCAGACCTGCTGCCGAGGTCAGAGAAACGAAAGGCCCTCCGCCCTCCCCACGCGGGGCCAGCCGGCCGCGGACCTGTCCTGTCCTTCCCTCCCGATGGCGCCTGCAGTCGAAGGTGGGAGAATTCAAGCTGGATTCTCTCTCTGTTGTGTCCCAGCTGTGTGGCCTTGGAAAAGTCACCTCACCTCTCTGTTAGCCTTCTCTTCTGGGGGAGTCATAATACTGATTCACAGAATTGTGAGGTTTATACTGTAAGTAGGAGAAAAGCATCTGACCTTGCCAGGGCCCTTGATAAATATGAGTTGGTTTGAGTTAAATCTGAACGCAGTGGACTTTTTAAAAAAAATTTATTTTTTTTTATTCTTTTTTAAAAAAAATTTTATTAAATTTATTGGGATGACAATGGTTAATATGAACATATAGGTTTCAGGTAGAGCCCCATGGACTTTTATGTCACCCTAGATACGACGTTAGAGTCTTACAGCTGGACAGTGGAAAGCCCTCTGAGGAGCTATGGGTACAATTTACACTCCCTTGGCCTCGGTCTTCTCATCTATAAAATGGGTTGATTAGGTGTATATAAAGCCCTTAGCTCGGTGCTGGCATGAGGTAGGTAGGTGGTTAAACCTGGGAGTTGGCAGAAAGTGGTCTCAGCCCATCGTGCTGATGAGGAATCTGAAGCCCACGGGCAGGAGATGACACCCACTGATCCACAGTAAATTAATGAAAGAACTAGGTTAGGACCACCAGCCAGTAGAAATAAGCTCCCAGGTGAGGGGCATGTAAAGGGATCAACAGAAGTCAAAAAAGGTATGATCCCTCGACCACATGCTGCTGAGGAAGAATTTGGGGGCTAAAAATAAACAACTTCAGATGGGAAGGGCAGATGCCAGGGGAGAAACCCTGTTAGGAGTCTCAGCTTGTACCTGCTTCTTTCTTATCAATTGGAGTCCTCAATTCGGTCAGTGTCCTGATGGCCCTTGGATAGCACCTCAGAGCACCTGGCCTTGGGCTTCCCCACCTGGGGACCCTCCCAGCCGGATTTCAGGCACTACCATGGAGGACACTCATCACAGGGTCCGAAATAGCAAGACGCTGGAAGCCCTCTGCGCGAGGGAGGGTCGGTCACGCGAAGCTTGGGGACCCAAAGGGAAGATACGAGGCAGCTGTTACAGTGGCTGTTTATAAAGAATTTTTAATGAAACAGGAAAAAACACTTATGATCTAATGTGAAGGAAAAGATACAAAAGGACACAAAACCGCATCCACAATGATTTCTACTGTGTAAAATAAGTGTGTGTATGGGGGTGCGTGGGGGGGGGTCCAGTCTTACCAGACTGCCCAGGAAATACGCCAAACTAATAACACTGCGTATACCAGGACCGTGGAACCAGCCGTGATCTACCCACTTATATTTTCCTGCATTTTACAAATGTTCCGCCATGAGTATGTATTACCTTTGCATTCAGAAAGTGCTATTTAAATGTCCTATAACACATAAGACAAATGTTCGTGAACCCCTGCAGCGCAGCAGGATCTGTCCCCGCTCCTATGTAAAGCCATTCCCACCGGGGGTCTAAATTCCAGCCCACCGTTGCGTCCAAGGGAAGTGACACGCACACGAGGGTGCAGGTCTTTCTTTGGATGCATTCATTATTCATGTCAAAAGATGGCTTGGAGACAATGACACTTTAAAAAAAAGAAAGAGCCCAGCCGGCGTGGCTTAGTGGTTGAGCATCGACCTAGCATCCAGGAGATCAGGGTTCGATTCCCGGTCGGGGCACATGCCCGGGTTGCGGGCTTGGTCCCCAGTCGGGGGCGTGCAGGAGGCAGCCGATCAATGACTTTCCCATCATTGATGTTTCTCTCTCTCTCTGCCTTCCTCTCTCTGAAATCAATAAAGATATATTTTTTAAAACTAAAAACAATAAAAAATTTAAAAAGGAAAGAGAAAGGGCACTTTCAAAATGTACAAGGGAGGCCGGCTTCAGGAGGGCCAGCTGGCCAAGCACGAAGCGCAGGAAGATGCCAAGGAGGGGAGGCGGGGTGGAGGTCAAGGGCAGGTTTCAGCTGTGGGCAGAGTGAGTTTGAGGCGTGATGTGCAGCAAGGTGACTACAGTTAATAACACGGTGCTGTGCACTCGAAAGTGGCTGCGGGAGGCCGTCAGCGCTGCGCGCAGAGTTAGCTCCGTGAGCGATGGAGGCGCGCGTTACCTTGACCTTGGCAGTCACTCCACAATGTGAATGTGCATTAAATCACCATGCTGTACTATTTAAATATATACCTTTCTGTTTTACAGCTATTCCCAGTTATTCTTCAGAAAAGTTTTTAAAGAAAGAACTTAGGGAAAAAAGGCTGCAAAATTATCAACATTTCTGTTGCAATAATTAATTGCAACACCCCACAAAGTAGCGCTCCAAGCAACATGGACTTCAGATTTCTCATAAATCTGCAGGTCAGGAATCCAGGCAGGGCAAGTACAGGCGGTAAAAGCAAAGAAACAAAACCCGTACGAGCACACACGTGGGAGCGGAGATTATACAGTGTCAGTGGGATGTATAAATGCATGGACACGAGCCGCGCTGATTTGTTCTGGGGACTGGGGCTGGATTGGGGGAAGGGGTAAAATGGACTTCAGCCTTGTCTATAACGGACTCACGCTTGTAGCTGTATCATCTGGTATCTAATGTATTCACACATTACTTGTATAATTATAACATTTTAAAAAAGGAACTTCGCCCGACAGGGCATGGCTCAGAGGTTGAGCATCAACCTAAGATCCAGGTGATCAGGGTTCGATTCCCGGTCAGGGCACCAGAACTTAAAAAAAAAGAAAGAAAAAATAAAATAAAATAAATAAAATAAAATAAAATAAAAAAGTAACTTCCAGGAACATAAATGGGGATGCAGAGCCATTTCACTTTGAGATCACCCATTTCAACATCTTTTCCTCAGACTTGAAGACATCAAGGCTCAGAGAAGGGAACTGACTGACCCGAGCCCGTACAGGGTGGGGAGTTTGTACTAAACCCAATGGAGTTCCAGGCCAGCGTCTTTCTACCTTGTCACACTGTCCCCCTCAAGCTGAGGCCACCAAGCTACCTTCTTAGCATTAGATGATGTCCACAGAGATAAAGAGCTGGCGCCTTCGATGTTCTCATTCCCTCCCTGGTCTCCATCCACCTGCCCGGCCATCCTCAGGACACAAGAAGAGGGCTGGACCGGGAGGGAGGAATCAGCTGGGGGCTGTTCTCTGCCCTTAACCTCCTGTGTGACCTTGGGTGAGTGGGTGACAGACTCAATGGTCTTCCCGCTTCCTTCCACGTCTCGGGTGCTACCCTCTGTGAACTCTGCCTGTGACCAGGTCCATACGTACCCTCCGAATGACCCTAGATCTCTGCCTCCTGTTCGTAATTAAGAGAAGAAACCACCAAATGAGCATATGCGTAAATATATGCGGCCATGAAGTCTTTCTTTCCCTTTTATGTGAACTATTTTGGCCTAATTCTCTTTTTTACAAAAAGCACGGCTAATATTTCATGGAGAGAGATAAGATCTCCCTTTAATATAGTTAGCTTCAATTGACCTTGAACTGAATCTACAAATTTCTTAGAGGCGACCCTCCATCAATGCTTGGTACACATTCACAAATAAATGAACTGAGAAGATGTCTATTTAGATAACTGGTCTGATAGAGGATCCAAAATAAAGGCAGATGTCCAGGGCTCACGAGGAGAGGCATGGAATCATGGAATCTTAGAATAACAGAGTTTTCGTGTGATCGAATTATAGAATCTCAGAGTTGAACGATCCAGAGCTAGAGGGGGCCCTGAATGGGAAAAAAAACCCCGAAAGCGTTAAACTGTGAACTCTTCGGGGAAGGGGTTACGGATTGGTCATTCCTGGCCCCGAGCCTGGCATGCAGTAGGGCATTCTGAATCTTTCATAACAATTGAGTGTTAGGAAGTAAAAATGTGAGGGAAAGCCGGAGAGGGAATTGCTCATTCTGCAAAGCTCTGCTGCATGCCTACTGTGCGTCAGGCCCTGTGTGACAAGGAGGGCAGGGAGGTGAGTGAGCACAGACCCTGCCCTTGTGGTGGTTCCAATGTACTGACGTGACTGTGGGTGGGGAGGATTCTGGGAAGATTTCCCGAGTCCAGGACCTTTTCCACCCACGCTGCTTGTTCAGGGGGCCCATCACCTCCAGGGCCTTTGACCTGTATCTCAGAGAGAGGAAAGAAAAAATTTTAAAGGGAATATAGCTCCAAATTCAATCATTTATGCTTTTTCCCATATACAGTTATAGTTCCTAATTAAAATAAGCACCCATATTTGCCATTTGGCACATACCAGGGTTTTGTGTTTGGGTTTTTTGTTTATTGTTTGTTTCATGGGCTTTTTTGGTGACGGTTCTAACATAGGCCAAAACATAAAGGACACAGACATAGGGGTTCACACCACCATTCCCCAGGAAACTTTAGTGACCACCACTGACTCTAGCTTGGGCCTGCCCTGCAGGGAGGGCCCTATGCCCTGCACAGCAGTGTTTCCAGGAAACTCAGTCGTTGGCCATGGGGAACACTCTGCCACTGAATGGGTTTGGGAAATGCCAGTTCCAAGAAAAGCTCAGCATGTGCTTTACTACAGGACTTCTCAGAGCATTTAAGGGGCTTGAGGTTGCAGTGAATCTCCACAAGAGGTATCCAGGATGCAGCTGGGAAAAGGTCAAGAAAATCAGAGACCCTAGATTGAATGGAACAGAGTGGACCCTATGGAACGAGAGGCAGCAGAGCCCAGGGAAGACTGAAACAAAATACCCAGTCAGGCCCTTGAGTGGCCCCATAACGTCCCTCAGGCAGGACACTCTGCCCTGTTCCATGTGCTTCGGAGGCAGACAGGCCTGGCTGGAATCTCTCCTCTACCCCTACTGACCCACACATCCCATAAGCACTCCGACTCTCAGTTTCTTATCCGAATACAATACAGACATTGTTTTAATGAGAAGATGAAGGAATGTGTTTCAGGTGCCCGCACAGTTTGTGGCACCTGGAAGGACCTTACATCGGAGGCTAGTTGTCTTAGTCGGGTTCCCACAGAAGCAGACACGGAGACCAGAATTCATGTGCCAGTGATTTACTTGGGAGGAGATTCTAGGAAACACCATCAGGCCCTAAAGCAAACACGTCCCCACCACAGGTCAAGGCTCAGTTCCACGTGGGATCTCCGGAAAATGGTGCAGCTTACATGCCCGAGTGATCCCCCTAAGGGGTGAGGAAGCTGGGGTGTCGACCCGCCAACATCCACTGGTTATTGGTCGAGGGCTGCTCCAGGAGGCACTGATCCTCGGCACCTCCAGGCGGCCTCGCTGGCCTGCGGAGCTGACTCCAGGCACAGAGAGAAAGCCCAGGGCGAAGACAGACGCGAGTGACAGCTGTCTTCGCCCTGGGTGATGACAGCTGGGAGCTGGGCAGGTGTGTGCTGAAAGGCCAGGTGTCAGGACAAGAGCAGAGCAGTGGCAGCCCCCACTACGCGCCAGCATTGTCCTCAAGAAGCCTCGTTAGCACTTAAGGAGCCCCTCCAGGCAGTGGGCATGGTCCTCCTTATTTAACCCTCAACAAATCTAACCAGTGGGTCTCACTGCTATTCCAATTTTATATTAACATGATCGAGGCCCGCGCTGGCCGGTGTGGTGCAGCGGTTAGAGCGTCAGCCCACACACCAAAGGGTTGCATGTTCCATTCCCGGTCAAGGGCACATACCCGGGATGGAGGCTCGATCCCCGGGCCCAGCTGGGGCGCATGCAGGAGGCAATCAATCGATATGTCTCTCACATCTCTCTCTCTCTCTCTCCTCCCCTCTCTCCCTCCCTTCCACTCTCCCTAAAACTCAATGGAAAAAATATCCTCGGGTGAGGGTTAACCAGGTAATTGGGGCCCGAGTTCACGGAGCTAGATTTAAACCCAGGCTGACTCCAGAGCCCAGGCTCCCGCACACACTGCCTCTCCTGAAGGATGCACAACGCAGCTAGTTCGTGGTCAAGTGAGATCCAGGCCCTGAGCTGTCCGCATTTCACCACTGCTCGGTGGGATCTGAGCTCCTTGGCTACGGCTGTCCTGGGCATGCTGCTTGGGCTCCCTGGGCCTCAGTGTCTCCAGCTGTAAGATGGAATAATAAACATACCTGCTGTACAAGGTTATTGCCAAGGTGAGCAAGAAACTAAGTTCAGCAGCTGGCATGCAAGGTGGTCTCGGTGAATGAGAGCTATGATTGCCCCCCGTGAAAACCTCAGCATTCTCAGCTCTAAAATTACACACACACACACACACACACACACACACACCTGTATCAAAGGCTCTCTTGGTTATCAAGTGAGAAGGTACATGTAGATATTACTGTTTCCATCATATGAAAAAATGGAAGCTGAGAAAAGTTATAAAATATTTTATTACGGTGGGAAGGACTTTAGTCCTGACCCGTCACTTTCTGTGTGAGTAATGTCACTCATTACCATGTTATCTACGCAATTTCAGATACTGTATTTTTTCAGGTTTTTTTGGGAGGAGGATGTTGCTTTTGTTTTTGTTTTTTTGGAAGGGTTTTTATTTTGCTGTTGGTATTTCCTTTTTTCATTCATTAAGAGCATATTTTTATTTATATCATTGAGCATACTTATAATAACCGCCTTAAAATCTTCGCCTGCTAATTTCAATATCTGCCAAGTTGGAGTCAGTGTCTGTTACTCTTCTGCCTGGCCGGGTGGCTCAGTCGTTGAGCGTTGTCCTGTGCCCCCAAATGTTGCCAGTTCGATTTCTGGTCAGGCGCATACCTGGGTTGCTGGCTGGATCCTCAGTTGGGGATCAATGTTTCTCTCTCACTCTCTTCCTGTCTCTAAGCATGTCCTCAGGTGAGAATTTAAAAAATAAAAATTAAAATACAGTTTAAAGAATAGTCATATATTCCTATTTCCTTGAGTGTCAAGGACTTTTGGATTCTCTCCTAGGCCATGCGACCATCATATTGTAGAGACTCTGAATTCCGTCGTTCCTCCAAAGAGTGCTGGTTTTGTTTTGCAGGCGATTTGAACATAGTTGGGCTCACACTTCAAACTCTATCTCTTGGGCAGCAGCTCAGGTCTCATTTCAGTGCTTTCATATTTAGCTGAGCTACTGCTCGGGGCCTGCCCAACAGCCCGCCGGAGGTCTGAGTCAACGCCCTGATCGTGCCTGCCCACCCCTCGCTCTCTCTGTTCCGAGATTCACCCCACCCTTCACTGTAGACCAGCTGCCCCCCCACCCCACCCCACCCCACGGTGCACCGGGGAGACATGAAAGGTCAGTAAGATACAGTTTGCAATACAGAAGGGAACCAGACACTTTATTCCTTTCGAAAACCCCAGTGCTCTGCTCACAACACAGCAGGTGCCCATTCAGTGTTCGTTGAACAAATATTGACTAATCGTCTATCTCAAAATCAGAGCAAATCGGACACCTGAGACAGAGATACAAGGGGTGTGGACGAGGAGGGGGGGCCGGGGGAAGAAAGGCTGCGCTGGGTGGGGCAGGCAGACAGTGTGCAGGGAAGCTGCTGGAAGGTCCAGCCTGACCGTTTCCATACTTGGGCCCACTCGCTCCCTCCGCCTCTCCCCGGGGCTCCTGAGGATGCCCGGGCTCCCCGGATTCCTAGAGGAGGGGAGAAGCCAGGCCTGTCCCCGCAGGTGGTCCCTCGGGCCGGCTCTCCTCTCTCACAGAGCCACATTCCCGTCTCCTAAGCTTCGCCTCCATCTCAAGGAGAAGGTCATGGACAACCAGCCCGTGCGCGCCCACGGGCCGCCGTCACCGCTCCTCGGCCGGTGCCTCGAGAGGCTTCAGGTGGTCGCCCCGGGAGGGAGGGGAAGACCCACCCCCCTTAATTAACAACCTGAGACGAATTGGAAACAGCTGTGAATAATTAGACACTTTAAGTGCTGTGAAGGCGGAATAATTTCTGCAGCCTTTGTAATAAATCTTATGCTGTCTCATTCCGATGCTGGGCTGGAGCTTTTTTTTTTGCCAGGGGTGAGTTAGCACATTACTCATAAAAGAAACAGTATCCCTTTTGTTTGGGCTGGGTCTGTTTAATAACAAAAGAGCCTCTCGCAATTACAGGGGCAGGGCGGTGACAAAGCAAGTGCCCCCGCGGCAGGGCCGCGCTTCCCGGGAGCCGCCACGGTCCCCTGACCCGCTGTCCTGCCCTGGGCTCGGCTTCCCCGCTCTCGGTGGCTCCAGGTTGCGGGGTTGCGGTGATAAGAAGGGAAAGCTCGCGTCAAACAAAACGACCCCAAGCCCACGCAGCACTGAACTTCCACGGGATTCCAAGAGTTTGTCCGTTTTATCCCAACGTATTTCCCAGAGAGAGAGATTAACAGAAAACGCCTGTAATTAAAGATCAGGAAAGGAATAGAGGTGGCCCCTAGATCGCTTTCTTCATTTGGGGGAAGACAAGTCCCACAGCGAGGAACTGATGTGGCCAAAGCTACCAGTGAACCTGTACCAGGATCAGGCCTAGATTTCGACAGTCGGCTTTGGATTCTGCGTGGCAGCCTCCAGATGATTAAATAACCAAAACCACTTAGAGCTCCCTTAAAGGGCACATATAGCCGCTGTACGAACACACTGCAAGGAGTAAGAGTGTGAGCTTTGGTGCCTGTCCTGGTTCCAATCCTGGCTCTGCCCCTTCCTACATGCGATCCCGGGTAAGCCATTTTACCTGCTTAGGTCTCAGTTTACCCGTCTGTAAAATGGGTATGAAGTAGCTTCTGCGGTCTGTGATGAGCATGGATGAGAGAATGCATATTAAAATCTCATTAACTATAACTGCTTTCTCCACACTGGCCCCCATGCAGAGGAGCAGGGCTGGGGAAAGGCACACGGATGGACTATCCTTGAACTCTTGACCCAAACCCCAGGTGGCCTCTCGGGGCCACCCAGAAATTCTTTTTTCTTTATCCTAATCATTTCTCTCCGAAGTCATCCTGTGCCTCCCTCTCCTCAAATTGCCAACACCCTCCGTTCTCTGCTTGCTCTTGACTGAGGACCAGGCGTTTATTTTATTTCACTGAAACGAATCTGAAGCAATTGGAGGCGAGCTTCCAAATGACCCTCCCCGAAGTCAACCAATCTACTTACCTCGGTATAGTCTGCTCTCCTTCCAGGTAACAAACCAGCACCCACGCTCTGATCTAAGCCTTTCCTTCCCTTGTGCTTGATACAAAGGAGCTGAGCAATTGGCCCAAACTTAATAGCCAGTAAATAGTAGAGCCAAACTTTTCACCCTGGGCCTGCTAGAAAGTAAGTTCTGGGAGATCTTTTTTCTCAGTTCCCCTCAGAGAGCCTGGTATAAGGCAGACACTCAATAAATGCCTGTGATGAGTAAGCGAGTGAATGAATGAATGAATGAATGAGCAAGCTATGGGTCTCTGGACTTCTCATGGGACCAGTGACTTACCAACTGTAGCTCCCCGTCTCTTGCTCCCTGTCACCCCAAGGGCAGAGGTCTCAGGTGTGTGTAAGGAGGTAGGAGAATGGAGACCCTGGCAGGCAGCCACGAGCAGAAAATGGCAAGGGAGCTTGCCACGTGTCCACAGCCCTGAGAAGGAAAAAAACCCCACATCCTAGGGTTTGGTGACCCAAGCCAAACTTTACGTTCCACAGAAGAGGAGCATTTGAACCCTAAGCTGACACATTAATGTAGAAACTAGTCCAGGACAAGTGAAACTAGAAAAGGCCACTCTGAAGAGACAGTTTCTGATTCAAGGTGCACAGAATTCCTACAGGAAGCAATTCCTTGAGAGATGAAATTGCAACAAAAAATTACAAGCCACCTAAAATTAAATCATTTTAACAGTAAACAAGAACCAAAGAGGAGAATAATCCCAAAATGACTATTAAAAACACAGTATTGTAATGACAGAAAAGGGTCAGTTGGTTCATTTTCCTAAAGGGGAACCGAGCGGTTCAATCAGCCATAGATGATCAGGCCTAAAAGCCCAACTCCACTGTTTCCCAGCTTCAGTCATCAGCACACAACCTTTACAACTTTTGCTCCATCCACGAAAAATTTACATTATTTACCTATTTTTTTCTTTAAATTACCTCCCTTTAAAATTCTTCATTAACTTAAAAGGAAATCATAGTGATGCATAATGCCCACAAAATCATGGCTTTTCCGCGCTAGTTCTCTTGTTTTATTAAACATTAATATAAATATGTAACTATTATAATATTGAAATGATTTGTTCATGGACTAAAAGCACCTCATGTGTCACCAGAGCCATATCAACCAAGCTTTGGAAAATACTGGCCTGGAGCAACCCTCTGGTTTCAAAGGTTAGAAAGTAAAATGTTCCCAGAGGTCAAAGAGCATGTTGAGGACAGAGCCAGGGCTGGGACCCAAGTACCTGCCAGGGGTTGGCTCCTGTGTTCTGAGTCATGTCACCACCATTCGCATGTTTTTCTTACATAACTTTCATATCTGTTTGCAAAACTCAGAACTTCTTTATGCGTTTTTCAAAATATATAAATGGCCTTAAAAGGCAGGAGGAGTTATTTCCACCAGAGTTCTCGGGAAATCAAACCCGTCTTCATGCATGCTAATGACATGGGAAGTGAGGGACAGGCCTTGGAAATGAGGGAGAAGCGAGCCTGTGTGGAATGAGTCAGAGCAACAATAGTGCTAAAGTCGCCTTTAACGGGGGAGCTCACAGGGCTTTGTTAACGTGAAGTCATTCACAACACTCTGGAAGAAATGAAAGGGAGAGAGACTTCCCGTACCTCTAAAATATTCTTCATCTGTGGCTGAGCTGGAGCCTGCCTCCTTTCGAGCAACCGCATAGCAAAAGAGATGTTTACAGCATTTTTTTACTAAGCTATGATTAAACCAACTTTCGGCTATCTTTGGGAACAAAATTTCCAGCCCCGTTCGTTCACACACTTCAACTCCACCTCTCCACTCCCACCCTGCTTGACCTATGAACTCTCCAAATAAAACATCTCAAGGTCAGTGTTCGAACTCCACAGAGCATCACTTGAGGCTCCTCTGAGATCTCACAGGCCAGCCTGGGCCGACCGGCCACCACTTTCATGCACACTGGACCTGCACATGTGCTCGTGTAAGTTAAGGGGGTGCCAGCTGCTGTAACAAATAAGTCCCCAAAGTTCAATGTCACAGCACAAAACTTCACTTGTCACTCCCTTAACAGTTCAGTGTGAGTGTTTCAGGTTGGTGAGCAGTGTTCCTCCATGTGGCTCTGCCATTCCCTGGAATTCAGAATCCTCTAAACCCAGCCACTGGACAGGGGAAGAGTTCAGGAGATGATATACCTCTTTCTTAATCATCTCAGCTCAGGGATGGCAAACACCACTTATGCTCACATTCCACTGGCAGGAACAGCCATTTGGTACCCTCCAGAGGGAAGGCAGGCTGGGATATGTGGCCACTGTGCAGACAATCCTCCTTGCCGGTTCCCTGGCTATTCCTTCTCTACCTCTGGAGCTCCTATCCATCCTTCAAGACTCTATCCATCCTTCAAATACCACCTCTCCTCCAAAGCTGTCACTGATGTCACAGACAGAATTAACCGATCTCTTCTTCTCATTCCCATAACATTCTTCTCAGTTAGAAAGCACATCAGGTGCCCAAGTGTCTGATCTCTTCTGATGCCTGAGCCCCCAAGAACGAGGTCTGTGTCTTATTCAACTTCGTGTCACCAGTGACAATTAGCACTGTTCCTGACATAGGACACTAGACATTCAGTATATGTTTATTGAATTAAATCAACATATGCTCATAAAATTCATTAATAAGCATTTAGTGAGCTATTACTCTGCTCCCAGGGCTGCATAAAAAGCAGAGGAGTTCCCAAATAAATATACAAGTCATCTTTAGTTCTAAAAGTTAAAATTTAAAGCAAAATGCTCTGCAAACTTGGGCAAAATTCAATAGAATGTTGGGGTGCCTTAAAATTCCTTGCAAAGGCAAGTAGAAATAAAGGGGAGAATATGTACAATTCTCCCCTTTCTCCACACTACTGTTCTCCCCATTAACAAGGGTAAGTAAGAACTGTTTGCATAACTAAATGACATCAGGTAAGGAGAGGGAGGGAGTCAGGAAGGAAAATTGCATTGAATTCAGGTTAGGGCAAATTTTTTTTTTTTTTACTTTTTATTTTGAATTAATTTTAGACTTACAGAAAAGTTGCAAAAATAGTAGTGCCCATGTATCCCTCACCTAAAGCAAACATCTCATATAACTATAGTGCAATTATGAAATCCCAGGAAGTCAACATTTGTACAATCCTATCAGCTTATCTAAAGACTTTATTCAAATTTCCCATTTTCCCACCATGTCCTTTTTGTGTTCCAGGATCCTGTCCAGCACCCCACATGACACTGATTTATTCTTTCTCTCGAGTCTCCTGCAGTCTCTAACAGTTCCTCCATCTTTGCTTGTCTTTCGTGACCTTGACACTTTTAAAGAGTATAGATGTGTCATTTTGTCAAATGGATATGGCAACATTTTTGATAGAGATGCTGTTCTAGAAGATAAGAAACTAAATCCGTGGGGCAAAGCTTATAGGCACACATCTCCGCCTCCAAAGGTCAGGACTCAGGCACAGGGATCTCCAGAGATCCCCTTGCCCTCCCGCTACCGTTGAAGCTCACCTTACCTGTCCCCATCTCACTGTGGACAGAAGCTGTCTGGGTGGGAGTCCCATGACTACATTTCTCCAAAGGTGGTACCTTCATAACAACTTTTAAGATAACATGTTGAAATGATGACTGTTAAGACAATGATGAAAAGATGACAAAGGAGGCAGTGTGAAAGCAAGACACCGAGACATCCTGGGTGGCCAATCAACATGAAGGAGACCTTGTCCCTATCAAGAGTGAGTGTGTCACCTTTGGCCCAGCTGTCCCGCTCCCTGCATTGCGACATCCTCTCCATCCTAAACACTGAGTTCTGGCACTGCCTGCTCTCCAGCCTTCCCCTACAGGGGCTGAGTTGATTGTCCCCACCCCCCTGCATCCCCAGAGTCCTGGATGTAACAACGGAGAATGGAGAAGTGGGGACTGCAGGAAAGCAGAGGGTCTGGAAATTAAACTCTGCTGAAAGACTGACTATAAGACTTGTCAAGTCATTCGATAGAAACATTCCATGAGATTCTGTGAGATTATTGAAGCAAAAAGAGAGATGGCTCTCTCCTGTGCTTCCTCCTGGAAGCATTTGATCAATTTAGGGGAAGCATGAGATTTAACCCATTTACATTTATTGTCATAACTGGAATTTTGTTCTTGTGCTCACCACCTTGTTTTATAAGATTTTTAAATGATTTCTCCTTCTTTATTTTGCTTTGATCCCCCCCCCCCAAATGGCTGAGAAGGTGTACATGCCATTTAAAAACCTTCTGTACACACCGATACCCACCTCCAGCTTCAAGAAGCCATCTCCTCACTCTCACTTCCAGCTTTAACCTGGGGGTAGCCACCCTTTTCTTTCTTCATTCAATAAATTTTTAATGGATATGTACTCTGAGTCAAGTATGGTGCAATGCCCCATGAATTAGAGATGAGCAAGGATTATAAGGTAGGGAGGGGGAGACCCTAAGCAAGTAAATATCAATAATTACGTGAGTAATTAATCCATCAATAATTACATAAGTATAACTGTGATAACCATACAGCTGCCTTCAAATCCTAATGATGGACAGCAGTCGAAGGGAAATATAACTTGACTTGCTCGCAAATCCATCCCTCTAAGTAAAGGGTCTCCACAGGTCCAGGTTACTTCTTATAAGCTGTGCTGTTTTTCTGGGAAAGGTGAGCTACACATGCGCCCTCAGAATCATTTTGGGATCTGTTGTGTCTCTGCTGGAATCCCTTTCTGACCCGTGCCAGTCACCCTCCCCTAGCTGCCAGCCGGTGCAGGGTCTTCCCTGTTTCTACCTCTCATGCCCATTTCAATCAGGAGGAATCCCTCCCCATGCTCCTTACCGGGAAGAGGCACAGTTTTTGCTTCCATGTAACCCCAGAAACCAGCACAGCCACTGGCTATCGAAACAGTGGAATGAACCAGAATCCTTTGCTCTAAGCTGCCTCAGCCTTGGGAAGAAGAGAGAACATACTAATTAATACATTACTCAGTCCTTCAGCACCTGGGCAAGCCTGGGTGAGGGGCTTCACCTTCCAGGACGTGGCAGGACAGATGCGGTCAGTGAGTTGATGATGGAAGTCCGGGGGCCACAGATTTTGCCCCTGGTCTAGGAGCAGCAGCAGAGGAAAGAGTGGGGCAGAAATTGCCATCCACTGCTCACTGGGAGAAACAGTGAAGGCCGTTCAGGAGAGATCCAGAAATCACACCCAGAACTAGACCTGGAACCCGAGTTACTCGCCGGGCCTCCGAGGAAGCAAGTGGTTGGGAGTTGGACCCTGACTCATCCTGGTGTTCCCGGAACAACTTCAGAACGAGACCACCATGCTTCCCCCTTCAGTTTCCACTGTGATCAATCGCTGCAAAGAAACCTTCCCAATGGCACTCCCCTGCTGACACCAAACTGCACTCTTCCAAGAGGCCCGCCCACAAGGAAGAGTTATGGGTGTTGGGATCAAACCAAAGCCACCCGGGTGGGCAACGGCGTGGCTGGCTCCCGGCAGAGGGAGCAAAGCCGAGAGACGGAGTCCAAGTGGGTGGGGTGGGCAGGAGAGGCGGGTGCTCGGGACCCAGCAGCTCCGTGGAAACAGCTCGGTCCCCCCTCGGGTCCCTCCACTGCGGTGTTCCCAGCCCATCCCACGGCCAATAGGGGCCACGGAGGACACGCGCCGACTCAGTCACTCCTCGGTCCCACGTCTGCCAGCATGCCTGTGTAACCGGGGAGGTGGCTCCCCACCCGTCTCTGTCTTGCAGACAAATGTATTAGAAGAACCTTAGTTTGGGGGTAGGGACACAGAGGCAGGAAGGGAAAAAATCCCCCCGTACGTTCTCCAGCTCTGCCTTCCCACAAATGCAGTACCTAACAGGAGGCACCCTTCATAAATAGAGTTAACTGCTGGCTAAGATTTTCTTTTTTTCTTTTTTCAAATCTGGTGTTTATAATTCCAATTGGTGTAAAATTTCCTGATGGTTAACACATCACATTACTGACACTTTTGAATGAATGACTCATTCCCGAATAATTGACTAGCTTTGTAATTTGGGAAGTAAAATCACATTTACGAGTCCCCCGAGTAGAGG
This sequence comes from Miniopterus natalensis, assembly GCF_054644295.1. Classification (NCBI taxonomy): domain Eukaryota; kingdom Metazoa; phylum Chordata; class Mammalia; order Chiroptera; family Miniopteridae; genus Miniopterus; species Miniopterus natalensis. Next base: position 7,401,970 of record NC_142081.1, on the reverse strand, counting down.
GTCTATATTGTTGTGCATAAAAAGTAGATAAATCATAAAAGCAAAATCTGCAAACACTCCCATTAGCCTTTGTCCTGGCATTAAAGGCAGCGCCTCTTAAAAGTGCACAGCTGCTTAGGCTCAGCAGCGAGCTCTAAAATCAGGCCCTGTTTTATCTTGATGGTAAAATTGCACGTTGGTCACCCTAATCCTGTCGGTGTCCAGGGGGCTAGCCGTGCTCCGAATCCCCCTTTTCCCGCCCCAGTCCCTGTTCCCTTTCCAACCACCCAGGCGGGCCACACCGACTTTGGATGCTCTGTGGCCAAACATGGAACCAAATCAAGAAGAAACACTCTCTAATTAAGCCAGATCCAATTACAAGCAGCATCCACAAATAATAAAGGGGTGCGTTGCCGATTTGGGGTTCAACAAACCCACAGCATGATTGTAATAAGACCTGACAAGGGTATTTTTTTTTTTATTTTTATTTTTTTTTTTTTTTAGTGGCTGAGGGTCAACTATTATTATTTTGTTTTAACTCCACACATGCATGCATTTTTAAGCCCACCTATTTTTAAGGGCAAAAAGTACACGCGGAACCCAAAAGGCAGACTCGAGCCTGCCGGCGGTCTGGTGCCGAACTCTAATTGTATTTTTATGTGCTGGGGATTTGAAATCTAGAAGTCCTGGGATTTTAAGCCTCAGGTCCTTTTCCCACTTTTCCCGAGTACTGTAAATTAGTTTAGTATGCTTGAAAGAACCCCTAATTGTAACTGCTCTTGTTGACATATCAGCTTGAGCCCGCACAGAGCTGGCTCCGGCCCTGTTGCCCTTGGTTTTGTAGTTACAGTGCATTTTAAGGGCCTGACAGGTCCGGTGCTAAGATGTTCTGAATTAGATTTGAATTACAACCGCTAAATGCCCTTGTCAAAGATTGTTAGTCCTGACACTAGCCATGTACCTTCAGCTGACTGTTCTGATGCGAGGCCGACGGCTTAAACAAAGACATGCCCCGAGTTTCATTCCGAATTGTCAAAATGTAATTGAGTTAAAAAGAGCAACTACAGCAGAAGAATTGCAATCTTTGCTGCTTCTTTTCGCTTTGAAATAAATCCAGGGGACAATTTAGCAGCATCACAGGCGCAAAACGAGAAGAGGGCTTTCCACCAAGACGCGGTGTGCCCGCGAAGTAAAACTCCAGACCCAACGCTGTGCTGCAGGGTCAGAACAGCCGAAGCCCTCGCTGACGCTCTGCAGGCCTGGGCTTAGCCCTTCCCCAGAGAAAGAAGTGAAAGCAGCCAGCCAGGCCCGGGCCGCGCCGTCACCCCCAAATGCTGGTCGCAGAAACGAACGAAAGAATTTGAAGATAGACGTATCATGGCCAGAACTATGGGACAGCGGAGTCGGGCGCCCGGCTCGAGTCCCCTGCCTGCTGCCAGACATGTGACAGACCTGACCAGTGACTTGTCTTTTCTGAGCCCCCATCTCCTCACCGGCGGCCATGGGGACAGTCACACCCGCCTCCTAGAATATAATTGGGGTGACTAAAGCACAGTATAAGTAGCTGATACATCTTGTTTTCTTCCTTCAAAAGATGACACACAACAGGGCTCTGCGAAGCTGCCCTGGGAGCTTCCAACCACAACCCACAGAGGGGCAAGGCCAGGAAAGACGGGACCGGGACGCCCAAGTCGAGGAGCGGAGACCGGGGGGCACATACACTGGGAGGCTCTTGGTGCCACACAAGGAGTGGTGGGGAGCGTGGTGCCTGAAGAGCGCCTGCCCCACCTAAAACTCCCCAAATTCCAAGTTCAAGTGCATCAGTGGAAACAAACTGAGCTGCTAGTGGGTTCAGCCAGGGCCAACAGGGCACCTAAAGGCTTCCCATCCTCATTCAGCTAAGGGAAGGCAGGTGGTGAACTGGACGGCAGGCTTCAGATAAATTACACGACACCCAGTTCAATTTGGATTTCAGATAAACAAATACTTTTTTAGTACACGGAAGTCCTAAATATCACACGGGCATATTTTTAAAGTAGTCGTTATTATCTGAATTTAAATTTAATGGGGAGTCTTTTTTTTTTTTTTTCCCCTTCTCCTGCCTAATCCGGCAATTTTTATTTGAAAGAACTTAAAGTTGAGAGTCAAAAAGGACCAGAGGTGACCACCCTTAGTAACACATTTTACCTCCCGGAGCCACGGGTTCCCCAGCAGGAGAATGGTCACGCCAGCCCCGGTTCGCAGGGAGGAGACGGTGGATCAGGGCAGGACTTTGAGATGCCCGAATGTTCACTGCTCTCCTTGCTTCATACCTGGCCAGTGCCATCAAAATGCAAATGAAAGAGGCCGGCTCACCCGGGAGGGAGAAGTCCCACCCCCCTTGCTAAGGAAAGACTCAGCGTCCCATGCATTTCTTAGCAGGGATGGAAATAGCAAGTTATCGAGTTGCACAGTCGGATTCTTGGACTTGGAACAATGAACACAAATCCGGGCCGCTTAGCATGAAAAAAAAAAGAATTCCCCGGAGAAGACGTTCCAGGGGCTTGTTTGGGGGATCCCCATCCAGGGGCAAGGGGTGCCTGATGAAAGATGAGGTTCTCAGCCTGCATCTGGAAAGACCATTTTGTGCTTCATTAGGGAGCGCGCACGGCTCCCGGGAACCCTGGCCCTTGCGAGAGTGGACGTCCGAGAAGACGGACAGAGAGACAGAGCAGGTAGCAGACGGACAGGGAATTGGCGAGAGAGAGCTGCGGGTTTTCACTTGGCCGTAAACTTTGACCCGAGGACTAGGAGCAGCTGCCCTTTTTCTTCTGCTCGGCACAAAAATCCCCTCCATGCTTTAAAATAAACAAATGAGAGGAAAAATAATGTTTGTGGGTCGTGCATAAAACCAAAAGCAAAATATCCTCTTTTTAAAAAAGCGGAGAGGGGGAGCTGAAATGATGACATATGTGACTGAAATTACCTACTGGCACACGCTGATGGATAAACAGGCTTTTACCAAAGCAAGTTACCTCGCAGTTAGGAAGGAGAAGACCCAGAATGTCCAAGAAGAGGCCCTTGTCTCCAGGCCCATCCGCTCCAGCATTTAAGCCTCATGTTGGGGGCCGTTAGGTCTAGGAGACACCCCGCCGCCGATTCGGGTGTTAATTTCTGATTCCATTAAGGAGGCCATGCGCTCCGAGCAGCCCCCACCTCCCTTCCACCGGCCTGATTCGGATGCGAGTCCCAGCCCCGGAGTTCAAGCTGCTGCCGCTTAAGAAGGCTTATTTTGACACAGTAATTACAGGGCTCGAACGATGCTTTACATTAGAGTATAAAACACTCATTAAATTAAAATTCTTCCATGAAATCATGAAAATAAACAGTCTGTCCAAACTGGCATCAACAAATTCACAGGCGCCTCTGCGTTTTCTCAGGCCGGCCAGCTACAGGCCGCATTTAACCGCGAAGTGTGAACGGCTCGCATTCCTTTGAAGGCGCATTCTGCTTCTTTTTAAGATTATTGCTTTAATTGTTTTTACAACTTGTAAGATTTTAAAGCTATTAAGCTTCAAAGTTGGGGGGTGGGAGAGCTTGAAATGGGGACCCTTTGTACACGGCCCAGCTTGCGGGTGGGGGGACAGGTTACCACTCTCAGCCCCCAGACCCTTCTGGGACAATTAAAATTCAGGGGACAAGTGGGGATGGGCAATTTTTCCATGACCCCTTAAGGGATAGAAAATAAACCTCGCATCAAAGGTTGTAGACGGGAGAGCAGGGAGCAAGGAGGTGGGGCCGGCTCGGTTTCAGGGAAGAGCAGGGGCCTCAGAACCAGCCAACCTGGGCATGAACTTGGCAGCTGCCTCCCCTGAGCTCACTTCCCCTGTGTATGGAGAAGGGTAAGTAAGCGCAGTGGATTCTCTTTATTCATGGTCCTTATGTTCTATAAAGTTCCCGAGCACGTGGGATTAGCCTACGCTGAGCCACCGCTCCCCGGAGAAATGCAGAGCTAGGCTGTGAGTCTCTGGCCACAACGTTTTCTCTGCTGACCAAGACATAAGCGTGTCTGATGTGTGTTTCTGTTTAAGTACCTTGTTTAGTACATATTGCTGATGCATGAACATTGAACCCATGGCCAACCGGGTAACTTGCGCCCGAATGAACACTTGCTTTCTGGAAAGGTGCACGGCAGCCTTCGTCAGCTAGCGTAGCCATCACACACTTCGGGGGGCATTACGACAGGGACCTCACCAATAAAAAGCACAAAAATGCAAAAGATACGCCACGGACTACTGCAGGGCTCTTGTGTTTAGTAAGTGCAGGGAAACTAGGGGCAGAGCATCGGCGTGTTGATCTCAGGTGGAAACGGCGCATCCGGAGACTACATTTCCACGGCCCTGTGCACATGTGTAAAACGGGGTTACAGATAAATTTCAGCGAGGAGCAACTTCACAAAAACGGCATCCAAGAACAACGAGGGTCGGCTGTGCCTTACAGGCATGAAAAGGCAGGTGTTTAAAAATAATAATAAAACAAAATTGAACGCAGCCACTGTGCCTTCCAAGCAGGGGTTGGGGAAGGGAGTGGAGATGACAGGTGTCGCAGTGTCGGTTTGTATCAGGGAAGGAAAAACTTCAGTCCTGCTCCCTGCCACTTACTGAGACAGGAGGAACCAAGGTCGTGACAAAAAGTCTGATTAAGTCACAGCAAAGATGAATTTGAAGCTATACGCTCAGCTGTGGTACCAGGGCTGGACCCCCCCCTCCTGTCTTCAAGCTCCCACATCGGTCTTTCTTGGGGTGTTTTGGGGAACTTCAGATAGAGGGAGGGACTGGGGAGAAGGGGCCAGAACGCAGGAGGTGCGACAAAGGTACCATGAGAAATCCTGTGGAGGCAGAGCTTAGAGTCCAAGGAGACGGGAGAAATGGACACCCCCCCCCCCCACGATTCCCCAGAGAAAGGGGGCGGAGGGTGCTGCTGAGAGCCCCATCACGTCGGGGGGGGGGGATTCGAGCTATTCTCCTTTAACTACTAAAAGGAAAGGTGACCCCAAAGGCAATACTTGGGAACATCCAGGAGGCTAAGAGGGTGGCCATGAAGATTCAAAATAATTTATCCAAAGTACCCAGAACATAATGGGGCTCAAAAACCAGTAATTTGTTTGTGCAATTGTCACAAATAAAATGTATTATCTTTTACCTCCATTTCTTCCCTGTGCTTCTCACTACGCGATGACTCCTCAGAACGGAAACTCTCTTAGTCATTTCTGGATGCCCTGGGGTCCAGACTAGGCCTGGACCCAACGGACGCTCAGGAGACACTGGCCACAAGCAGAAAATGAGCGTGGATTCATGACGACCATCGCCTGCCATCTGAAGGGAAGTCTTGCTTTGATGGGAAGAAACTTGCAGGGCCACAATCTGGAATATATGCCCGGTGTCTTCTAAGCTAGTACCACAACATAACCTAGACTCCCCTCTGGCCCAGGGCTCTCTAGGCTGGGCTGCGAGACGCTCCAGGACGCCTCAGAGGGCACCGCACAGACTCTCGGGAGAGGGGGGAGGTCGAGCAGAGGGAGGCCAAGCAGGCCAAGCAGCGAAGCTTTATTAAAGTTAATTAGATTATTCACCAGGATGACAAAGTAGATACTATTCAACAAAAAAGAGCTCTTGGCTTAAAAAATAATAATAAAACAGCTACTTGTACACTGTTGATACCCAATTACTTAATACTAGAGAGAAGAAACAGGAGATGCAGAAAGTGAAAGTGACTTGACCAAGGTCACAAAGGGACAGACTCGAGCCTGGAAGCCAGGTTCCACCACACCACAGACGGTCCTCAAGGAGTACATCCATTTACATGTGAATTTCTTGTATTGGTCAGGGCGAGCTCGGTCAGGCTGCAGTAACAAACACTCCCCACAATCTCAGTAGCTTAACACAAAACCTACTTGCTCACTCACATGCTCCGATGCAGGGCTGGTGGCCCTCCAGGGCAGTCAGCCACGGGATTCAGGGTGCTACCCTTGCGTGGCTCCCATCTCAGCAGCGGTCCTCCTCCCAAATCACCTCAGCCCAGGGTGGGAGGCGGGAGACCCGGCCACAGGGGAGACCCGACCACAGGGGAGACCCGACCACGGGGAGCCCCTCCCGCCGCGGCCTGGAACAGCGGGCAGCCCGTCCGCTCCCGCCTCCTGGCCCGGGCCCGGCCACGGCCCTGCCTGTGCGGGGCTGGGAAGCGCAAAGAGCCGGACACAGCTGCTCATTCTGACCAGCTGCGGGTTTTTACTCCCTCCCAAGGGGAGGAGAAAAACCTGGGCCCCGGAGTCAACAACCCTGAGTTCAAGTCCTGGTTCCACTGGAGGCGACACGTGGGCTCTGGCAGGTCAGCAGGACGCCTGGGGCCGCGTCTCTCTCAGAGGCGGGTGTGTTAGTGACACCTGCCTCCTCTCAGGAATATTCCGAGGTTCAAAGGAGCTGAGGCATGTGAAGCTGATTTGAAAATTATAATGTCGTCTGCAAGCATTATTTATTTGAATTGTTACCCAAAGGTTAGGCCCTTGTCAGAGCTAAGCCAGAAGAGTGTTAAGCCCAATTAAACCACATAATTAACTCTCAAATGAGTTTGCACTTGGCAAAAAGAACCAGTGCAGAGCAGAGCAGGAAAGAAATCCCCACTCCTGGGGGCGCCCCAGAAGGATCCAGGGTTGTCGTCCCCCAGCCCTGAAAAGGGCCTCGAAGACCCTCCCTCCCGCTTCTCACGGTGCAGAGGAGGAGACTGGGGCCGTCGTGAAAACCCCGTCATTGGGAATATAAATCCCATCGTGCACTCGGGAGGATGACATTAACTCCACTTTTAAAATAACCACTGTGGGCCTTGCCGATCTTGTCCATCCTGGAGCTGTCAGCAAAGTGCCACTCCGGTGGAAAAACAAAACACCGATGCTCTTCAGGGCTGTTGAGCATAAAATGAAACAGGCGCGTGTGTCCCTTGTTGGTCTGGACATGAAGCTGAACAAAGTTTTTGAATAGAGTTATGTCCATAGTAACATGTCAGAAACCTTTGACCCAATAATTTCATATTGAGGAATCTATTTAAAGCATATACAAAGTTATGCACAGAGATGATGGCTATAACATTTACTGTAATAGTGAAAAATGTTAAACTCTTTAAAGATTAAGTGGTAGAAGGTTATGTGGCCATGAAAAGTAATAACAATAAAGAGTTTGTAATGAAATGAGAACATGTTTCTCATAAAGTGTTAAGGAAAAACAGCACTTAATTACTTTCTTCCATTTTAATGAGACGCTACTATGTGCCAGGCTAGGAGCCGAGATAAAAGCATTCATTTGTTTTCTTATTTAGTCATTCAACAAAGATTTATTGATGGCCCAGGATGTGCCAGACGACCTGCTGGGTCTGGGATGTAACATCACCATGAGTGTACTTGTCCATTCATTGAATGTGTGTTTGTTGAAGGCTTCCCAGCCAGGCAATGTAATGGGCACTAGGAAGAAATTGTCTGTTAGTATGCAAATAATACCAACGTGGAAAAAAGACTGGAAGGAAACCACACTAAAATGTCCTTAGTGATTAACTCTAGGATTGGGATTCTGGATGATTTTTATTTTTTTCCCCTTCTATTGTCCAAATTTTCTGCATGGACACTTATTGCTCTTGAAATCAGAAAAAAGAAAAAAAAAATGGTGAACAGAAGGGAAATGTTAAAACCAGAAGTGGGGCATAGCTGCGAACACAAGTTTGAAGAGAACCTACTGCAGGGGCCAGTGCCCTCAGATGCACACACTCTCCCCTTCTGACCCCGACAGCATTTGCTTTCTGAGTGAAGGGGGTTCACCTCTCCCTCCCCGATGCAGCGAGCTTTCTCTTAGAAACAGAAAGACCGTGGAACTTCCAGTTAGATAGATCCGGATTTGGGTCCTAGCTCTGAGACATAATAATCAGAAAACCTGGAAAAAGTGTTTCAGCTCTCCGGTCCTGCTTCCTGATCTGTAAAATGGGGCAATAGACTCCACCCCACCTCGTTAGCTGTCCATGAGGGGTAGGGGGTGTGCTATACGTAAGGCCCCTGGTGCATATCCGAGAGATGTTTAGGACACGTCACTTCCCCCCTTGAAACGCCTCCGCTCTGGGAAACACAGGAATTCTGATACGATATTCTAAAATACTTCAGGAATGACAGACTGATGGGAACTATTCCAAGAGTCCAGAAATAGGGCCCGGGGCTAATGCCCCATCTCCATGATGTCCATAGTGGCCAGGGTCCTTCTCTCTACCAGCCCAAGGGGTGTCCTCCACCCTCCTGGTCTCCAAATCACTCCTTTTTAAACCAGAAAAGCAACAGTTTTCCCAGTGACCTGACATTCAGGCTGCGGTTTGCTTCTCATTGAGGCCAAGGGCTAGGCCAGCTGCAAGGGAATCTGGGAAAGTAATTTTAACATTGACCAGGATCTGAGGTGCTGTTTATAGGGATGAAGGGGTATTGTGTAGACAACTGTGTCTGCTGCGGTTTAATACCCTTTACCAGGAATGTTCCTCCGGGACTCGGTCCTAAAGAAATAATCCAAAGAGACTTGATGCATAAAAGTCTTTATTGCCGAATTGCTTTTAATAGTAAAAAGTTGAAGGCAACTCAGGTATCTCCAAAAAGAAGACATCAGTTAATCAAGTTGTAAGTACATTCACTCAATAAAATATTATGCAGCGACTAAAATTATTCTTAAGGAGACTAGGAGGCAACATGGGAAAATGTTTATGCTATTACGTTAAGTGAAAAAGCAGAATATAACATCACGTCTGTTCATGGCTAAAACTATGTAAAGTATGTGTGCATATGGAAAAATACTGGAAGGGCTGCACACAACGATAGCAGCTCTGAGGGGGTGGTCGTGTCGGGTAGGAACAATTTTCTTTATTTCTGAATGTTCCACGATGCTGTTAGATTAGTTTTTCCAATAAAAAGAAGAAGAAGAAAAAAGCTATACATAAAAAATGAAATTATCCCCAAAGCCGAGCAGAAAATACAATCAAATATTTGTCAGGCTCCTGGAGAAGTAGTTATTTTCTAAGCTTTGAAGCCAAAGAGAAAATTGCGAAGGAAAAGGCACGCAAGTCAGATGAAACAAAGTATAAACATCAGGCCAAATGCAATCTTTAACCAATACGCTTCAGTTCGCGAAAGAAATCGTTTTCACAGGACACAGACGGCTGGCAGTGTGATTGTGACCCAGGGCTTGTTGGCAGGTGGAACTCGCATATGACCTTTTTGGAGGGCAGCTTGGCAACATAACTCAAGAGCAGTAAGTAAGATCCCAGGTTTTGGCCTGGTCTGACCACCCTGGAGACAGTATTTGGTGAAGACGCAATTTAGTGGATCAAGCTACGTGCAGAGAGATGTTCCTTGCGGTGCTGCCGACAGACACAGAGCTTGTAAATGCCCCGCGCTGTGCCAGTCGGCCTGCTCCCCAGAATCCCCCCGGCCTTTGGGTATGAAGGCCATGCCTTAAACTGGAAACGTGGTTTGCTATAATAATAGATATTATAGAGTAAAACTGACAGGGCTGCAAAGGCAACTCACTCAACATGCATTTATTGAGCACCTGCTGTGTACCAGGTGCCGGTGATCAGTGCAGGACTCTGGGAGGGCGCTTGAGGGAGGACCTTTGAGCTTAACCTATGTCTGATGGGTAAAAGGGGGCTGTGTGCATGTGTGTGCATGAGCGTGTGTGAGGAATGTGAGGCGAGATGCGTGTGGTGTGGAGGGTGGTGTGTCCACGGGCTGCCTGGGAACGTGCGAGGTAGGAATACGGGTGATTTCTTTCTCCGCTCAGAGTTTTCTTACCGTTGTTATATTGCTTTGAAAATAAAAATGTAAGCTTCCAGAATAAAATAATTTTGTTCTTGTTTTCCAAGCACAAGAAACCAAGAAAGGGTATGTGTCTGAATCATTAAAAAATGTGCTCTTCATTCCAAAAGCTGGACGTTTAGACAGTTGGGAGCGTAGGCTGAGCCACCACCATGTGGAAAATGTGACTAGTGCTCCTGAGGAACTGAATCTTGAATTTTATTGCATTGATTTAAATTCAAAAGCTGAAACAGTTTAAATATTTTCATTAAAACTTTATTATATACGCTACATATTGTTAACATTAATTAAAGCTAATTTTACCTGGTTTTTTTCCTTTTTTATTGAGGCTACCAAAAATTATGAAACTACATGTGTACTTTCCATTGCATTTCTGTTGGACAGTGTGTTCTGCATGTCAATCTTTTCTCCATTACTTTCTACAAACATCTGTTCTGGTTTGGGCTTGTCTTTCCTCTTTCGTGGACTCCTTCAGTCATCAGAACTTCTATATCTCTATGGCTGTTAGTTAGGGGCAGATTCTTAAAGATGCTCCCAACACCTCAGTGTTTTTTTTTTTAAATCCACACCCAAGGACATGCTTAGAGAGAGGAAGGGGGAGAGAGGGAGAGAGAGAAACATCAATGTGCGAGAGAAGCACTGACAGCTTGTCTTCTGTACGCTCTCCAACTGCAGAGCAAACCCAGCACCCAGGCGTGTGCCCTGACCGGGACTGAGCCAGCAGCCCTTCCGAGCACGCGATGACACCCAACCCACCGAGCCGCTCTAGTCGGGCTGCTTCGGTGCCTTGCTCTGTGCTCAGCAACCTTTCTGCAGTGAAAAGGGAGAGATGTGTCTCCACCTGTCTGCAGATGTCGTCTCCCGGAGAAGAAGGGTCTAGGACCATAAAGGTCCTTGGGCAGAAAGCCGAGGGCCTGGGGGCCGAAGGGTCCCAGTTGTCAAGGGAAAGCGAGTTCCTGGCAGCTCTGCAGCCTGTTTCTGGTGTCTTCCCTCCTCTCCTGGCTTTGGTGGCCTGAGCAGTCCTGGGAGCCTGCCTCCCCTTCCTCGGGAGCAAAGCTAGAGTAGGCCGGCCACCACCGAGCCGGGCGGGGACACCCCGCGTCGGGGCCCACAGCGTCGCGCTGGAAATCCAGCCTGCTGTCCCCCGTGGCAGGAAGCCTGGGTGCGGGCTCCCGAGGCAGGGCTGATGCAACCACGGTGGTTGGGAGCATTTCTGGGACACCTCCGTCCCATCAGAGTCCCCAGTTACGGCTGCGGGCCGTCGGAAGCCGTTCCAGGAGATGGGCCGCTCGGCCATCGCTCCGTTTTATCTCAAGATGCGGGTCCGGAGGCTGATCTGCCAGCCTTGTGGAGTTACGGCCGACGCGGTGCTTTTCCATCCGTGTAAGACAAACCTGAAGCACACACGCGCAGGTGTTCTGTCTGGAATCTGGACACGCACAGACCGCAGCGACTCCAAGAGGACTAGTCTACACTCCTGACCATTTCACAACCCGGGCTGTGCATCTCAGGCTGTCTGGGGGGGGGGGGGGGGCGCTGTGTCCATATTCCGGCAATTTCCTGGGCACGTCCGTGACGTGTCAGGGGGGTTGTCCCTACTTCAGCCACACACATTGGTGGAAGGTGGGCAGACGGGGGGACAGCCACCTCGCCCAATCCGTGCCATAACTATGCCACTCGGGTCTCGTGAGTTGACTTGGCACATACACAGTGTCCCCCTCGAACCCAGGACCTTATTTTTTCTTCCTTTTCTGCAACCTTGAAGGATTCACAAATGTGAGAAATGGGGCCTGGGAGCAGGGTCACGTACCCAGCACTTCCCACTCCTATTCCAAACTTGGGATTCCTATGATGCTAATTAGTGGGCTTCAAAACAAAGCAAAATGAAAGTGCTTATTAAACTTTCCCAAGAGTTTTAGCCCTTTTCTGCAGGACTTCTCAGGACCTTTACTATACCAAGGCGCCTTGTGAATTTCTAAGAGGGAGATCTAGGATGTAGCACTTCCCAAACGAAGAGCCACAAAGCCCCTCTGGGGCAGGTGCCGTGGACACTGGTTGTTTTTTGCTTGCCGGCACCCTTCCCTCTTCTTCCAGTAACAGAGTCTTCTTGTTTCTACGGCCGTTTAAAAGGGGCTGAGTCTGAAACTTGCCCATAAGCCTCATCACAAGGGTAGAAGGTGAGTCAAGCCTGGCCCAAAAGAGTTCTCCCTGCTTGTGAGGTCCTCTTTGGGTCAGGGTTGCCGAGCTGATAGGAGGTAGGGTTTGAAGCCGAGAGATATGTCCCAGGAACATGGTGAGAGTCTTTGGATCCAGCCATGCCTGAAGCCATCTCTTCCCTAGACTTGGGATTGCATTTCATTCCAAGGAGCAGGGAGAGCTGGCTGATCCAGGGAGTATCCTACGGGACAATACTGAACACACGTCAGGGAATGCCTGTGATGGTCACGATGCTTCCAGCTGCAGAGAACAGAACAGAAACCTCCAGCTCAGCGTGGCTTCAGGAGTAAAGGCCAGGGATTCCCTCATCCAAACACAAATCCCCGTGGGGGTGGCCCCTGGGTTGGTGAGTTTAGCTGCTCCATGATGTCTCGAGGAGCCGGCTCCTTCCCGGTTGCCACCCAGGATGGGGTCCCTTAAGGAGCCCTTCACCTTTCCAGGCCTCGGCTTTCTCCCTTACAGAACGGAAGGAAGAGCCACAGTGACTGTTCCTCCCGTACAGTGATGTCCATGCGCCCGTGTATTGTCACCATGGCCTCAGCCAGGATGTCTCCCACGCTCATCACACATGTCCAACCAGAACTCCTAGTTTCCTCCCCAAAAACAATGCGGCTCTATCTCCCCCCTCAGTATGTGGCATGAAATTTTCAGGCCAAAATCTCGGAGTTGCCTGACCTCCCTGCTTTCCCTCACCACCCACACCCACCCCATTCCTGGGATGCATCGCGCCTGCCGTGGTGTGCGATCCCTCTGTGTCTGACTAGACTGGTTAGCAATTATTTTGTTGAGAATTTTTCATCAGTGTTCCTAAGAGATCTTAGTCTGTAGTTTCTTTGTAATGTGTGTTTATTTGGTGTCACGGTGATGGTGGACTTACAGAGTAAATTGAAAAGTGCTCCCGCCTCTTTTTTGGGGAAGAATTGGTACCGATTCTTCTTTAAATGTTTGGTTGTTTTTTTTCTTTGTGGTACGTTTTTAAATGACTAATTCAGCATCTTTAGTTGGTAGAGATCTATTCGGGTTCTCTGTTTCCTCTCGACTCAGTTTCGGTAGGTGGTGTGCTTCTAGCAATTTGTCTGTCCCACCTGTTATCTAACCTGTTGAGCGTAGTCATGCAGAGGAGTCCCTTGCAATCCTTTTTGTATCTGTAGAGTCCGTTGTGATGCCTCCCCTTTCATTCCTGATTTTAGCCATGTGAGTGTGAGTCTTTCTCTTCTGTTGGTCAGTCCAGCTACAGGTGTGTCAATTCGGTTGGTCTTTTCCAAGACCCAACTTCTGGTTGCCTTGACATTTCCCTGTCGTTGGTCTAGCCTCTGTTTTATTTATTTCCTCTCTAAATATTTAGTATTTCCTTCCTTCTGCTCGCTTCAGGTTGAGTTTGCTCTTTTCCGCTTCCAGTCAGTTAAGATGGAAGATTAGGTTATTGGTTTGAGATCTTTCTTCTTTCTCAACATAGACATTCACACTGAAGTTTCCACCTGAGCACGACTTCAGCGCATCCCACGTGCTTCAATACGTTGTATCCTCACTTTCATTTGTCCCACAATAGTCTCATTTTCCTTGGGATCGGCTATTTAGGAATAGGTTAATTTCCACCTATTTGTGAATTCCCCAATTTCCTTCTGTTATTGATTTCTAATGCCATTCCATTCTAGCCAGAGAACAGACGTGGTTCCAACCGTTTTGAAATTTATGGAAGCATGAGCTGTCCTAGAGAATAGCCATGTGCACGGGGAAAGTGACTGTGCTCCTGCTGTTAGGCAGACTGCTCGACGGGCGTCTGCTAGCTTCTTGGTTTATCACGTTGTTCAGGACGCCGACGTTCACGTTGTTCTCCTGTCCCTGGAGTTTCCACCTTATGAACAAGCTGGCGACTGGGGTGCCAGTCACCCTGGCTGCCTCCCTGGGGTGAGCTCCCGCTCCGCCTGCGGGGCTAACTGGAGGAAGACAGGCCCAGGCCCCTCGGCCACTCCTGCCTGGAGCAGATCCTCTGCGGCACAGAGCTGGGGGTGATAGATCCTGGTGCTCGTCCCCCCTGAGGAGGAGCTGCAGCTGCAGCCGGGAGCTGGGGGAGAGGGTCCTGTGGCCCTGGCTGCACTCGCCCGGAGCGGAGCTTCTGTCGTGCTGAGCTGGGTGGCGACGACGGAGCTGAATGGATATGTGTTGCCACAGATTTAATAGATGTTCTTGAGTAAATGTTTCTTCACTTGCTGTGTGTCCTTACAACAGTCTCCGGAGACTTTAATCGTTGCTTTTTAATATTTTTACCAGTTCTGACTATTTCATTGTCAAGGGGATTTGCAGAGCTCCGGACCCCACCAGAAGCTGCTGCTTCTCCTCATGATTTTTGCAGCCGCCTCATGACTGGGCTCCCCATTTGCAACCTAATTTCCCTGCAGCACTCTCCACCAGCAGCCAGGGTGGCTCTCAAAACACCTAAGTCAGATCATGCCATTCCCTTGCTTATGATTTTCTAAAGGCTCCCCATTAATTTTAGAATATAAATGGCCTACTGACCCCAGAATGTTCCAGCCACTGTTTACCCCTCTAACCTCACGACCCATCCCATCTCTCATTCTGGCCAGAAGAGCTTTCTCCCCGACCTCAGGCTCTTTCCCGCCTCAGGCTTTGCACTGCTGCTTCCCGCTGCCAGGGACACAATTCCCTCCTCCGTCCCATCACCGCCTGCCTCTCATTACTCAGACCGCAGCTGAGACATTTCCTCCCAAAGAGGTGACCGTCCACTGCATCCCGGCTGCCCTCCCCCCACCCAGAGCTCCACGTCACTTCCCTCCATCCTGCTGCGTTTTCCCCAGAGCTCCTCTCACGCCCTCACCTTGCCTCATCCATGTCCTGCTCGGGCTCCTACCATCAGGCTCCTGCAGGGCGTATCGGAGCCTGGCCGCCTGTCTCTCGCTGCTTCTCCAGTACTCGGCACAGTGCTGGGCCCCCTGGAGGGGCTTAACCAACGGGCAAATTCAGCCCTGAATTTTCTGCTCCTTCCAGGCTGTTTGACAAATGTGTTGGTTAATTTTATGTGTCACCCTGGCTAGGCTCTGGTACCCACTTGTTTAGTCAAACACCAGTGTTGATGTTGCTGTGAAAGTATTTTTTAGATGTGATTGATATTTAATTGGTAGACTTTGAGCAAAACGAATTACCCTCCACAGTGTGGTGGGCCCTGTGCAATCACTTGACAGCCTTAAGAGCAAACACTGAGGTTTCCTGAGGAGGAGGAATTCTGCCTCTAGATGCCCGTGGACTCAAGATGCAATAGCAACTCCTGCTGGAATTTCCACCTTGCTGGCCTGACTGGCAGGTTTTGGGCTTGCTCCCACAATCAAAGGATCCAATGTCTTAAAATAAATCTCGAGATAGATATAGAGATAGATATAGAGAAAGAGAGAGATGAGATGATAGATAGATAGATAGATGATAGATAGATAGATGATAGATAGATAGATAGATAGATAGATAGATAGATAGATAGATAGATAGATAGATGATAGAGAGAGAGAGAGAGAGAGAGAGAGAGAGAGAGAGAGAGAGAGAGAGATAGATAGATAGATAGATAGATAGATAGATAGATAGATAGATAGATAGATAGATAGAGGATGGATGGGTCGGTAAGATAGCTGATAGATACACACACACATATATACATACATACATACATGTACCTTATTGTGTTTCTCCAGAGAACCTTGACTAACACACTAAGGGTCAGTCTTATTCAGCAGGAGGACTGAGATTCCTTGAAGGCAGGAACCATAATGTACAGCTCCACCCTTGACTCCGTGTCTCCCCAGCACCTAGTGTGACCCGGGGCAGACAAGCTCCTCCCCAAGCCTGGTGACTTTACTGACAAGTCAACGAAGATTGCAGGATCCCCTTGCATAGCTGTGCAAACCTAGGAAAAAGAAAACCTATCTGTGCTCCAGGTTTCCAATCTGTTTCCTTTAAATGCAGTGAATTTATATTATTCAGGAGCCTCTTAAAGAGAGCAGGGTTTATCCCACTGAAATTGAGTCTGTAAATGCAAAACATTAAAAAAAGAACCAATTGGTATTTGATATTCCTATATTTCAATATTCTTTTGATATTCCAATATGAAACTTAAACTGCTGGGGTTTTATGCATTCTTCGTTTCTCCTTTGATTTGCACAACTCTTTGCTTTGAATATGTTTGCTTTAATCACTGGGCCACGGAGCAGGAGGGACGTGCATCTTGTTTGGGGAAGGGTTGGGGGTGCAGCCATCTGGGCCCAGAAAATGCCTGCCTCCTGCAAGTCGCTGGATCTTCCTGCTGGAACCCGGCTGGAGGGGATTGCCAGGCCCACGGGGAGGGGCGGCTCCCCTGGCCTTGCTCCAAGGGGGACACTTGAGCCCCTACCTTACAGTTCAAAGGCAGAAAAGCAGAAAGAACAGCTGCAGCAGAGCCCCTGGCAGGTGCCAGGACCAGGGACAAGTTCCCAGGACATCTGATTGGCAGCTGATCTGGAAGGCAATTGTGCTGAGTGCCTACAGCCGGGTTCCCCACAGGGGAGGGGGGCAGGGTGGGAAGATTGGTGAGTCTGTTACGTTAGGCAGCCCAGTCCAAAGAGAAAACATGACTTTGATGATCACAGTGATGATGACAGTGACAATGTCAGTGATGGGCCTGGGTAACGATACAGCTGCAATGACCTATGTCTATTAAGCACTTACTATACACCAGGTGTGGTGCTAAGCTCTGGAAATGGATGGTCTTGTTTTACCCCCAAAATAACTGCCTCCAATTCGCATTCCCCAAAAGCAGACCTGGGGACCAGGTCTTGGAAGCAGTTGTTTACTTGGAGGCTGTCCCGGGAAGAGCAAGGAAACGATGGAGGAACGGAGTGGGCAGGAGAGGCTCTAGCAACCTAGTCCCTCTGCAGGCACCGGGGCTCCGCCTGGCTGGGGACCCTGGGAAATTATGGAAAGGGCCTCAGGATCGTCCCATCGGAGGGTTGGAGGCCGGTGCGTTTGCCCACTGACCCCCTGCCCCATCTGGGAAAAGGAGCTGGGGACCACAGAGCAGAGGCCCCCCACCTGAGAGTCAGGCCCCCACACTCCTGAGCACAGGCCACTCTCAGAGGGGCCCCAAGGGGCTTGACGGGCCCGCATGAGGAAAGGAGGCCCGGAGCTGCCCCAAAGGGGGTGACAAGGGAAGAGCAGGATTTGGGACCCGGAGCCCTGACTTCCAGTCCTGGCTCCACCACATAACCCATCACTTAACCAGCCGCCTGCCCAACTTTCTTCTCACCAAGCCGACCCCCAGCTCCCTCTTCTCCACACCAAAGTGTCTGCAGGCCTGTCACCATCTCACCCACACTGTCCTGCTCAGGGTGCCTCTGGGTGCAGGGGACAGAACCAACACAAACTAATTTGGGCAAAGAGAAGGTTAGTAAGTGTCTGTAAAGGATCCAAGGGTGGCTTCCGCCCTGGGCACAAGCTGACCAGGGGGTACCAGGGAGGCACATGCCCCTCTGGACCCTGCTCCCTCCTGTGTGGTTCACTCCATGCATCTCTGGGCTCTCAGTGCAGCTCAGGGCACAGGCTCCTTCTGGAAAGTTCCAGCCAAAGGCTGCCATTGGCCACTCTGGGTCGTGTGCCCATCCCTGTGCCATGGCGTGGCCAGAAGCAGGCTGGCTTCTGCTTGGCCAGGTCTGGCTCACTTCTGGGGTCTCTGGTAGGGTCAGCCCAGGCCGAACCTACATACTGGGCCCGGAGAGGGGCGAGTCCCCAAAGAAACGCAGGCTGCTGATGCCAGGAGGACGAATGTGTGCAATAGAGAGGGACACTGGTGCTCCGTGGGTGAAACGGTGCGGCTTTCAGGGGACACCCAGCCCTCGCCCTTCCCCGGGGAGGAGAGTGCGCTGTGGAGGGGCGTGTGCGTGTGTGTGTTTGTACAAGTGTATGTGTCTGTGTGTGTCTGTGTGTTTGTACATGTGTGTGTTTGTACATGCATGTGTGCATGTGTGTGTGAGCACTCGGTTGCCTGTGGGACTGTCCCTGGGACCATGTGTGTGGGAGCGTGTACAACTGTGGGCTCAGTGTGGGGTGTGAATGGGCACCGGGAGTGGGATGCAGCCTGGGGGTGGCGGGAGTGAGGGAGCAGGGCCCGGGGGACTTGAGAGTGGGAGGGTGTGCGTGTGACAGCGAGTGCCCATGCGGTGGGGCCTCTCCCACCAGGAGGACACCCACAGGAGGCCCTGCTGCTGCCCCCACTTTCCCTGGGGCCTCCAGAAGGTCTGGGGAGAGGGAGCAGCAAGTGGAGCCAACATGGGGACAACAGGCCACCCAGTGCCCCCCATTAGCCAGGCCAGATGGGCCACACTGCCCAAGGCTGCATCTGTGAAGCCCCTGGGCCATGGTGGCCGAGGGTCCCCCGGATGGAGCGTGGCCGAGCTCGGGGAGCAGACCCGGTGTCATCTCCAGAGCAGCGCCCCTGCGAGGGAAATGGGTCGTCACACGTCCCATCCCGGGAGAGGGACCGCAGAGCAGCTGCCCAGGGTGGGCCTCAGGCCCGGCCCGGTCAGCTAGGGCCCCCTCTTCGCTGCACCCGAGCCGCTCGCGTCCCCGGGAGAGCCAGCTCGGCCGGGACCCGCCGCCGGCTGGACATTCATCCTTCGCGTCTCTCTAAACAGAGCCTGCCGCGCCCACGGGCCCGCGAGTGTTTACAGGACAGAAGGGAAATCAAACAAACACTGCAGGAAAGGAATGCGGCTCGGCTGGGCAGGGGTCCCCGAGCCTCTGGCCTCCCGGAGCGTTAGGAACAAGGGGTGGGCATGGGGGCGGGGGACACTCGCGCTCCCAGGAGGGGTGCTGCCCGTGGGCGCGCCTGTCAGGACACCCGGCCACGCAGGGAGGGGGCGGGTGCTGGGGCAGTGGTCTCGGGAACAAACCGCACCCTGCTTTTCAGAGCCCTGGCCCAGCACCCTAAATACGAGAGGGCGACAGGCAGGGAGTGCGAGCAGCCGCGGTGTTTGTTGGTCAGTTTGCCCTGCCGGGCTCAGGAGCCTAAAGGGATGTAGGCAGCATGGAGTGGGACATAAAAGGACATGGAGAGGCCAGCCCAAGGGCAATGCATGGAGCCTGGAGTCAGACCAGCGAGAATGACGAGGCTGAGGCCCCGGCCCCTGGGCGTGGTGGACGGCAGGCTGAGCTAGCACCTTCCAGGGAGCCCACCTTCCTCTGAGGTGGTTTCACCAAGAACCACAGTATGTGACACAGATGGAACCGGGGCTGCTCCGGGTGGAGGAGGGGAGCTTTCAGGAGCCCGAGCCCCACCTGTCCATTGCCCCCACCCCTACAGCTGCCCTGAGCCACCTCCGTCAGTCCCGGTGGGATGCCACGTGCCACATAGTGTCCGCATCGCATCCTGATAGCAGAGAATTAGCTTTTCCAAGGCTGCCTCCTTGTCCTGTGAGTCTCCTTGTGTCGCCAGGCGCCTCTCCATCCCACGAGATGGGCCCTGTGCCACCCGCGTGTCACAGAGGAGCTGTGGACATGCCTGGCACTGCCACCTCTCTAAAGGGCTGTCCTTCGGAAAAGGGAGGGCCCAGTCCACTCTCTCCCCAAACCACAGACTGAGAGCTGGGGGGAGCCATTCTTGCGGATGCTGTGTCCACAAATCTGAACCACCCACAGATAAATGGGGTCCCTCGTCACCCGCGGGTCCAGCACCGCTAACCTGCGGCAGCACAGGGGACCGGAGGCCATGGCACCAGGGGTTCCCACCCACCCTGAAACTCTGCACCCAGAGCCCAAAGGGTTTCTCCTTCCAGCACCCTCTGCCTCCCCTTCCTCTCCACACATCCTGACACCCGGGCAGGGGCTTGTGGGCCCGGTCAGGCCTGGGCAGCGCCAGCCTCTCTCTGAGGTCGCCTGGACCCCATGCCACTCGGGGAAGCAGCCGTGGCTGTTTACTACCGGGGCGGGGGGAGGAGAATTCTCTCCCTCTGACCGCTAGCCTTACCATGGGCACCCCACTTTCCATGTGCTCCCCACGGCACCCGCATCGCCGACCAGGCGCCTCACTCAGCGGTCCCCTTGTCGGAGGTAAACCCTGCTGTGCACGCAGCAAACGTCTCCGCGCTCACCAGGAACAGCCCCGGGAGACGGCGCGGAGGAAGTTATACGCTACCAAATAATAAAATATCTCCATCTATTTTCAGAAGCCCTGGACAGCGGAGAGAGGCCGCCAGGGGACTCGGAAAACCTTCAGACAGCCTGTGTCTGGCTCGTCCGCCTAATTCGCGGTGACTGAGTGCAGCAGGGGAAGGGAGGCCGAGCACGGCCAGGTTTCCTCGATATAAACCACCGTCCACGGAAGATTTAACAACAGTCCTGGGGGTGCAAAACACACATGATGTCTCCTGGCTTCAGAAACGCTGAAAGGAGGAAAGAAAAAGAACATTCCCTTCAGATGAAAGAAATACGGTAGATTCCTTCCCCTCCAGACCTGCAAAGTCTTCATCTCCGACCCCTCTCCCTGGGGCACGCTTTTCAAATTCAACAGCCATCACATAGGGTGAATCACACTCTAAAAATGGAACAGAGAACCTCCAAGTCCAACACATAAAGGGCCCCGGGCCATCTAATCTGTCCCCCCCGAGCCACCCCAGGCCCCACAGCCACCTGGCACTATTCACATGTCCCTGGACAAGAGGATGCTGCTCAAGGACACTCGAGGACAGAGAAGAATGAACGAGCCCTTAAGGAGACCTGCCCTGTGTCAGGCACTTGGGAAATACTGGCGCGACCAGCTGAGCAAGGCCCAACTCCTGGCCTCGGCGAGAGGGGAAGGAAGGTGGTTATAACTTACGGAGGGTCTGTCACAGCAGCCCCTGTGCTGGGCACCATGCACCTACCATCCCATTTGGAATTTGCAACAGCTCCGTGAGCTAATCACTGCACCCATTCTACCGATAAGAAAATAGAGGCTGGCTGAGGCTGTCACTTCACCAGGCCCAGACAGCCGGTAAATGGTGAAGCCAGAACTGGAACTCGACCACTCTGCCCAGAGCCGGTCCGCACTCTCTCTACCACCTCACGTAGCCCCATCCCCATACCCCGCAGCCCAGGGCAGCAATGCAGACCTGGGACAGTGCCCTGCCCCGACTTGCCTCCACCCCCTCCACATGCGGATCACATCACCTCCTGATTGTCAACCTCCCCAGTCGGTCCACTTCTCTAAATTTCCAATGCCAAATGCTTAGACCAGTTAGTCCACCGTGGTCATGGTCACAGGAAGCCACCATGACCTCCCAACGTCTCCAGCTTCCCTTCCCACCCCTTTGGGTCCAATATCCATCCACACAACAACCAGGATGTCTTTGCAAAACACTAATCATACAATACCTCCC
Organism: Miniopterus natalensis; assembly: GCF_054644295.1. Classification (NCBI taxonomy): domain Eukaryota; kingdom Metazoa; phylum Chordata; class Mammalia; order Chiroptera; family Miniopteridae; genus Miniopterus; species Miniopterus natalensis. Next base: position 7,380,517 of record NC_142081.1, on the reverse strand, counting down.
CCTGTTTAAAACACCATGAAAGCTCCCCCTTGCTCTGGAGCTCAAATGCTGCACCTACAAGGACCCAGATGATGACCCAACCTTACCTCATCCCCTGGGTCAGCTTCAGCACTTCTGCCTTCCTTCCGTTTTTCCAGGGCATGCACTTTTCCCCAGCCACAGAGCCCTCGCACATGCTGTTCCCAGGTCTGGAATGCCATTCCCTCCACGAACTGATGCCTCTTCGTCTCCCTCAGGTGAGCGTGCAGCAGTCGCCTACCCAGTTGGTTCCCCTCTCTCCCAGATCCCTGCTCCTTTCGGTAAAGGCCTTACCGCAAGTCATAACTGTATTTTCCGGTTAATTATTAAGTGTTTGTCTCCTCCCCTGAGCCGTCAGCCCCCTGGAATTGGGTCTGCTGTTCTCCATTGCGTTGCTCACGCTGCACAGTCGGTGCGAGGTAAACGTGCCGAGCGACGTGTGAATTAGTGACTAGAAACGGCATTGCCCATCGCCCGGTGTGTCCTCCGAGGACGGGACGAGGCCAAGTCGTTCTCTGTCACGGCGTCTCACGCAGCCACCACCCACTGGGCCGCCTGGGCAATGTGGATGGATTTCGGGTCAAGTAAACATCACGCCGTGGACGCTTCCTCCTCGGCAATAAAAAGGAATGAGCCGGAATGGGTCTCAAGGGCAGCCTTCCGAGAGAGAAAAGCCAGTCTCAACGGCAGCCTACTGGTGGCTCCATGTACAGAACGTTCTCAATGTGACCAAATTAAAGAGATGTGGGAAAGATAAGAGGACCCAGGGTGCTAGGCACGGGAGGGAGGGTGTGGCTGTGTCGGAGAAGCAGGAGACAGTCCCTTGAGGTGCACAGTCTGAATCATGATGGTGGTGGCAGTCACACAAACCTACACAGGGGAAAAATGTCATAGAGCTACATGCCTGGCCAGTGGGGCTCAGCGGTTGAGCATCGGCCTAGGATCCAGGAGATCGTGGCTCGATTCCCGGTCAGGGCACATGCCCGGGTTGCGGGCTCCATCCCCAGTGGGGGGCGTGCAGGAGGCAGCCGGTCAATGACTCTCTCATCACAGATGTTTCTATCTCTCCGTCTCCCTTCCTCTCTCTGAAATGAATAACGATTTTTTTAAAATGTCATAGAGCTACACACAAAGACACGCAATAAAAACACCTCATGAGCACTTGTAAAAACCATTGAAATCCACACAAAGCCGATAGACCCATTCACTGTGCTGTGCGGAACAGTGTCCTGGTTTTGACAACGCACAATAAGATGTCAGCACTGGGGGCAGCTGGGGGGAGGGTCTTCAGGGCCTCTCAGTACTATTTTTGCAGCTTCTTATGAGTCTGTCATTATTTCAAAATACAGAGGTAAGAAAAGGAAAATACAAAAAGACGGCTAACGCAGGCCCACACTCTCCTTGCCCACCTTCCCCCTCCTTGAACACCAGGGGATACCTGCCCCGGGTGGCTGCTTCTCCCCTGGGAAACCTGCAGACGATGCAGAGCCGTGGACAGGTCCTGCACACTCTGTGGGCAGAAGGGACTGGAACCCACGGGCCCGTGTCACCAGCAGGGCTGGCAAATGCACACGCTTAAGTTGGAGCCCCAACCTGGGTCTCGCTGCTGCTCCAGAGCCCGAGGGAGGAGCCTGCGTGGCTCCTGCCTGTGACCTGAGCTGTCACTAGAGAAAGGGCCTCTCGGCTGAGTTGCTGCTCCCGCCCGGGGCCAGCATCTTGCCTCTGTGTCCCAGAAGAGACATCCGGGGAGAGGGCCACGTGCAAAGCCCATGCTGGAAACGTCCTTGTGGACCCATCCCCGAAAACCTGGGGTGAGGCCTCCACTCGCGCCGTCTCAGGAGGCTGAACCTCGTGCCTCCCACAGGGCCAAGGCCACAGGCAGAGCAGCCGCTGGCTCTCGTTAGGGTGGAAGCCGAGCCAGTGCTGCTATGTGGGACCAGAAGACAGATGCACGGGAGGACTTTGGGTCTGTGGCTCAGGGAGGGGATGGCGAGTCTGGTTTGAGTTCAGTCCAGATTCTAGAGGGGAGAGCGAGGAAAGAGAACATTCTCGACTAGCAGCCACCCAGAGAGCAGGGAGTGTGTCTACACTAACACCAGGCTGTGGGCACAGTGTTATCTTAACCCTTGGCTAGACCGGAGCGTGACTGTGCCCCTGTGCAAAGGGCTGGCAGAGACTGGGTTCTCCGACGGGAACCGGTACTGAGTTGGTCTAGCCCTGGAAAATGAGCACTGGGTAAGGAGTCCGTGGGGTCCAGGTCCTGGCTCTGTCCCTGCTTCATCATGTGACTCTAAGTAAGCCCCTTCCCCTCCCTGGGCCTCAATGTCCCCATCTTCAAAGCACCTTGACCTCTGAGGTCCTGGTCAGACCCTGACCCACACCCAGGCTTCTCAATCACAGCACCGCAGACACTCTGAGCCAGATCATTTGGGGCGGGGTTGCTATGGTGGGCATTGTAGGATGTTTAGCAGCATCCCCGGCCTCTACCCACGAGGTCGGAACAATGCCCTTCCTCACACACACAACGTAATAACCGAAAGTGGCTCCAGACCTTGCCCTCGGTCCCCTGGGGGGTAAGATCGCCTGGTAGGGAAGCATTACCAGCCTAGGTTCATGGGCACTCAGCGACAGGAGGCGCGAGGAGACCAGGCCTCGCCCGATGGAGGATCCCACACACTTTCTCCATCAGGTGGCCCTGCTCCCACCTCTGGTTGGCCGCCTCCTGCACCGGAGCTCTGGATGGAGCTGCAGTGACTGTCGCTGAAGCCTCCAGAACTGTGCTGAGCCTGCCCCTGTGTTCCAGGCCGTTGTGTGTTTGAAGAGGGCCCCCATCTCCCTCCTCTCCTCCGAGGCCACACTTGGGGGAGGGCAGATGACGTCAGTGGAAGACTAGCTTGCAGGTGGCCACCTTCTAACTGTGTGCTCATGGGACCTTTCCTCTGGCTGTGAGCAGAGAAAACACTGGGGTCTCTCCCTTTTCTTAAAATGACACTAATCCCATCACAGGGCCCCACCCTCATGACCTCATCCAAACCTGATCACCTCCCAAAGGCTCTGCCTCCTGCTACCATCCTCTTGGGGGTCAGAGCTTCAACATATGGATTCGGGGAGACACAAACATTCAGTCCGTAACGCCCCAAACTTCCAGTGGCCTGCCCATTGGAGCCATTAGCACCCTGGTGCCCAGTCCTGGCAGCCAGCAGGTGGCACTATTTGTGTGACCAGGCCACACACCCATCTGGACGCCTGACTGCCTGTCCCTGACATGTCCCTGACCTCGTCCCCATCACTGTCCCCACTGCAGCTCCAAACACCCTGCCCGCGCCTGCCTCCCAGCCTCTGCCCCTCTGCCCCCTGCAGGAGTCCCCTTCTCCCAAATGCTCACAGGTGGTTTTCCACGGAAAACTATTCTGGGTTTTCACTCTGAGGTTAAACCTTCCTTGGCCACTGTTCCTAATACTTTAATGTCCCTGTTCCAGACAGCGCGTCACTCTCTGCCTCGCTTTCTCCCAACACTTGTCCTCACACTGTGAGCAAATAAGCAACAAACGCGAGAGGCTCCCCGGGCAGCCAAAGGGGACGCTAACGTGGCCCGTGGCTGCCAGAGAAGCCACTCGCTGAGAACTCTAGTCCACGGTGACGAAAATATAACAGGATTTTAGAAGGAAAGGGGGGAGACAAAGCAAGGAACTTTCTTGGATGCCCAGCGCCCTCTGTTTCTCTCTCATTCCCCGCAAGAACCTGTGACGGGGATTTTCACCCCCACGTTCCAGACGTGAACGCCAAGGCTCTGAGGGCTTCAGCTCAAGGCCACAGAACCACTGAGCTCAGAGCCAGGACAACCCCGGGTCCGCGCAGCCCCGCAGCCCGGGTCCTCTCTCCCCTCGGCCTCCTGCGCCTCTGTGTCCCTGCCCCCCGGATCCCAGAGGCTGGGGTGTCCCAAATCTCGGAGATCGGAGGGAGGCTGGTGGCGAGGCCCTGGCGCTCGGGAGCCATGAGCTGCCGCCCCCGCCCCCCCCACTGCGCGGGGTCCCCGCCCGTCGAGGCTGTCTGCTCCCATCAGGACGGGGCCTCTGACGAACAAAACCCAGGCCTGCCTCGGCTGCTCTCGGGTTTCCACAACACAGTAAACTGGCGTGTTTTTATTTCTCCATCTGTAAACATCTCTCCGTCTAATACGCTAACTGCCGTTTATACGGAGCTATAAAAACAGAGGTCAGCGCACAATACGATTATGGTCTTACTTCAATACATGCAATCCATAATAAAATAAAATCTCACCAGCGATCCGGAGGAGCTGTGCGGGGCTCTGTGAGAATTAATGTCTGTCGTATGTACGGATCTACTCGGGCATAATATTTTCCACAGCTGTCAGGGCCGATTTAAAAGGCAATATCCTTTCGCTGGCATTTGATTTAGACTCTGTTTATACCGTGTGGAGGATTGTTAATGCTGCGACATCTGACTCGGGTGTCTGATTACACCAAGGCCACCGTCAAGGGGACGACATGATGTAGTGTGAGGTCGGGGAGGGAGGCTGCGGCCTGCTCTCTCCAGGCCCCCGTTGCTGATTAGGTGCGCCCGTGGGGATGGGACCCAGCAGCGAGGAGGTGACACGATCTTCTTTCCAGGCAGCCTGGGCTGGTGGCAGGAGGAGCTCTAGCATGCGATGAGCAGGTTGTGGCCCGCCACAGGCTGGTGACCGGCCTTGAGTGAGCCGTTGTCTCTTGGTGACTCAGTTTCCCCATTAGTAGGTTCAGAGTAATCAAGCCCTGTAACGTTCAAGGTGTTTTGGGCTGAATTCCTGCTGTGCTTCTACCTGCTCAGGAACCCATTTTGCTCCTCGCAGCTCCTTGGCTTGACCTCCTTCCTGGGCTACTCTGGATGCCAAAAGTTTCCATTCATGTCAACTTCAGATTGCCCAATTTTAGGCTCTCATTCCTACTGCCATCCACTCTTGAGAAGGTATCATAGTCAGGGTTCTCCAGAGAAACAGAACCAATAGGATGGGTGGATAAATGAGTGGGTGGATGGATGGATGGATGGGTGGGTGGGTGGGTGGGTGGATGGATGGATGGATTTTAAGGAATTAGCTTGCACAATTGCAGAGACTGGCAAGTCCAAAATCTGCAGGGCGGGTTGGCAAGCTGGAGAACCAGGGAGAATGCCAGTGCCCAAGTTCAACACCTGTCTACGGCACCATTCCCTCTGACTGAGGGAAGTCAGTCTTTTCTTCTGTTCAGGCCTTCAACTGACTGGGTGAGGCCCATCCATATATTAGGGAGGGCAATCTGCTTTACTCAAAATCCACCAATTTAAATGTCAATTTCATCCAAAAACACCCTCCACGGAAACATCTAGAATAATTTTTGGCCACATATCTGGACACTGTAGCCCAGCCAAGCAGACACATAGATGAACCAGTACAGAACGTGAGAACTTCTGTCCATGCACCAAGCAGCAACTGGGATCCTCACATGACACAGCGGCTCCAGCTCAGGGTTTTCCCGCAGCTCTACCTCCCACCCGCTGTGGGACGTTGGACAAGTGACCTCATGTGTCTGGTGTTGTGCCATCCGCTGGTGATGGCAGTAAGAGTCCTGCATCTTGAAAGGGATGCACTGAATGGGATAGTGTCCATGAGAGCTGAGAGAGGGGCCAGCATGCAGGGGTGTCCAGGAGATGCTGCTTCGGGGTGGCCGCAGCAGCAGTGTGGCCCCATCGGCGGTGGAGGCGAGGACCTGCTCCCCACCCTCCGCGCCCCTGTCCCTCACCTGCCGGTCCTCTGCGTCTATCACATACCTGACCTCTGCTGAGTCGTTAGCTCAATCCCCCGCCCTCCTCCTTGGGGGCATATTCGTTGCCACCTGCCCTCTCCACTCACTTCGGAAGCCTGGCCACTAGCTGGTGCGGCCGGGCCCTGTGGAACCCTCCCTGGAATCTGTCCGTGTGGCCACCAGCACAGCCCACTCCGGAGCTGAATGGAGACGCCCCCACCACACATGTACACACACACACACACACACACACACACACACACGAGTGTACCCAACACATACCCATATACACACCAACACACACACTGCCGGCCTGGGCCGCTCTCCTGATCTGTAACAGATAATGTTTGGTATATAAAATCTTTTGTCCCCAGGCTAACATGAAAGCCACTCACTCCAGGCCCCTTAGAGGGCCATCATCCTGGACTAAATGGTTCTAAATACACAGTTTTGTTAAAAAGCTGTTTACAGAGACCTCCCCTGTGCTGTGCTGCACCGCATTCTGGGTGCAGGGAGACACAGCGAGAGTGCGTGACGTCGTCTTCTTGGCTCCGTGATGTTACTTGAAGGCTTATGCGGCTGAGGGGCAGACGGGTGCCTGGCACAGAAGAGGGGCTGCCGGCCAAGGCACTTTCCTTCCTCCCATAGCTGCTGAGCCCCACAAATATGCTGGGGGGCTTGACTAATCCCTCTGAGAGCTTCCACCGGAGGATGTCATTGTCCCAGCTGTGAGGAGGCCCTTGGAGATGCCTCTGGGGTAACCCTGCTCTGTTCCCACTGTTGCTGGGAGCCCCAGTTCCAGTGTAGACCCCTGGGAATGCTTCTCTGCAGAGCCAGAGGCGGGGGGTTTCTCCATCACTCTGAGAGCAAAAGGACCCTAACTCCATGCCATCCATCACTGGGGGACACTGAGAGGGATCACCAGGGGGAAGTCAACCGCCCTGTCTGGGCCTCGTTTCCTTCATATGCAGAGTGGAACTGATGACCACACTGACCACAGGGGGGGTGCAGGTGAGAACACATCACATAGGAACTCACAGCGAGCTGCCAGACAAACAAAGCGCTTTGTAATGTGTTTGCTGTTATTATTATTGTTATTGAAACGTGTTCCCGGGGTGCACACACAGCCCCATCCCCAGCAGCCAACCAGCCGCAGGCCCGGGCCGCACACAGCAGCATTTTGCCTGTGAAAACATTTTGGTGCAATTTTCTGACCCGCAAAAATATTTTTACAGTGAAAACGCACGTCTGGCGTGGAGCTGCTCAGTCTCACTGGTTTGTTTACTTCTCTTGAAAATAAACAAAAGTGAGTTTGTGGATACCGGGGGATGGACTTGAATCAAATAAACAAACGTAGCTCTCGCCAGCGCCCAGCATGCCCCCCACACACAGCAGAGCAGCGGGATCGCAGGCCGGGCCACTCAGCCCGGTCACCTGAGAAGCCACTGAGCCAGAGCCACAGCCTGAGGGCAGCTGGGACCCCAGGGTGCCCACACACTCCTCCCTTCTCAGAGGAGGTGACAAAGACCAGAGCAGGAAGGGGACCTGCCCAACCCAAATGGCAGGATTGTGTTGGCTCGTTTGCTTGTTTCTGCAGATGTTTAAGGAGGCCATTCCCATCACTGTTTTGTGAGAGGGGAAAGCGGTTTGGGAGGTCGCCTGGAAAGCCCAAGGTCATCACCACGGCATGCCCAAGGGCATCACACGGCTCCAGTTCCTTCCTTCTCTCCGCTCGGGAAGAAAGCCTTTGCCCTGGCCACCTGTCTCCCCATCAACCTGCTTGACTGGGAGGAAACAGAGCCGGCTCCCGGGCCTTTTGGCTGCTGCTTAGCAAGTTTCTCTGACTCACCTGGTGACAGGTGAGTGCATTGGCAGCCAGCTCGCCCCAGAAGTCCCACTCACGGCCAAGGCACCCCGAGTTTCCCCAGACGAAGGCCACTGCCCCATGCCTGCTGCGCTCGAACATCAGATGGACCTAAAAGACAGTCTTGGGGGGAAAACTGGGCCCCAGGTTAAAGAACTGGCAGGGGGTCCCTTTTGTACAAAATGCGGTCCCTGCTGCGTTTCACTTGGTGCAGCGACAGGGACTGTGCCGGGCAGGCGGACGCTGCGGGGCGGGCACACCGGGCCTCTGCCTTCCTAGGCCGTGCAAGCCTCCCGCCAGCGCACACAGCGCTGCTCACAATCACCGTGACCCTCGCGGTGCAGGAAAAGCACAGGCACATGGACGCAGCCGTCCAGGAGACCTCCCGGGGGGGTGGCATCTCAAAGTGAGGCAGCAGTTGCCGGGGAAAGGAGGGAGTGGGAGAAGGCGTGCCGGGTGGGGACCGTGTGGAGCAAGGCCTGGCGAAGGGAAAGGGGGAGCGCTGCGCATGGAGGGCGAGAGGAGGCTGGGGCTGCCCAGCAGGGAGCGTGCCGAGCAGCACCGGATGGGGCAGGGCCAGCTCGGGCCAGGCCGCCAGCCTCCACAAGGATTTGGGTGCTTCTGTGAAGAGCGGGCAGGGGGGAGGGGGCTCTGAGGGTTAAGCAGGAGCCTGACATGTGAGAATCAGAGTTTTAACCTTCCTGGCCGCCAGGTGGAAAATGGCTTAGAGAAGGCAGGTCTGGAGGACGGGAGAACTTTAGGGCCCATCAGAGTCCCCCAGGCAAGAGGGAGAGACTGGCCACCGGGCAGAGAGAGACACAGACCTCTTTCCTTCCGAGAAGTTCAGTCTCCAGGGCTTGGTGACCGGGCCAGGGGAGGGTCAAGAGACAGAAGGATTCTGGGTAATGTCTGGTTTCTGTCTGGAGCATGTGGGCGGAGGCAGTGGAGGAAGACACGTTTGGGGGCCTCTAGAGTCCAGAATGTCCTTTCCTCTTGTCCACTCAGAGCACAGGCCCTTCTAACACAACATGGGTGCAAGTCTCGGTATCCCAGTAAAATGCAGTTCTTATGCAGGTCTGGGGTGGGTCAGAGACTCTGCCACCCCTGGGCCAGTGCTGTCAGTCGGGGCCACGGCCTCCATCAGAGACTTGCCGGCTCCAGGTGTGGGGAGGCCCAGGAGCATGGTTACCACCCCTCAGACAGTTTTCCTGTCGCCTGTCCCTACCCTCAAAGGCAGGAGCTCCACTTCTCTCACCGGGTCCCACTCTCAGCTCTCCCAGGGGTCTCTTTTAATTGTCATTTACATGCTCAGGACCCTGTCCTCTTAGCCACCAGATGGTGTCTGCCACTTTCCTGCTCACCTGCTCACCTGCTCACCTGCTCCAGATCCTGTGCTTTGGGAGCACGAAGGACCCTGGAACCTGCCAGGCCACCGTTAAGGTGCCATCAGGTCCTGCTACACACAGCTGAGCTGAAAGGGCCCAGGTAGGGTCCAGGTGGACATGCCCAAGGGGCAGTCAGGCGTATGTGGGTCTGAGCCCGAGAGCCCCAGGGCGGGAGCACCGTGGATGAATCCTAGTAGAGGCCCTGGAGGGGGATGGTGCATCGGTTTCCTGGGGCAGCCCTGAAAAAACACACAACCCACAAACTGGGTGAGTTGAACCAGCAGAAACTGATCCTCTCCCAGTTCCAGAGGCTGGAAGTGTGGAATCGAGGTGTGGGGCAGGCCCTGCTCTCTCTGCAGACTCCAGGGAAGGCTCCTTCCTTGTTTCTTCCAGCTTTGGTGGCTCCAGCAATCCGTGGCTTGTGGCTACATCCCTCCAATCTCTGTCTCCATCTCTACACGGCCTCTCCGTGCATCTGGGTCTCCGCATAGCCTTGTTATCCAAACACCAGTCATACCTGACCAGGGCCCATTCAACCTGAACTTGACTACGTCTGCACAGACCCTAGTTCCACATAAGGCCACACTCCCAGGTATCAGGGGTAGGACTTCACAGGTCTTTTGAGGGGACACAATTCAACCCACAACAGTGGGGGAACCGAGAGAGCGTGTAAAACAAGCCCGGAGCCAGGACCCTCCCAGGGCTGCCCTTCAAGGTGGCCCCATCAGCAAGCACATCTGCGGGGAGCCCCCAAATGTGAGGACCCGCTAGTGTCTGTCCTCTCCGCAGCCTCTCAGGCTGCCCAGGAGCGGAGTCCTTGCCTGGGAACTCTGCTCCATTGGCTGTAAACTGTTTGTAAGGTTTTAAATAAACACCGCAGCCCTTCTGAAGTCTGGGGGCTCACGCTCACCCAGGGCTTTGGCAGTTGTCAGCACACTCTACTGCCCCAGGCCCTGAAAACTAACCAGTGGGCAGAGCCACCCACAAAGGCCGAGGAGGAGGTTCCCACGGGGACACTGCAACCAGGGCACCTCCCACAGCCCTGCCCTGCCAGACCCACAGCGGAGGCACAGCCCAGGAGGCCGGGAGGGGTGGGTTCCCCTCTGTTCAGACACTATCTGGGGGGTGGGAGCTTGCAGGCTCCCTCCCCTGTCAACCTCAGTTCCCCCAGGTTGTCTGGGAAGGTTCAGTTCAGTCCCGTGCAGGGTGCTCCAGTGAGGAGATCTCATCCCCTCGGCAGGCCAGGCCCAGGAATGGGTCCCCCCTTCAGTGTAGGCAAGTCTGGGACTTGGGTTCCCCCATGGAGAAGCAGGAGGCACATCCTTGTAGCTTCTGGCTGGTGTCACTGCAAAGCAGGGTTCACCTGCTGGCTGCCTGGGGGCAAAATTCTGCCCCAGATGGGGATAATTGGGCCACCAAAGGGAATGTTCTTAAATAGTGGCCAATTTTTTAAATGGGAAATTTCACCGAGAACTCTCCCAGCGGGGTTCGTGGAGCCAGCACCGCCTCCCACACCTGAGCCCACGGACCTCAGAGCTATCCTCCCACCCCGCCCCCGTTTCCACAAGCGTGGGGGGGGTTGGGGGGGGCGCTGACACACTGACTCTGGTTGCATCTTAGCTGAGGGCTGCCACCAGCGGGGGTTCATCTCCGGCCTGCTGGCCCGCAGGGGGTGGGAGGTGTGCTCTGCTCCCCTCCGGGGAAATGCTGGTGCTGCGCTGGGAGGCGAGGGCGAGACCTCAAGCGGTGGCAAGGGTGAGGCGACATGGGCAAACCACCAGTCGTGTCTGCCAGAGCTCACGCTCCTCTGTCGCATGGATGGAAGAGTTGCACGGCCACTCTAAGAGGCCTCCGGCTGAAGGAGCGCTTGGACGGCCTGCCTTTCCCCCTCTTTGCAGCACAGAGTTCTGCCACAGCCATGGCCCACTGTCCCTTGTAGGATGGCTTCCTACAAGACCGAGTCCAGGCTGCAGGCCGAAGCCCGAATGTCACAAACTTCCTCAGTTGGTGGAGAGCTGGGCTTGGAGGTGCTTCACGAGGTGATTTCTCTTGCCTTAATCCTGCTGGACAGTTGGGCCATTCCCGGCTCCCCACCGCTCTGTCTGGCCCTGAGGGCAACTAATTAGTGCCCCGGAGTTAAGTGCTTTCCCAGAGCCCCCTCTCCACCCCCCACTGCCTCTCACACCCCTACACACCAGGCTGGTCGCTGCACCGAGAGGGGATATTTGGTGTGTGAGAGCTGATTGGTTTTTGACAAATCCAGCTTGGCCTCTTTTTAGCACCTACTCATCCCCCAGAGGCTGGAAACCTGATATTTTAATGATTTGCTCCAGACCCTTTGGGGGGTGGAACGGTGATTTTGTGGAGCCAAATTCCCGGTGGGGGCAGGCCTGGTAGATGTAATTAGCAGGTGAGGACTTGCCGGGCGGGAAGCCCGGTGCTCTCGCACAGGGGCTGTGCTGCCAGCCCACCTCCATCCCAGCACAAGCGACCCCTCGTCCCCAGAAAGGCAGGGACGGCCTTCCCAGTCCAGGGCGAGAGAGACTTTCAGGAGAGGTCGCTCTTTTGTCTCGTGCCTGCATAAGCGTTCCCCCTCTGCTCCTGTTTTGTTTGGCCCCAACCTGCCTGTTCTTCTCCAATCTTTTTTCTTTTTTCCTAAAATTTTTTTCTACATCCTCCTGATCCTTTCTTTGGATCACAGAATCTCAGAGGAGGAAGGAGGCTGAAGTGCTACCTCTTCATTTTATAACTGGAGACATTGAGGCCCAGTGAAGATAAAGGACTCACCCAAGGTCACACAAGTGAGTTAATATCATCATCACTGTCACCATCATCATTGTCATTATCACCATCACCACCATCACCATCACCATCACTACCATCATCATCACCATCACTACCATCATCATCACCACCACCACCATCATCATCACCATCACCATTGCCACCATAACCACCATCACCATCGCCACCATAACCACCATCATCACCATCACCACCATTATCGCCATCATCACCACCATCATCACCATCACCATCACTACCATCATCACCATCACCACTATCATCAACACCATTATCATCACCACCATCACTGTCATCATCACAGTCATCATCACCACCACCACCACCATCATCATCATCATCACCGCCATTATCATCACCACCACCACCACCACCACCATCACCATCATCACCATTATCATCACCACCACCACCACCACCATCACCACCACCATCATCACCATTATCATCACCACCACCACCACCACCACCACCATCATCACCATTATCATCACCACCACCACCACCACCATCACCACCACCATCATCATTACCGCCATTATCATCACCACCATCATCACCGCTGTTATCATCACCATCATCACCATCACCATCACCATCATGTATTTGCTTATTCATATCCAACATTATTGCAAAAAACAATTCAGGGCACTTAGCCACTACAAAATCTTGGGTCTCCAGCATCCTTCCTTAGGGATCTTCCCCACATCTCGTCCCCTCTCTCCTTCTGCCAGTGTCCCACCTTCGCACTTCCCTTCCTCCCCATCATCCCAACCAGGAGACGGCTTCTGCCATCTAGGATCTTCCCTGCAGTTCTCCCATCCTTCCCGGTTGCTTCTCACATACTCTCCTTCTCAGAATCCCTCTGTCCTGACTCCTCCCTTCTGCTCAGGGGAATAACTGAAACAGAAAGCGCCTGGAGAAGACAAACATAAAACGTGAATGGGGAGGGTGGAGATGAAGGAGCACGTGCTATACAGTGAGAAGGGCCCAGGCAGGCTGCTGCTCCAGCTCCACAGCCAGGTGGGTGGGGACACAGGACCAGCCCCTTCCCCTCTCGGTGCCTCATTCCCCCGTTAGAAAGTGGCTGGGGAGGGAAGGGAGGCTTATACGGGAGACAGCGAGCCCGTTCAGCTTCCACATTGCATGATCGAGGCACGTCCTTAGGTGGGGCCCAGGGTGGAAGGGGGGGTTCATGCACAGGAGGTGCCACTGATCTCTGCAGGAACAGCTATGACCACACCAGCAATTGCCACCTTCCAGCTGTGCCCTCCCGGGTGAGCTCCTGAGCACATAACCCCCACCCTCCCTCTTCCTGCCACCCCCCCATGTCCTCTCCCCCACCCCCATCCTCCAGCCTTGCCCTTTGCAGCCCGACACTTTGAAATGCGGGGTCCTTTTCAGCTGGATTTGGCCAGAAAACCTCCATCATCACAGTCAGGGCTTTGGACCAAGAATGAAATTTACGAACCGTCCTCCAGGAGCCTCCCGCCGGTGGAAGGCCGGGACCCCGCCCTCTCCCCGAACGATGAGCGGGGGACAGAGAGGACTTCCAGCCCCCCAAGGGCCCCCATGAGTCCACGGGCAAGTGGCCCGGGGAGGCCTGGGTCACGCCCGGCAGAGCGAGTCTGCAAATGCGGCCTAATGAGGCCTCTCTGGGGAATGGCTGCGACGCAGAGAGCTCGAGCGACCCTGAGCTCGGGCACCGGCTCAGGCAGGAGCAACTGCTCGCCAGGCCTTGGCCCGGCGGTCAGTCAGCCCAGGCGGGCCTGCGGCTCTGGGCCACTAGGCATCCGTGCTCCCAAGGGCCGGGCCCTTTGGGTAAAAGGCATCCACGGTGGCCCCAAAACAAATGGGGGACAGCCAAGCGCAGCACCCTCTCCCATCACTTGGGGTGGGGCCATCTGGTAGGGGATGAGTAATCGCCTAGCGACCCATCAGGGCTTGGGTAATAGCAGGCACCGAGGGAGACTGCTGACTGTGACGGTCCTTGCACTGCAGCAGCTCAGGCTGTGCCCACCCCGGCACCAGGGGTGACAGGCATAGAACCCTCACCTTCTCCTTCCTCTCAGATAAGATCCAGGCCGGCCCCATCTCCATCCTCCCCGTCTCCATCCTCCCCGTCTCCATCCTCCCCGTCTCCATCCTCCCCGTCTCCATCCTTCCCGTCTCCATCCTCCCCGTCTCCATCCTCCCCGTCTCCATCCTCCCCGTCTCCATCCTCCCCGGCTCCCCCTCCCCACCGCCACCCTCCCGCATCTGTCCCCCTCTCCGTGCTGCTCCCCATTTGCTCTGTGCGTCGCCTCCCCGACTGGATGGGCATCACCTCCAAGGCAGGAGCCACCCACCCCCGCAGGGCCCAGCTCACCGCAGATGCTGAGCAACCCAGTACGATCACCTGAATCACGCCGAGTTACCCAAGACCCCCTTAGACAAGCAATCATACAACAGCTCCAAGCTTTAAGTTTTAAAAAGCAGACCGAGCCCCTCACCGCCCAGCCCCGGTGGGTGAAGGCAGCTCCTGGGGACCAGCTCCTCCGCTGCGCCCTCTCATTCCCTCCACAGCAGCCTGAGGGGGCCCCGGGCCATGCAGGGCTGAGTCCCACAGGGGGCTCCAGGGACACAAAGAACAAGACCGATAAGCGTCTTACAGGTGCCCAGGAAACCCAGTTCTACGAGACCTGGAATCCAGGAAGGCTTCCCAGAGGAGGGGCTGCCTGGAGTGCTGGGTGGGCCCGGCCGGGTGGGGAAGGAAGGCTGTTCTGCAGAGCAGAGGTGGGGAGGTTGAGGCCATGACATCGGGAGCATGTGTGGAGGCTGGAGGGTGTGGATTTGCTGCTTGGGGGCTCAGGGGCATCTGCCAACCTGTTCATAACTTACAGATAAGCAAGGCTATTAGGATGAACAGACCCCGCAGTTTCCAAATCGGGGGTCCTTCTGGGCAACATTCCCAGCCTTTAAACTACCTGGCACGGAGCTACCAGCCTCCGTCCGGAGACCAAGTTCTGCCCAGAATACCCCACTCCCACCACTGCCCCCGAGTCCCGCCCAGGCTCGGGCCCACCTCCCTTCCCAGTCCCGATTCTGCTTCTGCCCACCTTCCCCAGAATTCAGCTCTCCCTTCTAACTTTGGGGCTCCTTTGGTACCTCCACTGGTGTGCAAATTGCGTTCTGCTGGTCAGTCGGATATTCAAACATTTCCTTACCCCTTTGTGGGAGGTAACACAGCATAGTGGAGGCGAGTGTGGGCTCTGGAGTCAGGATGCCTGGGGGAGGGCAAGGGAGGAGCTGGAAAGCTCCCTGGAGGAGGTGACCAGACTGTGTCTTGAAGGGTGAACAGGACTTCGCAAGATGAAAGGAGGGGGAGGAAGAGAGATTCAGGCAGAGAAAGTAGCGCAGGCAAAGGCTGGAAGCATGAAAATGCTTGACAAGGAGCTGGGCGAGGCTGAGTGTAGAGTGCTGGGTTGGAGAAGTGGAATTGGTAGGACTGGGTCAGGAGGGCTGCCCATAGCGTCCAGAACGGTGGAGACAGTGCCTCTGAGCCCCTAGAGTAGAACTCAGGGCAGAGGCCACCAGTAAAGGTTGGCCGCCCAGCCTCCTGGGGACACAGCGCCTTCAGCTGGCCCAACCCTCCAGAGCACCAGGCGGCTCCTGCCCAGGTTTCTAAGTGACCTCGCCAGCGAGGCGCTTTTTGGCCGGGCCCAGCTCGGCCCTCCCCCCCCCTCCTTTCCCGGTCTCCGAGTCTGCGATCCTATCAGCCGTCATTTTTTTTTTTCATTCATTCACTCACTGATCACTATCCTGCGCCCTTCCGATGCCTCAGACAGGCCATCCATTTAATTCTGTAAAACTAAACAGCACGCTCAGCCCTTTCAGGACGCACTCTGAGCGTGATATGTTCTGGGGAATGTTTTTCAGAGCAGTGAAAAATTTAATTTTTTCCCCGAGCATCGAGATGTGTCAAACATAATTTATGCCTGGACATAATTTATCCCTAAAGATAAATATTGAAACCCAAGAGAGGAGAGACGGCTGCAGAATTTCCAGGGGCGGGGAGGAAAGGGGGAGGAGAGGGGGTCTCCCTTCCTGATCCCACCACCGGAGGGGTGAAAAAAGTATAAACTGAACGAAAGGAAAGTAGCTAAGTCCAGGTCTGGTCCCAGTCTCGCTCGAGACCGGCTACAGACTTTTTTTCTTTACAGGCCTCTTTTGTGTCTGTTGAACTGCTGCTCTGTCTTGCATAAAACCTCTTGCCATCGAAGTCCTCAATTAAAGTCACCTGCTGGTCTTTGTCAGCTGAGCTTGACGCTGTCAAATCAGGCAGAGCTCCTTAAGCCAATACAAGTCATTAGAGATCCGACGTGGCGGACAGGAGCCATACATAATCAATTGATATCTTCCTCTGCGGGGTGGGGGGGTCCTGGGGAGCCCCCCCACTCGCCTCATCCGCAGGGGCCCCTACCCCTGGATCTAATTAGGCTGAGGCTCGGCAGGGCCGAGGCGGCGCTGAAAGGCCATCAGTAGGCGAGCCCATTAATAACTCGCCGGTGCCCTGCGTATTGTAATTGTCAGGCCGCAATTTACAGTAATCCTCCGATGCGAAAGCCCAAATCGGGCAGCTGATTGGAAATTCATACCCCCGTTTGAAAGAGAAAAGCTCGAGATGCGTGGGTTCAAGAGTCAAAACCTGCAACCGTGTGTGCTGAGTGACAGACATTTTAGTGCTAGCCTGGGACCATATTTTAAAAGGTCACTGAAAACTCTTGGCTTGGGCCCTCTGACAAACAATGAACATTCCATATATTTATTTGCCATCTCTTTGTTTTTACAGCGAGCAGAATAAATGAGCGCGGTGACGTTGTGCGGGCCTGCGTATTGTCAGCACAGGCTATAAGTCATTATTAAACGCCATCAAATCAGACCGAGCCCAGTCAAGGCAATGAGACTAAAAGTTATTTGCATTCCTTCTGTCATAAAAAATCATATCCCCTTACTCAAGACTTTCGTTTCTTTATTAAATGCAGCCACAAGAGCATTTCAGGGTCTGGCAATATAAGCTCAGGAAAACCTTTCTCGGTGTAACCCAGTGTAACAGCTCAGACCCGCTCCCACTAAAAAGTCCCAGCTGAGAGTATCTGGGCACTCAATCAAGACATACATATTACTTTTAAATAAGATTAGCCTTTATATTTTGCTGCTTAAGTTAAAACTTTTCATGTCATTCTCTACTTTTATGTAAACTCCAACATAATTCTGTTTTAGCAAAACACTTCAAACAAATTAAAAACCTCAAGTCAAATGTGTCCTTAACAAAAACGTTCTTAATGGCATCGCAGTGCGTTTGCTGACACTGAAACACTTTTAAATATGATGGATTTTCCCTCCATCTTCCTGCGTTTGTAATTACGGCGGTGCCTTCGGTTACAATGGCAAAGGCAGTTATCTGTGCTCCAGATACTACTCCGCTGATAGCTGACCAGTGACCAGCAGCAACAGTGCAAGAAGTGGTCTTCTCCTGCCGAGTCCACCTGGGCTCTGCATCGACTGTGGACTGAGAGTGATCGGGGGAACTGCTGGGGGAGGGGGTACCCCCGAGAGCACTCATGGTCAGTCTGCGAGCTGTTGATTACAGTATCCTCTGATCTCAACGAATGGTTGGGAGGACGTTGGAGGGTCAAGGTAAGGTTTGGACACTGCATCCATCCCTAACCCCGAAACGATGTCCGTGGCCACTACTCAGAGTGTGGGGATCTGGAAAGGCAACTGGTCTGAAGAGTGAGTGACAATATAAGCAGTCTTGGTGCCCGTTTGGACGACTGATGAAAGGAAAGGAATGGAAGATTGTCCAAGGTGTCTGCCTTTCTACATCCACTCGGGTACTCGGTGCTATCTTTGGCCCGAAGCAGAGCTCAGCATTAGTAATACTCCCCATATCTCCATCCACTCAGGCACTTCCCGCCTGCCCATGGCATGTGGCACTCTGCACCCGGGGCTTCCCACGAATTGTCTCATTGAGGGCAACACCACCCTTCTGAGACAGGGAGGAATTACCATCCCTATGTGATGGCTATCAAAAGGAAAGCTTGAAGACGTGAAGAGAGTTGTCTAAGGTCACGACCATAGTGTGGCAGGCAAGATGGCACCCAAGATTCCTGCCCCTGGGTGTATGTGCCCCACATAACACCCTCCCCTTGAGTGTGGCCAGGACCCGAGAATATGATGGGATGTCACTGCCATGGTTAGGTCATGTTATATGGCAAAGGTGAAAGGATACTGCAAATGTAATTAAGGTCCCTAATCAGTTGGCCTTGAATTAAAAAGAACTGACATTACCCTAGGTGGGCCTGACCTAATCAGCTGAACCCTTTACAGACGGGTCCAAGCATTCCCTGAAAAGAAACTGAAGTGTGAGAGAAGCTCTCCAGCTAGCCTTGAAAGGCAAGCTGCCAGGAGTTCTGTATCTTCAAGGAAACAAATTCAGCCAACAACCACGTGAGTTTGGAAGGATCCTGAGTCCAGATGAGACTTCAGCCCAGCTGATACCTTAACTGCAGCCTGTAAGACTCTGGGCAGAGGACCCAGCCAAGCTGTGCCCAGACTACTGACCCACAGAAACTGTGAGGGAATGAACGTATGTGGTTCTGAGCCATCAAATTTATGTGAATTTGTTGCACAATACAAAACACACGAGGCCAGCCATGAACTCAGGGCCTCCTGGCCACCATGCTAGTGGACTCACCCCAACATCCACACTCTGGCCATATTTCAACCCCATACAGGTACCTCTTTCTGATATTTAAAACATCAAATACAAGCTTGCTTTTAAGTTTCTTTTGCCCAATCATTTTCTTACCCTAAGACATATTCTGAAATATAGTAAAATCTGTTTCTTGACTTGGTTATGACTATGAACATTACCTAAGAGCTTTCTTAGGACACAAAAGAGACCACAAAGCCTCTTCCTTTTTCATCTCAAAGGCCTGCAAACAGCAGCACAGTTGACACCGATACGGGGCTTTCTTGTTAAGCCCGTAAAAGTAGGCACCATGAGGAAAGTCGTACCTTTAGAAACACCTGACTAAATATTTCATAAATGCAGCACACAGCAAATTCCTCCCGTAGATTCACTGGATTTACAGCCATCAAACTATATTAAACCTACAATATCGAGATTTATCACCTATTAAATGGAGTCTCGTTTTAGTAATATCTCGCATTGGATCCCAAAGGGTCTCAAATGCCTCCGACCCTTCACCAGGCCACTGCGCCGTAACTCATAACGAGGTAACCAGAGCCCTGGCTGCAGCGCTCGCGGCCACACCAGGGGATTAGCTCGCCTGCCCAGGAAAGGTGAGCAGGCCCTGCAGGGCGGCTGCGGCTCCTTTAAGAGTGTAGAAACGGTACCCAGACCCAGGCCCTGGGGAACCCCACAGGGAGCTGCAGATGGGGAGTCGGGGCTCCTCACAGGCTTCTGTCCCAGTGACTTTGAAACGTTCGGTTTTGACAGTAGAGCCCTTTCTTTCAACACAATGTTCTAAGTCAGCTCAACAAACAGATCAGATCAAACTGGAGGCGCTCCGGCGGGGAGAGGGGAGGCCCAGCCCCACAGCGCCCCTCCTTCCAGCCCAAAGCTTCAGCAGAGCAGGGCCGAGACCGTTTCGCTTCCTCACCTTGGCTGCATGTTAGAGTCATCTGGGCGACTTTTAAAAATATGCAGATGCCCGGGCCCACCTGAGATTCTGACTTCGTGGCAATTCTCAGTCCGATGCGCGGGTCTAGCTCAGCCCCCACGCTACGTGTGAGGAACCCGAGACTCTGCGAGGAAAGAGATTTGCTCCCGGGAACACGGGGTTAAAACTGCAGCGCAGAACAATGCAGCCTGCGCTCAGGACGTCTGCAGGGGGATTGCCATCCATGCTGAAATTGTAAATTTGGGTTAAAATGTGTGTTAATTTTGAAGATTTATAGTGATCGCTTACCTTAAATAATTCCTCAAACATGCAGGACTTTATGACATGGGCAAATAGCATGAGCTGTGTCTCAGGGACCCCCCTGGACCCACCATCCCAAGAATAAAGTGGCCTATTGAAGAGGCTGCTAACGTCCACGGCACCCAGGACCAGCTACCACAGCGAGACTAGAACGTCTACTCATCCCTCAAAACCCTTCAGGAAACGTCCCCTTAATCCTCCCGCCTTTTTCTACTGGGTCTCTGGTCAGTCCTTTATTGGAGGGGATGCTAGACTGAAATTACTTGGTTGTATATGCACAATTGTCCCCACCATAATGTAAGCCCTGAATGCAGGCTCTGTGTTCTGTTCCTTTTCAGGGATGTCTTCAGAGTCCCTGCCATCTTCGCTCATCTCTAAAATGGCATCAGTAGCACCGACTCGCATGAAATCCAGCAGGAGTGACGGGAGCCGTAGGTACTCTGTAAATGTGTCCCGTCATTATTTAAACTTGGCCACCCCACTGCACCGGTCACTGGATTACATTCCGTGTCTTACTGCCTTCCGAGCAAGTATCGTTCCCTAAAGCTATCATATTTACTTAATATCTGTCTTCCCAGCCCCCAGCCCCCCGCATCGTCAGCTTCCATGAGCCTGATGGGCTTGTCTGTCTGACCGGTTCCCAGAGGGGCCCAACCACAGTGGGTGCTGGAGCATGTGCGTGGATGGGCGCGTACATATGCGGGGCAAAAGGGCAGGAGCGTGACCTTGGCCTCCAGGAATTTAGTCTTGGCCAGCCATGACTCACATCGATTACCTCTGCATTCACAAATAACATTTCTGTGGCCTTGAGTATTACCAACTGCCAGCAGGTCCCGTGAGCCAGCTCCTTCAGCGCAGAGACGAGGGGACAGGGGCCAGGGCGTGGCAGATCGGGGCGACCCTCCGGGCGGGCTCCGGGGCCCCAGCGGACTCGAGCCTTTTGGCCTCCTTGGCACAGGAGGGTTGAAGTGGAATGGGCCTGGGTCCTGCCTGCCACGTGGGAATCCCAGATGCGTAGAAATGCTCAGACCGCTGGTTGACGGTACCTCCCCTTTGTCAACAAAGCTGGTTTGAATGAGTTTTCGTTCTGGAAAGCCTGGATGCTCTATTTATAAACACAACCTCAAGCTGGAATTCTGGCTCGTTAAGAGGACTGATTCAGCCCTTTATTCCAAAATAGGTAAATGTAAGCAAAAATAGCTAACCACCCAACAAAACCCAAAGTGCCCTTTCGGCTCTTATAAGAGCTTAAAGCTCAAACACACTTTCCCATAAAAGCAACTTCTGTCTCACGGTGCCTGCCCACTTTTGAGCCTGGGCTCCCAAAGGGGAAGACTCAGAGGACAATGGCTCCTGTTTCGCGAAGAGCCGGGCTGGCCGCCTTCTGTCTTCAGACAGTGGGTGCGCTGTGGCTGTGCCCCCTGAATGTGCTGCCCACTGGGACCTAGCGGCCAAGTTCAGAGCTGGGACTAGAATGCTGGCTGCCTCCCCAAGAGCCCCTCACTCATCTAGGTCCGCTCCTATCAAATACTTAGTAGCTGCTTGAGAAACGCATTCGGGACTGAAGACTCTCGATGTTTCTTACAGCCCATCTCACGCCAGGAAGGATCTATGGCAATGAAGGTACAGGCGATGTATCAGGGTAGGCTGGGGAGGTAGGAAATGAGAAACTAATATAAACACAGGGTCTTGTTCCCAGA
Organism: Miniopterus natalensis; assembly: GCF_054644295.1. Lineage (NCBI taxonomy): Eukaryota > Metazoa > Chordata > Mammalia > Chiroptera > Miniopteridae > Miniopterus > Miniopterus natalensis. The sequence continues at coordinate 7,358,977 of NC_142081.1, read as the reverse complement.
AGGTAACTAGCCGCCAATGTAAATGTGGCTGCGGCCTGTCTTCCCCACCAGGATCCACTCGGATGCAACGGCCTGCACCAAGGGGGGGCTTCACGTTACTCACGGCTCTTCCCCAGCACTGTACTGAGAAGGTGCTCAGTAAGTATTTAGGTGAATAGATGAACTAGAGGTCTGCTAGAAATCTGGCTCTGAGCTGCCCAGGAGTCAAAGCAGAAAGGGAAAAGATCAGCTAGAAGATACACAGCATCCATTCAAACCCCACCTTCAGGCAAAGCACAGGCTCTCCCAGACATTTCCCTCCCGAGTCTTCAACTCCACACGGAGCGGCTGTTAGACTGACCAGGAAACCCATCCTTCACCCGAGACGGTGACGCAGGATTCAGGAGGGGCCCAGGTCCCTTGGTGACTACGGTAAAAAGCAGAGCTTTTCCTCTCCCTCCGCTGGAACCACCCCCTCCCCTCACCCTGAGCTCCCTGTCTCCTGAAGTCATTCACGGGTGCTCACAGCAGAGCAGACAGCCCAGCATTTGGGACCCGGAACACGGAGTGGTGTTTAGCACAGTCCTTGGCGTCCCAGCAGCTGATGGACATGCAAGGGGGTGACAATAGGATGAGATGTGCCGAGAAGGGACTGGGCCGGCGGTGGTGACCGAGGCTGAGCGTGGGGCTAGGTATGGGAAGGAGGTGTCCTGAGGGCTTGGCGCCCAGGCACCTCTGCAAGGAAGGGGTTACTGGAGTGTAGGTGGTGTCGGAAGGGGCCCAGGAGTTTCAGGCGAGCTGACAGCACAAAGGCAAGCCCCCCACCGCTGCAGACGTGATTACCGGGGAGAACCACCCGCCCACCGTGAGGGAGGCTAACTCCACGAGCTGTGTCCCGCTCTGGGACCGTCAGGGCCCAACACCTGGACGTGCACACCAAACCTATTCTGACACAAAACACGTATTTTAATTGTTTTACTTTATGACTACTAGTTGCAAGCCAAGTTTAGCCAGGACCCCAGGACCTAGACTCAGCCATGAACAGGAACCTAAACGACCGGGTAATGAGAGAACCTTAGGGTTCCTTTCCAGGCCACCAGCCGCAGGGACAGCTGGTCAACTTCTCACGTGACCTGGGCCTAGTGGCTGCCAGAGTAGCCAGGCTGAGTTCCTGGCACCATCAGCACCGTGGTTCGCCATGTGCCCAGATGCCCTTGGCAGGCGTGTCTCCAGAGCGGTGCTCAGGACGCTGCTACCGCAGGATCTATGGTGAGGGTGTCTTTGGTCTAATCAGTCTGGGGAATGCCGCCCTCTCTTAGGGTCCCAATGCCTTCAGCATAATAAAGAACCCCTTTAACTGTTTAACCCACAATTGCCCCAACTCAGATAGCCATGGAACCTTTCGCAGCATCCCATCTGTTTAACATCCCTGGCAGTTGCTCAAGTCTCTTCCCACTGCAAAGTAGGGATGGTAGGAAGTCTTACAAATGAAAGGCAACATTCAAAGCAAAAAACAAAACAACAAAAAAACGGAGAACACTCCGGCTAATACACAGCTCATCAAAAGTCAGTTCTTAAAAAAGCTTTTCAAGGCAGAAAACATCCCCTTCACGCTGCAAGACAAAATGCCACTGGGGCCCCACTCCTGCTGCGAGGCTGTGTCTGTCACACACACACTTTGGGATCAAAGCCCCAGCTCCACTTGCTCACTTAGCCCTGTTGCAATGACACCTTCAGCACAACAGGAGGGGCTTTACTGAGGGAGGGGCTTTCCTTTCTTAAAAAAACCCGCAACGCCAAGGAGGGTGGGAAAAGCGGAGGTTCAAGAAAACGCCTGTTTCCCGGGGAATGGGGACCCAGCGGCCTCTCACCAACACTGGCCTCGGGCCGAGTCCTTCCGTGGCCACTGGGCATGTCCTAGTTCTTCAGGATGAAAACACATCTACTTTCCCCCTTCAGTTGGAGAAGTGGGAGGGAGGGGAAAGGAAGGGATTAAACTCTTACAAAGGAAAACTAAAGTCTTTTTCTTCTAAGGAACTTATACTCACCACCTTGTTCCTACAGCCAGGTCATTTCTATTAACACTTAGTTTACTGAGGTTACAAGAAGGCTGGGTCAAAGCTTGGAATAAAATTCTTTCTCAACCCATAGTTTGGAAGTGGGTCCTAAGAACCTGGAAGCTGAGCATTCTGTCCACCCGGTTTCAGAAGGACCAAGTTCTCTTAGGGAAAGTTCAGATCTCTCAGCAGTAACGCTGGCCCTGGAACACATCAGTCATGTGGCAGAACTCAGAAAAACACGCTGGTGTGGCTTAAATCATGAAAGGAAGAGAGAATTATTTTTACAGAACTCCACAAGGAGACTGGAAGCACAACTTGGTCAACAGAATCTCATCGTATTAAACATGCATTTTCATAAGACTTGGAATTAGAACATTTTAAAGACCATTTCCGCTGCAACTACTTGAATTACCACCCACGTGAGCCAATCAAATTGCAAAAAGGAAAAGATAAAGGACACACAGTGAACAGACCATAACTTTATTAGAGATTCACTCGGCTACAATTATTACAAAAAAATGACGAAAGGTAATTGTGGCCCATAAGGTGCAGACTGCAAACCTGCAGATGATACATGTGAACAAGTTACATCATGTCCTTTAAAAACAGCTGCAGCACGTGATGGTAAATACTTTATTGTCAATCAATTACATGTTAGTTTTACTTGATTTTAGTCATTTTCCTTCATTCTATTTACAGCAGAAATGTTACTTTTGTTCACTTTCGCAGTTTTGCTGTGGAACCTGCTGCCGCAGTGAATTCTGAAGGCAGCTACAAAATTTAAACTGTCTGTGGTTGATGTCCAAATAAAAACGGACTAGGAAAAAAAGCAGTTAGTGACGAAAATATATTTACAAGTCAGTTTCGCAAGACCATTTTCACTGCTGGTGGAAAACACTGAGTCTCAATGCAGATCCCCTAGACATCGCTGCTGGCGTCTCCAACCACTTTTAAGATCATTTTAATATTCTTGGTCTTCAACATACCTTAAAAACTTTTCATGTACAATATAAAATAAAGGAATTTATTTGGAAATAATTAAATTCCTGAAAAGTAATCAGTGGTTGAAAAAATACACCTATTTAAATGTAACTGAAATAACCATATAGGTGATAAACACGGCATGAGTTTCTCGTCTGCAGATAACACAAACTGGCGAAGGACTCAACGTAATTCCAGACGCAGTTTAAATAAAAATATCAAGGTCTCAGTCTGGTGGGTTACATGTTGTGTAAAGAATTAGATACCCTAACAGAAGCAGATATAAAGTTCTAAGGCCCTGGGCCTCGGGACCGCATGTGGCGGGTCTGGAGTCGGATTGCGCTCTCCGACCGCAGTCGCCGTCCGCTCCCGGCAATGGCCCGAGAAGCTCCCTGCGGGCGGCAGCTGCGTTTGGGAACTGAACCAACAGAACCGAAGCGCCTCAAGTCTCCTGCGACTTAGGCAGGTCATTTGAATCTCTCTGAGGGAAAGCTACTATTAAGAAAATAAAAATATTAGTATTTTAAAAGATAATTACAGGAGTGTTAGAGGTCATTCTACATTTAATCATATCACATAATGTAAAAGAAAAAAAGAAAAAAGTAACAAACATTTTAAAACATAATTAAGAGTTTGGTTAACAAATCTCTGTCATACTTTCACAAACAGTAAAAATGCCACAGACGAGAAGGATCTATTTAATTGTGCAAGTATATATGACATGTTGCAGGCATCAGAATTAACTTTTTCAAATTCGGTAAATCAAAACAGCAGCGCAGCCAAACCACATTTTTCCTCTCGGTTAAGCATCTTTTCCTTGAAATGAGGTAAAGCATGGTACCAAGTGCAATGCTTCTCTGTGCTACATGAACAGAAGGGGGGGCTATTACAAACGCAGCATAGTTAGGACTGCTGAAGGTACATCATAAAAGAGATGAAAAACATTTACAACGAAGGTTCAAGCCAACTGACCTCCACATAATCATCACAAGGAGTTTCTGCAGTTGCGTCTCAAGACAGGCTCCTCAGTCGTCCCCAGGAGTGCTGGCACGACACCCCCACAAGCAGGTTTCCCCTGTTACATTCGTCTCACATCGCAATCATGGGAACAAAAAGATGACACACATGGCGGGGAAGTGGGGCAACACAGACTGATTCTTTTTCCTTAATTAATGGACTCGAAGCATTTCAACAAGCTAAACGGGAGAAACTTTACAGCATTAAAATCAGCAGCACAAAGCATTCATAACCATTTCATAGTCTAACTCATAGCTTTTATTTTTTGACGTGGTAACCAGGGGATCATAGAACGCTTCAAAGTGTGAGTCACAAATTAAAATCAGTTAATTTTCAACAGCAAAAAAAAAAAAGAGAAAGAAATAGCTAAAGTTTGCTGTTGGTAAAACATTTTGAATGGTAGCGGGAAATTTGAACCCCTGAGAATGCATGACCTAATCATATCCAAGTCTGGACTTTTTTTGTATTAACAAAAAATACTCTTCTTAAGGTTACAAAATATATTGAGGCATTTTTCTCCCAATGGGAATTGTAACTGTGAAACAACCCAATGTTGGTGCCAGGAGGTGAGAGAATCCCGTAACACTGGGATGAGTGCACTAGACAATGCAAAGCCCTAAGCTCCTGGCAGCAGGTAGTTTATAAATTATTCGGAGATCTGTGATATGACTTCATCACAAATCACCCTCACAAGTAAAATTCACATCCAGCTTACTTGTTCATTGTACATGTTTACAGTTATAGGATTCAGGTGCTTGGTTTTAACTTGCCAGGAGATCCTATGTTGGGATTTTTTTTAAAAACAAATAGAAATCTAAGGTTCCAAATCAGAATTCAATATTTTAAAAATGAGCCCACCCAAATTAATTTGCTCAAAAACTCTTTTAATAATAGATCCACCCCAATTTAAGGTTGGAGACGACGAGTGACGCTGGAGAAGCTCAGCATCCCCCTCAGGTCTCCTGGCAAGTGGAGCTGAGTTTCCTGGGCGACACATGCAGAGGCGTATCCCTGGGAGCGGTGGTGCAGACAGAGCGGGAGGTACAGTATTCAGCTGCAATTCAAACGCAAACGCAGCGCTGCATGAAATCAAGCTCAGAACAATGTGCTGGGAAATATTAGACACCTCTGCTCAGCTCTCTTAACCTTCAAGCATAATTAATGGGGCAAATTGCAGCAAACCTCTACTGGTATGTTGGTGGGAGTGCAAGACTGACCCACAGCTTTTATAAAGGTAAATTAAGAGGTATTATAGGTACAGTGCAAAAAAAATTACAATTTCAAGCATAATACATAAACATAGCACCAAACAGGGGGAAACGCATGCAAAAGAAAAGAAGAACTGAGGTATTTAGGTGAAAAGTGCCTACGGGCCTAATTAGAGACTCAGGCAAATGCCTAAAATCATGTTTTCTTTCTTTTCCGTGGATGGAAATAAGGAGCTAGTTGATCTAAATTAACGAGCTAACTCACAGATGTGTCACAATCACGGCAGCTTGTCGCAAACATTATACTTCCACGGCACGAGCAGCACAGCTTTGGTAGGTGGCGGACACGCGACGCCGTGAAATACAGTGAGAATTTACGTGAGGAGAGTAACGGTCAAGGTGCTGGGTTTGCTTCTTTCAACAGGTAACTGATGAATTAGAAAATCTGCAGCATATTTTAGGAGTGATATGTCTAACATTTATTTTGTTAGAGAAACAGCCTACAGGGCAAAATTATTTGCCACAATTTCTATCAGTGGAACTACCTAGCAGGAGTTTTTTTAGTAAAACTGGATATTTAGCCAAAGATCATTTCTATGACGGTGTTTTAAAAAAATCCATTGGCTACAGATTCTGGTTTTTAAAATGTCTTCAGTACGTGACAGAAATCCTAACATCCTGTTTTAAGTTCAGTTACAATTACACTAGTGAGTTGTGAATATCACACTGTCTCAACAACTAATGCACAATAAAATAAAGGGAATGTAAAATCAGTTTGTTCCAAAAGAGATTAGAAATGAAAGAATATCCAAGAGGACGTTACTTTTAAGGCAAGAACCTTTGTTATGCGAGACTACGTGGCATGAGAAAACTAAAACTGGATTCACCAGCATGCCAGCTGATGACCATTAAAATCTGTCCCTTACTGTTAAGTGCAATAGCGCCCGGGAAACACCATCTTACCCAACAGAACGTGGAAACAAAGACGACACCGGCACACTTCCCTCCCTCTCGCAAACTGCAGCATCCTATCGGGCTCCCCAGCGATGTGGGACTGGCAACACCGCACAGACTGAGGCTGGTACGAGGACTCTAATATCACTCTAGGGATTGTATGAGGTTTCAGCTCCGTGGCCTCCTAACACTAAGCAAAGGTGACAGAAATTAAACTAAAAACAAAACCAACATACAAACTATCAGTAATTATTCTGAACACTTGCTAAACGTCATTAAAGCACTCTTGTGATTCAAACAAAGCAGAAGTGAGCAAAGAGACAAGATTGTGTCTGCGCAAAAACTAAAACTACAATTAGTTCCAAGATTTTTATACATATGTTAAATGTTTTATTCTGCAATCTACCTTGTTACCAAACTTGAAATTCTGCCTTCAATTCATTCCACTCAGTATCAACTTAAATCACCCTTTTCAATTTAAATATTTTCCACCTTCATTCTGCTTTTTAAAAAATTTAATTTTAAAAGGGGTTTCAGCTGTTGGGAACCTGAGGTTGGTTAGCTTTGAGGCTTCGGAGGGCTCTTCTTGCTGCTGCAGATTTGGCAATCCTGTAACTGCGGCCAACACCTTTAAATTTTCCCTTTCCTACTACTTCCACGGTGACTCTGACCTTGCCATCGTAAGTTCTCTCAGCCGGGCTGTAAAGAGGCCAAACAGCGAGAGTTAGGAGTCAGGCGTGTTTATTATGATTGTCAATCAGCGCTGAGTGCGCTCTGGGCCGCGAGCCCGCGCGCAGGCTCACCCCGCAGGGGAACGCGCGCCGTGGCCTGAGCACAGGGCGGCAGATGGGCTGCCGTTTCTCCTTAATTCAGCAGCCCTTTATAAAAACAAAAGAGGAGTCAATCAGGCCAAAGTGGAAACTGCGCGAGAGGGCGCCCCAGTGTAAATATTTCTCAGAGTCGTTCACTGAGAACTTTTCCTCTTGTTTTTGAGGAGGTTAATTTTTTCCATGCACGTTTTTGCTTACCTAAATTTGGCGGTTTCTGGTTCCATTTCAAGCAATTCTCGCACAGGGGAACGGGGCACATTTGCAGAAAATTTTTCTATAATCGAAATGAGAGAGTAGTGTAAATAATACCCTTGAAGTTGTTTCTAACTTTGGTTCTGCTTCTTTCGAAGGGGAGCCAACAGTACCTATTAGGGGCCGCATCATAGGATAGTACACCTGCCAGACCATCTCCAGTGACATCCCGCTGTCCATGTAAATGGCACCAGCCAGCGACTCGAAGATGTCCCCCATGGCCTTGGGAACCTCAATGTCCTCTTCCTTCTCTTCATCCTCCTCGGGCCGCCTGAGCTGTCGGGCGAGAGAAGTGACACGTAAGCGCCGAGGCCTCAAGGGCAGGCCGCGGGCCCGCTGCCCTTCCCGCCGGCCGCCCTGCCCTGCCTCCGGCTCCGCAACAGGCTCTGCACAGCCATTATCTTCTCTGGAAATAAAACGTGTTTCCAAACTTCTCAGGAAGAAAGAAAGAATCCCCCCCATTTAATATTCTACACCCAGCAAAGAAAAAAGGTTTCTAAATAAGGGCAAAAAGAACTTTAACACAAAATTAGAAACAGTCAATACATGTGTATTAAAAACTTTTCAAATTCACTCATCATCAAAGAGCTGCACCTTAAAGGGCGCTGCCCCGGCGCCTGGCGAGACCGAGGCAGCAGGCTGACCGGCCCGCGGCGAGGACGCCCGCTGCCTGGGAAAACTCCACTTTCTTGGCAGGGAAATTCTCTGTGGAAGATATTTCCCTCCAAGCTCCTTTTTATGAAACACTTAATACGTGTTCGCTATAAAAGAGTATCTGACACATAACAGGTATCCAAATGCACAGAACAGAAACTTTACGTCAGTATCAAAAGCCCTTGAAGGGTTCAGAATTCTTTGACAAAGCAATTCCATCTCTGGGAATTTATCTTAAGGAGGTAACTGGATATATACACATATTTATCACATCCATGTTTATTAAAAGTCCTAACTAAAAGCAGCTTAAATATCCAGCCACAAAGGATGACTAAATATGTTCCCTGACAGCCGAGTACTGACCAGCATGCAGCTACTGCAAGTCATAATGCTACTCAATACGTGGAAAGTCATCCCCAACACAGTGAGTGGTAAAAGAGGTTGTAGTATATTATGCATGATATTACTCCATTTTATATATACACACACATATATATGTATGTTTACTCTACACACGTTAGCAATAATATATCCCCAAATGTTAATCTGGGTTATTTCTCAGGCTGTATATTTGTGTAACTTTAATTATCTTTTTGCTTATTTGTGTTTTCTAAAATAAACATAAACTACTTGTGAAGTAGAAATAAAAAGCAGGGAGACAGTAATTTTTAAACAGATTTGTTTAGTGACACAAAGTTCTATAAACCATTTATAATGCCAACTACTGAAAAAATAAGACAGTTATGGTTCACATATCATGGTTTAGAGGTAGAAATTTTAAAATGTATGAAGTTTAATTCTCTCCTTTTACAGATGAGGAAATTGAGGCCCAGAAAGGTGCGCAGAGTTCTTAAGTTCAAAGAGTAAATTAGAAAAGCCAGACCATAATCTTTCCAATTAGCTTTTATAACTTCTATACATGTTTATATAAACAAAGGGGAGAGAAAGAGTGAACACAGAGCCAGTAGGTCCCACTGTCGTGTAAAAAAGAATTTAAATATAATTTTAGCGAGTCCCTCAAATTCCAAGCTTACAGCATTTGTGCAGAATGGAACCAGAGACAGTGCTGTGTGTGAGACGGTTCTAATTCCTAGTCTCACTGCTGGCCGCTCCCACTCAGACTGCTGACCCTGGGCGAGGTGCAAGGGAGGGAACACGGCCAACTAACCGCCCCCAGCACAGATCCTGCACCTCACAGGCTGCCTGCCTGCAGCTCCTCCTCAGAACTCAGGCCCTTCGCTTCCCACAGGAAACCAAGGTAAGGCACAAAAGCCCCAACAATGGTTTGAGAAGTAAAAAGGAAGGTACAAATCAGAGGAAGAACAATTACAATGGCTACTAGAGGAATTTATGAATAAATTCCTCAACCCCCGTAAGAAATCTACAGAAATAAGAAAAACAAAGGGACCGGTATGGAAGAGCGTGCGCAGGGATGCAGATGGATGGTGGTGAACGACTAGGGGGACACTGGAGACATCGAAGCAACACCCTTTCCAAGGTTCACAAACACATTAGAATCAGCTCCATCACCAAGAACCTTTGGCTGAACTTACAGTAGAAGCCTCTCAAATTCCAATGGTTGAAAATGTATAGTTTGGTTTTTAACTGAGATTTTCCCATTTCCAGCAGAAGTAGAGTACGTGTTTGTGCTGCTTACCTGAGACATGAGCAAATATTCCTAACCCATTTTGAACAGCAAGGCAGACGGAATAAATCTTGCGAGCTCTCAGTGGGTTAAGGCTACCATGGGGGGGTGGGGGTGGGGGGCTGCACTTCTCTGAAAGCCAAAATGGGACCAGAAAGGGTACCACATACCTGACTGCTCTGGGCTCTCTCTCCCCACGTGAATGACCACACTTTGCGCACTGTGGGCGGCCAAGTTTAAAAGGCCCCCTGAAGACTCCACTCACCCCAGTTCTCCCCAGGACCGTGCAGGTGCCAGGCACCACAGCCCTGGCCGTTGGCAGGCCCTCTGGACAGCTGTGTGGTCAGAGCTCTGAGCCTGCCCAGAACCCCAGACGGTTGGCTCTAACTCTGATTTGAACATATTCTCAGTAGCACTGACCTCGGAATCCATGCCCTGCATTTCGTTCTTCTCGAGCTGGAACTGCACAAAGACATCAATGACCTGGAAGAGCTCAGGGGACACGGCTTTGAAGTACTTGTGGTAGTCATACTTCACGGCCAGTGACGCGAAGATGGTGTTGTTGACCAGAGCAGAACGCAGGTCGGTCAGGACCCCTGGGGAATGCTGCCGCGGGTCTTCATAAAGGTGCTTGGTTATGAGGTAGTCCAAAATCGCATCTCCAAGGAATTCGAGGCGCTGGTAACAATCTGAAGGAGGAGCCAAAGTGGAGCCGTGAGCCTGGGCAAAAGCATTTACAATTTCCACAGAACGGCTGATAGAAAGGTCTGACCCCAGAGCCATTTCAGAGTTTTATTGGAGCTCATATCATATATTCTTCAATGACATCACTTGACATCTCACACTTACTGAAGCCTCTGGCAATTACATTTTAATGGCAAATTAAGCCCATTTCTTATATATAAGTTGGGGTCATAACATATTTAAGTGGCCCAAAGAAAAATGGCTTGTTAAGGGGAAAAAACCTTTCCCAGGTGACATCATTATCACCGAACCCTTTTCCTCTGGCACCATGCTGGCCAGGCAGGTGCTGGGCACTGTCCTAAAGTCTCACACCATCTTGCAGTGAGGCCGACTCCGCATGCAAGCTTCCACCTGGCACCATCAATGCACAGCACTCACTCTCGAATGTGTTTAAGTGACACCACTCCTCGCCACTCCTGTGTAACAGATGTTACACAAGATGACAGTTAGTACAAGAAGACCCTCTTCTCAATTCAGATTAGAAATGTTGAATTGTGCCCTGTCTGAAGTGACTCAGTTGGTTGAGCACTGTCCTGTGCATGGAAAGAATGAGGGTTCCACCCCCAGTAAGGGGCATGTGGGAGGCAGCCAACTGATGTTTTGCTCTCACATTGCTGTTTCTCTCTCTCTCCCCCCGTTCCTCTCCCTCTAAAAAAACTTAATTAAAAAAAAAAAAAGTTGGCCTGGCCAGTGTGGTTCAGCATCGACCTATGATCCAGGAGATCAGGGTTCGATTCCTGGTCAAGGCACACGCCCAGGCTGCGGGCTCAGTCCCCAGCAGGGCGCATTGCAGGAGGCAGCCAATCAATGACTTTCATTATTGATGTTTCTCTCTCTCTCCCTCTCTCTTCCTCTTTCTGAAATCAATAAAGACATATTAAAAAGAAAAAAATGCTGAATTTGACACAAACCAAGATTGAGAAATAAAGAGTTGGAGACATGAGCCAAGACCTTAGGCCAAAGCAGTTGGTTGTCAAAATGTGAAAAGTTATCAATATTAACCAGTACCTAAATGTTCTCAGTGATTAAAGAGAGTACGTTCAACTGAGGAAACTGAGGCAGGGACAGATGAAGTGACTTGCCCCAGCCTCCCCAATGATTCAAAGGCAGGGGCTGAGGTAGGCTAGAGCCCAGACCTTGCCCCAGGACTGTGTAGTAGAAACCACGCCCCGTCTCTTCTCACCAAGAAAAACAGGTTTCAGTGTCACAGTCTTTCTAGTCCAGAGTCGGATCATTTTCACTTCCTGGCTTCACATTTCTCAGACCATCCTAATCTACGTTGTTTTTCTTACACAAACTGTGTAGCACTTTGTTATTCCCGAGTCAAGCACTCGTTCCTCTGATACAGAAAAACATGGAGACTTCACGTTTTGCAGGCTGAAGCTGAGTTTAGCTTTTAGGTGCCTATTCCTCCTAATCCCATGGGCTGGGAGCCTATTAAGTAGAGGGGAGAAACATGGAGCCCAATGCAGAGCAGAGACAACAGCAGTCAGAGCGAGGGCAGTGAAGCCTTCTGTGAAGTCATTTCTTATAATCTATTCATCTTTAGACTTAAAAAGGCCCGAGAGAGGCCTTTTTTGTTCACGAAGAATGATAAAAGGATGTGGAAGTGCATCCAGAATATGTAAATAAATCAGGAAGCCAAAGCAGCAGAGAGGCATTGGGGCAGGATAAAACAGGAGGGGCGCATCGGAACGCCAGGGCTCCGCTTTCCCTAATTGCGCAGCACATAAAATGACATATGTGAGCATAGGAGAGCGCTTTCCTCCCAACTATCAAAGGGGCCATGTAGCTCTCCAAAAAATTAAAGGCTTCTTTCGTGTGTCTTTGCTTCCTCCCCCCACCATGCATATTAGGCGCCAAGTTTGAACATGCATAGATCACTTTTTTTTACAGGGCCAAAATAATGCGATTCGCACATGGTCGCATTTTCAGAGTGGGGCTGGGTCTGGGCTCCTTACCAGTAATGGTATTGTAGTGGTAGGAGGCATGAGTGAAAGCCTGCAGGAGGTAAGCCTTATTCTTGAATCTGTAGTTGATTTTCTCTTCAAAATTTTCAAAACCCGATATCAGGTGATTCAGTGTCTTATCTGCGTCTGGATGATCAAACATACATCGCGGTGGGATCTTCAAGCAACCGTACTCCAAGTCTTTCAATACGGGGGAGCGGGAGCTGGCGACCGAGGCAGCAGCCCGGCTCCCTGAAAGGTTCCTTTGTTGGCTGTTGAAATTCTCCCTAGCGGGGCACATGGCCTTTTCCCGATCAGTCCTTTTAATTACCGGGAGCACCTTCAGCCCCAAGGAGCAGAGGAAAAGCTGAGCAGCCCTCTCACCACAGCTGGTTAAATAGCAGCCCAGCAGGGCTTCCACACAGTCGGCTATGCTTTTGTCAGCAATGCACTGCTCAGTGTGCAGGTCATAAGAAATGGACTGCTTCCCTGTGTCAACACCACAGTTTTCTTCTGACGGGTTCCAGAAGCCCACCACAAAGTCGTCTTCCTCCACCGCTTTGCTAGGGTCCAGGTAGCACATTGCATCCCAGGAGCTGTAGTCAAAATCCTCCAAGTCAGCCGAGAATGGCATGCTACCTACGGAGGCTTTTTTGGGCATCTTCCATTCGTACGCAGAGTCAGTGGTCGAAAACGGAGAGAGAGGAATCTTCTTTACAAAAGCTCCTGATCCCATTAGCATGTTGTCTATGAACTTGATATGCTCCTGGTCGTACTCCAGGAGGTCATCCTCGTAGTCGGCATCCTCCTTGGGCGCCCCCCACACCAGGTCCTCCTCCTCCTCCAAGTCGTCCTCCAGTTTGCCATTAGCCAACATGCAGTCCTTTGTCTGCAACGAGGGGGAATGGGGAAGGAGGGGAGACAGAGCTGCTGTTTTTAAAAGGGCTTGAGACTCAATAAAAGCAAGGGTTATGGATAATTTCAAATGACAACCACAAATACTAAAAGGCAACTTTAAAATCATGGCCATTTGTTTTCAATTAACATAAAATAAGTTATTTAATCATATAAACAAAGTAAAACATGTTCTTTGAATGTTCATTTTCTGAGTTATAAAATGACCTTTATCCAGTATGAAGCTTTAAGCTAAGGATTTTATACTTGGTATATGAAGTTAAAATTAATGTCCACAAGGCAAACCTTCAGCTGAGAACTCTAACTCTGGCAGGACACACAATGAAAGCACTCATGTGCCGATCAGAGAGATCTTCAATTTTGCTGATGAAGTTTTAAAAAGATTTTCTAATTAATAAAATTAAATTCCAGACGAAGAAAAAGAATTACCTTTGCAATTAGGAGTATACTATAAAAGCAGATACAATTATTTATTAAATCTTCATAACGTTAAAAATGTGCAAGAGTTTCATGATAAAGTTTCTGTCCCTATTTCTACTTTGAATCAAAGTACATTTGCTACAATGTAAAACTAAAAGTGATCACTGAACCAAGCCATGAATTTGAGAAATTATACTTTCCCCCTCCACTGAGCTACAGTAATCAGGGTAACTGATTATAGCATAACTGACAAAAATAGAAGAAAATTTAGACTAACACGAAACACAACAATCCAATTTCTGTCAGGAGATCTTTACTAATTCCAATTTCTTTGGCAAAAGCTTATTTTGTGAATGACAACCTTAATAATGGGCTAGGATTCAGTAATGATGTAACTTTTTTGCAATGCTAGGAAGATGCCAAATTTCTGATGAGCAATAAAATTTAAAAAAACAAAAACAAAAACACACACACCAAGACTTGACTTTGGGGGGAGAGGCAGCAGGCTGTGTTCCAATCTGATGGTGACAACTTTCAGAGCGTTCTGAAAGGTTCTCAAACTTTTTGTCAAGCACTTTTTAAATGCTGCAAATATTTTCACTTTAAGCCAGACTCAAGAGAATTACAAACTGTAATAGTTTGAAAAGTAGTAAGAGCAGTGAGCCTAGCCATATATACCTTTAACTATGTATATATTTTTAAATTTTAAAAAAGTTTATAAAAATTTTTCTAGAATAAGGAAGAACCCCAAAAGAAACACTAGCAGACCTCTAGGAACTATTTCCTGTTAAAAATCCTATATTCTCCAGGTAACACGAGTTGTTTTTTGGCTATTGTTTGGTCCTTAGAAGACAGGGCCAAATCGCAATTTTTTAAAAAAAATCAGACTGAACAATTAATTAAAAACATCCTTATATATTCTTTATAGAGACGCTAACATAAGCTAAAATTAGCAGAGCACAAGAAAAACAAAAAAACAAAACGAAATGAAAAAACCAAAGGACTGAGTTTTATCACAAATAAGCAGTATGATCTTGGGCAAGATTCTTTAAGCCTCTGGGTCTCAGTTTCTTTATCTGCAAAACAGTGGGATTCTACCTCACTAAATGATTTCCAGGAGCACTTCAACCTCTAAAAGTAAAAAGCCCAGCACGGAACTCTCCTCTCACAGTTCAAGTGACCTTTCTACCTGAGTTATTACCACCTGCGGCATCTGTATGCAAAGGTTTCGCTTAAGCCTATTGCTGAGTGGTAGGGCATATACAGCAGGAATGGGATGAGCATAAGCTTTTCAATAGCATGTAAGGGCCTATTTCAGTAAGTACAAATTATTCAGTGAAAGCATGAACGGTATTTTTAACGTATCCTGAGAACCCAAGCGCCAGTTCATCTGAAATGGCAAGAAAAAGAACTGTGTGCTGTAGCTTAAAAAAATATTTTTAAATCAAAAGGACATGCCAATGTCAACTTTATCCTAAATTTGTTTTTTTTAAAGAGTCAATTATATTATAAAACTGTATTTACAAAGCAAGGTAATTGTTACTGGCATAATTTTTGTAAAAATGTAATATTTTCTCTAAAGTTCTCAGAATCTACACATTTTCTCCTAAGGTTCTACCTATTTCTAAATTAATAACGTACTTTTTCTAACCCAACTGGCATTAAAATATTCTCTTGATGCTTTTCCACATACATTTAATTTCTATAAGTAGAACACTGCATGGCTTAAAAATAAACTCAATATAGAGGTAAAAATACAGATAGAGTCACAGAGTGTGAGACCTGGAAATACTTAGGACCGATATCTGGGACATGCACGTCAGAAAGAAGACAAGAACATGTATAGTTAGAAAATATAGCCTGTGAAAAAAACGGTATTCTCATTGTTGGCCTGAAGTAAAAATGAAGTAACAATGAATCAGTTTATCACTTGTGCAAAATAAACTTCTGAGATGAAACTGCCTGAGAGCGCCTCTCCCTCTGGAAGAGGCGCTGGAGTTTTCCAGCCAAGCCCAGCAGGACTGGTTGCTCTCCCAGCTCAGCTCAGCGGCCCTCCGAGGTGCCCTCTGGTGGCCTTCAAGACAAGGCACCATGAAGCACTGCAGCGAACATTCGGAGTCTTCTGAAGTCATTGGCAAGATTTAAACTATTTCCAGAAAACTACAATGTTTATGTACAGTGATTTATTATGTCACAAAAGAAGGAACAGTCCTGAAAATACCCTGAGCTGCAAAAGCAAGATTTTATTGAAATTTCATTATTTCACAGACTGGAGATCATAGGTCAATGAAAGGTCATTTCACTGAACAGAGCTAAGTAAAGATCTACGATATACTATAACAGGTTAACAGGAAAGTGAAGTGTTATGGGGTGTTTCTTTTTCTTCTTTTGAATCACAACATTAGATACTCTTCTAAACTCTCACAAAGGAAGATAACAGAAATTGTCTTCCATAAAAATTGCAACATTGTTTCTAAATCCAATGAAAAGACAGTCTATTTATAGAGTTATTAACTCAATATATCAAACATCTATTATAAACATACCAGGGAAAAGAAACAAAAAATTAATAGAACAAAATTCTCCCCCTCACCAAAAACTAAATCCTCCGGTTATTAAAAAACTTACCATTTCATCTTTTTCCCATTTATCTGTGTTACTTTTGTCTTGATTTACTATATAACCAGGAGGAAGCCAATTCACAGGGGGATCAAATATTGACACCACCATGCGGCTGGGCAGTCCCTTCTTTTTTCCAAGCCGATACAGGTTACAGTTGCTGACCTTCAGCAGAAAAAATTTATAAGACACTTACTATAAATGATCACTGCTGAAATTCACACAAGGCATATTAACATTTTTACCTACATTACTGTAATTGGTTATCAATATAAAGACTGATAGAAAATATTAAATTCTACATTCGTTAGTGTAGTTAGATGAATATTTCTGAGTATTAAATGCAGATCAGAAAAAACTGATATATATATGCAAATTCCTTATAAAGTCAAAATAAACAGTTCAATCTCAACCTTTTGAAAGCATAATCTGCTGATATAAAATGCAAATTGCTAATTGGAGCTATCAGGAAAAGAATCCATATAAAAAGTCCAAGATGTCACATATTCTCAATGAAATTAAAGTGAAAACTGGCACTGAACAGAGCTAAAATAATTTTATAATGCTAGAACCTAAGCCACAAATATGATTGCAATTGTAATGTTTTCTCGAACATTATTCCTTTTTGTTTTGTGTGGTATTGCAAGATAGTTTTTGTTCAGTCATTTTAAAATAGAGCAAAAGGCAATAAAGAACAACTCTCATGTTGATTTGCATCAATAAAACCCTCCATTCTGTTTTTCCTAAGGCCTCCATCATCTCCCTAATTTACTCAAATTATTGCATTTCTGTCTCATTTTTACATGGAAACTAGAGTCTAAAACTGTGAACCTCATTTTCGTTTTCTAAAACCTGGGTTTCTTTTTATTTAAGTACTTCATGAGCCCTTTCTCCAAGTAACCCAATACCATGGGGCAAGCACCCATCACAGGGAAGGCAGTGAGTCCAGCATCCCTGAGAAAACGAAGTCCGCAAGACAAGAGTGGGCCCTGGAGAGAACACAGCTGGGAAGGAGGAGTCCACCAACACTCACAACGTGCTAAAGGGCTTTCCCACGCTGCCTGAAACGTAACAGCTCAAACAGATGCCAGTTTCCTTTCCCATACTATGAGAACACAACATCTCAGATGCCAACGAGAGGATGGAAATAACGTTGTCGACAGAAATGGCTGGCAGGATAGAAAAAGAGCTAAATAGGAAGATCAAATGTGAGACAAGCAGAATTCAGTGCTCAGAAATGGGGTGAGAGCTCTGAAAAGAGCACCAGGTGCATGTGCACAAGGGGTCCGTGTGAAAAGGGCGTAAGCCTGGTTAGGAGACAGATGTATCTGAGGTTGAGCATCCCGAAAGGCCTTACACCAGGTGAAGGGAGTAAGAATTTCTGCAGGAAACAGGGAGTCAAGGCCCTCTGAGCAAATAGATGAATGTTCGAAATAGAAAATAATGTCTTTCTTACCTAACAGAGTCATCACTCTTAGCCTCTGATACCATCTTCCTACAACCACCCCTGGGAAATCTCACTCGTATAAAGACTACTCCCCCAAAGCATATCTTAGTTCTAAATTGTCAATTATCTGAACGTTCCACTTCATATTCCATGAGGTCTAAACACCCAACCCGAGCCCTGATTCCTGTATGTCTGTCTACCTCACCGTAGCACCAGTATCGCCCAACCTCCCAGCTTATGTGGTTGTCATTACTGCACCCCCCGTCTCTCGTCTCTCTGCCTCCCAACCATACGGGAAGCAGCAGCAAAGATGGTGATGGGACAGGCTCCAGCCTCAGACACACTCCTGACTCTCCTAGACTAGCTAGATGACCTTACATGAGGTAATTAAACTCCCTAAGCAGTTTTCTCATCTGCAAAATGGGGACATGTCATCTACCTCTTAGGGCTCATTGAAAAGATTAAGGGAGAAGGCCTGTAAAATGCCCAGTATAGTGCCTGGTGTTACAGGGTAGTATCAAGGCTAGGTCAGTGCAATGGCGAAAAGCAAGATCTCTAAAGGCAGGCTGGGCTCTGCCATCTATTTGCCATGACCTTGGGCAAGTTGACCTCCACTACTCCAGTTTCCTCATCTCTAAAAGGGAATAAGAGAGTAGTCTACCAAGAGTACGCACTCCATAAGTGCTGGCTAAAATTATTTCCTCTGCAATACCACTCCCCCCAGTTCCTTCCTTACAGCCAGAACTCAGACAACCCACTTCTGCTTAAGCTTAGACTTCTTCAAAGCCAACTGATTGCTCAGCTTGGCTGGTCTTGCTTTTCAACTCTCACTGCATTCGGCTACCAGACTGCTCATTTAAAACCACCTCTTTATTAATATTAGCAGTCCCTTATGCAATGAGTGCCTTCAACATTCAGCAGTGCCTACAACATTCAAGGTGCAAACTCCCTTGCCTCGCATGGAAGACCCTCCACCATGCAGCTGAGGCCCACCCACCTTTCTAAGTCTTTCCTTGGGAATTTCCACAGTGGTGACTGTTGCCAGCTGACTCACTGAGACCCACACGCTCTGCTGCTTGTCCACCTCCCGGGCACACTGGGCACACAACTCTTCCCTTAACATCTCCCCTGATCACAAGTGATGACCCTTCCCTGGGTACTTAGGGTAACTGGCAGATAAGCTATTTGTCAAGCAGGTGCACACGGACTTGTGACACCCTTTTATCATTTTACCTTCATTATTTTCTTCCTTAAATCTTGACTCCACACTAAATTTAAGAGCACACCCTTTTCCTTTGGGTTATCAGGCAATGCTTACTCAGAATCCGAAGCTCACTCTCCTCATGCTGGAGTCACTGAGCAAAGGGAAGGTGCTGCTCTTTCCCCTCCCCAACTTCCTACAACCACGAGCTGAGCTGCTCCGTGAAAGCCATGTCTTAGCCATGTTTGTATGCACTGTATGCCAAGACAGCACCACCCAAATAAATGTTTCATTCACCTGAATTAAGGCACAGGCTCTCAAAAACAGTTGTATGTGAACTGAATGCCTATCAATAAATAAGACACATCCAGATTGGCCGGCCCCCAAACCTGAACCCTTCATCAGTGACAGACTCATGTCAACTCCTGCGCAGGTGTGCCACGGCTTCAGCTGCACATGCCAGGTATGGCAGCCCCCAAGGTTAACACTTGCCCCATCCTCTGAAACCAATGTAGGCAACTGAGCAATTACTCTACTGCTCCAAGTGAAAGAAGGACTTCTTACCTTTTTGCTTCTCATGTATGAAAGGCGGCCCTCGTGAGCATCAGGGTAAGTGCAAAACAGGTATGTGGTGATGGCGTGCTTTAGAAAGGAGTCCCCAAGCATCTCAAGCCGCTCCAGGTTAAATCCATCACTGGCATTGGAAAGGGTCAAAGCCTGGAGAATGAGTCCGGGATTTGGGCCCAGAGTCCTCGAGGAGTACCCAGGAGAGGGGCTCTGCTCAGAACCCAGCCTGTCCTTGAGCGCTGGAACAGCTTCTGTGGGACCAGGCACCGTGGCCACCACGGGACTGCCATCTGAGGTAGATGTGTTAGCATTTCCATCAAGGTATTTATTACTCAGTAGAGTACATTCATCGCTGGGCTTGGGCTGGTTCTCATAATTGTATAAATTCTGAATGGGATATGAGGTAGTTGGTTGTACAGGTATTTCCTGCTTGTAGTAATTCAGCTGATTTCCTTGGCAAAAGTCTCTATTAGCTAAATCGTAACTGCCATTGGCAAGACTTCTATTGTAAGAAAGACCATTAATTGCTGTAAGATCTGTGGAAACGTCAATTGGGAGCTTACCGGATGCCTCATTGAATAACGTTCTGCAGGTCACAGACATTTGGTCATGATTTTCTAGAGAGGAGGTTCTATTAGCACCTTGATGTGCAGCATTTTCAGGGACAATTGTGCTGTGCTTACAGTAATTATCATTTTCAGCTGAAGAGGAGTTAGCAATTGAGATGAAAGATTTGCTGTCGATAGATTTTTTCCACCCGAAGTCTAAGTTAGGGTATCTGCAAAGACATTTTTATAACTTTCCATCAGATCCTGCAAAAGGGCTAGGTTTAAAGCAAGAGTAATTTGTATAAAAAATAAAGATCCATATATATATATACACACACACACACACACACACACACACACATACTACTACTACTACTTTAGAAGAGAAAGTTTCCAAGGCAGACGTCTACCCAGTGTACGCTGTGAGGTGGGGCATGGCTCGCTGCACTGCTTTAAGCCCGTCCACCGCGGTGTGGTGGTCAGGTCATGAAGCCTGCAGTCGGCCTGCGGGACCTGGGACCCCAGGCCCTCCAGTGACCTAGATGGGAAACTTAGGGCAATTTACATTACCCCTCTGTGCCTGAGCTTCCAACTCGAAGTGGAACTCACAACAATTACTATTATTATATTTTAAAGTTCCTCAGTCTCTAGAACCATCTTGGTCTTGCCAGTTGGATAACCAAAATTAATTTAAGTGGTTAAACCACTGATTTCCTTAAAGTGCAGACACTTTCCTAGTGGGAAGAAAATAATGAAGACAAAGAACACACTGAAGCAACTGCTTTTCAACGCGCATCGGAAGTACAAGAGGAAGCGGTCTTAGGATGTCCGCACAGTAACAAGGGCCATTTTCATTTCACTTCAACTGCAGCACTGAGGGAAGAGAATTACTTTTGATCTTAGTATCTCACCTCCCTCTGCAACTTCACAGGAACACAGGACTCAATATACAGATTTTTCACTTAGGAATCAAAAGATGCATTTATGTCACGTATTAGACATCCACGTTTTTTAATCTTTTAAGAGCCATTTTATATAAAATTAAAGTTTAAACCTAGTTTGGCTCTCTTGCAAGAGGTCTACCTGAAGTCCACGGGCAGCGCCCGGACCCCCACGCCGGCGTCACTGGCCGTGCGGGCCCGCAGCTCCTCGGCGGTGAGCAGGCAGTGGAGGCGGTAGAGGATGCTGGGCAGGCACACCGCCTTCCTCCACAGCGACGCCGGGATCGGGTGGATAGCACACAGCTCTGGGACCAGGATCTTGGAAAGCGAAAAATGCAAAGAGACGAATATAAAGCAAACGCACAAAAGAATGAAAAACAAATTTAAGACGAACCTCACTACTGGATAAGGGCAGAAATCGTAAGTACTAGTAAAATCTTATTTTAAAAATATTTTAAAAAGTAACCCCTCAAGGCCACACGGGTTTATCCTAGGGCTCACAAGGAGGATTTCCTCTGATATAATTGTGTCAGTGGACAAAATATATAAGCCCAGCTGATGGCTCAGGTGGGCAGGGGGCAGGGGCAGGGTGCAAAGGTGAAGGGATTAAGGAGGACAAACCAGTGGCTATAGAATCGCCTGGGGATGGCGGCACAGCGCAGGAGACACAGTCAGCAACATTATAACAACCATGTACGTGTCAGGGAGGTACAGGGCTTTCGCAGGGGATTGCTTGGGTCAAGTTATGCAATGTCTAACCATTATGCTGTACATCTGCATCTAATGTCAACTATAACGGAAATATTGGAAAAAAAATTTTTTAAATAACCCTTGAGGACCAAATGGGATTTATCCTAGGATTTATAAGGATGATTTCATGATAAAATTGTACCAATGGACCAAATGTAAAAGCCAAACCACTCATACTTACCAAAAAGACAGTCAAATAAAAGTCAACACATAATATCAGTCAAACTGAAACAAAACCTAAGGGTTGAGCAATTTCCAAAATATTTACAAGTCACTTAGTTCACTTGATAATATAAAATTCACACTTATCTATGAAAATATTAAGTTATGCTATGACCATCAACTCATTACCTGTTTATTCTGCAGACTTTCCCATTTGGCTTTCCTCTTTTCAGCACTGCTTAGAGGAAGAGCTTTTCCTTTCTGATTCAAATGGCGAGGTGTCAAAAGATTAAGTCTGCAAAAATGTCAAAACAATTGTATCAAACAGACAAAAACATGTACACCCTCAAAGCGATTCTGCAACTTTGGTGTGCCTACAAGCCACCTGAAGAGCTCACTTACAACCGCAGACCCCTGGACCACACCTGGGCAATTCTGTGCACAAAGGGTCTGATTTCAGAGTCTACAGGTGGGCAGCATAGAAAGTGAACCTCTACATGTGCCCACTCGCCCCTGGCAAAATGCCTCAAGTGAAACCCCTTACCTTGAAGATGTGTGGTCCACATCCAGCAGCGGCTGGTTGAGATTGGTCAGATCAAGGTTGTACTTTGTTTTGTAATATTCTGCAAAAGTTTCATACTCGGGGGAAGGAAATTTACTCAGTGGGGTAAGGTCAGTGTACACATCAGCTACATAAAACCGATGAGGCTGATCAAAATTTCGATACCTACAAAAAAAAAAAAAAATCAGTGACTTTGCAGTTCACATCAACTATTCTCAAATACAACTATTTTTAATATGGAAATGCAAATATGACTTTCTCAAATACAACTGTATTTAATATGGAAATGCAAATATGACTTTAAGAGTTCAAAAGGTTAAAAACAGTAACATTAATAAAAACAACTGCAAATTACATATTACAAGTGGATTTGGAAAAAAGTACTACATTTATATTAAGCAAAACCTAATTGACCATTCTCCACTACTTCACTCTTATCCTCAGGCTAACTATCTATACTTTGATGACACAAGAAGCTAAATGGCACCATTAAGTATCTCCTAATTTCATCAATATAACAGTACAGAAAACTTCCACTACCCAAACTGAGCAGACACTTGTACATTACGAATGTGAACTGTGACAGACACCTGCCACAGGAGTGCATTACTGCACCATTACCGATGCTGACAGTGTGATGACAGCTAACATTAAAATATGGTTTTGAGGGGCACAAAGAAAAAATCAGAGAAAGACTGTATTATAGCCAGTATTCTAAACTCTTTGAAAAGTGCCTAAAAATCTCCATTCCCTAAATTTTTACAAAATGAGTAAAAGCATTCAGATTTACTATTTCCTTTGCACTTAACATTATTCTTTATAAAAATGTTGAGAAATATTTATGATCAAATTATAGAAGACTCTCAGGATTAAAAGGATGGTGATTTTAAGAAGCAAGCCTGTCAACACCACTCGTTTTATCTGACCTTCACGAAGTAAAATCTCTTCAACCATAGTGCTTAGGTTTTGTTTTTTAAGGGCGTAAATTGGAGAGAAAAGTCCGACATGAAGAGAGACCTACATTTCCTAGTGGAAACATCACTGCCAAAAATCAGAGCCCAATCACACTCCCATGTGAACAAGTGAGCCTCTGAAACAATGTATCACCGGCACCCTGATCTCCACTTACTACTGACCTTGGAATGATAACTGCATCCTGGTAATCTTCCAATTTAAAAACAAAGGGTGTTTCTTTCGAATACTTGGTACTGGGAATGCCTATGCGAGCTTCGGATTTCTCAATATCTTCCATGAATTTAAAGTCGATGTCCAAAGTGCTGGAGTCATTAACTTAGGGAAGGAAAAGACTCTTTTAGCTTTTTAAAATATAATACCACAGGAAAGATTCTTCCTTAAGCTATACATTCATATATGTGTCTAACTTAGAGTTATCCAAGTAAGAGACTTCTGGAGTATACACAGAAGCTGGCTGTCAAGCCAAACTCACTCTTCAGCGAGTGTAAGCGAACGCTTTCGAGCCCGGTCCTCCTTACCAACGTTCAGAGGTAGAACACAGTAGGCCGAGTCAGCGTCGGTGGGTTTAAACTCTAGTGCAGGTTTTTCAAGGCGAAGAATATGTGAGAATATATACTGGTGGAGTCTTGTAATCAACTCGAGCATTTGGAGAGACAATGTGAAACCAGACTTCTTCAACTCGATCGATATGGTGACCTCTCCAGAGCGAGTATACACAGGAAAGTGCGGGATCTTGGCAAAAAGAAAGATAAAGCACCCCACAGGTTAACAGGTATTTTACTCCCTTGGAAATATTTAACTTCAGAAGAGGAGTGATGCTTTCTATCAGGGAATAGAAGAAACGGCTCATTTTTTAAATATTAAACATACTGAGGTAACAAAAGCAGCCACTCTTAAGTAGTTTACCTTTTTTAAAGAAACAGTGTCTTTTTAACACAGTCATCATGGAGTGTCTCACCTGAGGTATAGGTTTGGCTGTCAGTATTCCAAAGCATCTTGTGGTATCCTCCGGGGGATAGAGCTTCCGCCTCCTGAAGTTGAGCTCATCAGGTAACGGTGTCGTCAGGACCATTCCTATCACATACAGGTAACAGGGCTGATCGGGTTTGGGATAGCTATCCCTCAGACATTCTGGAATCTAGAATTGGAAAGAAAGATTAAGCATCAAGCTCAGGCACAACAGCCTCTCTTCCAGATGTTGGCAAGAAAGCAAATTTCTTTCTGGCTTTACTAAATGCTGATGAGGAAAAGCTAAGAAAATAACTGAGGCACATGGCCTCCTATTTACTTAACCTGCTGGGGAGTTCTCAGGTCTGAGATACAGGTGGCCCAAGTTCACCTACCTCACAATGTGCACTGTTGATTATACAACTACAACTAGAAGTTAGGCTCAGATGCCTTAGTGCATGAATCCTGCCCCACATCAACCTGGACACAGACACTAAAATAACTGATTTTGGTTCCTAGTAGGTCACATCCTAACTCCTGACAAATATTTGTACTTATACCCACCGGTGTGCCCCTCATTTGAACAGGCATATTTTCACTTGTCCATTTTATCATATAAATCCTCTTGTCTTAGCCCTGAACACAAGTAAAGCAGGAATCTTATCACTACAGTGAATAAAACAAAGAATACCTCTTTAAACGAAATGAGCTTATTCTGGACGGACTCTGGCGGGTGAGTCTAAGAACCCTTCCCGAAGAAAAACAGAAGCGATGTCTGAGTGGGAAAGAGCGCCCGGTGCAGGTCCAAGAGAAGGTACAAATTGGGAAGAGGAGCGGAGGTCCAGAGTGGGCCAGGTTACAGGGGTTCAGGATGCCAAACAGAGCAATTAGGATCTGATGCCATGGGAAAGAAGAAGTCAGAAAGGCTCCATTTTTACCCAGTGCTAACCAATACTCACTGCTTTTGGGTAGCACTGTCTCCGTTTTGTGGAACCTGGTCTGCCTGGGACACTGGTCTCTTCTTCATCATGCAAATCAAGCTCTTCTTCATATTTAACAGTTTCTTTCCCAACTGGCATCAAATGGTCATCCAGTTCACCTGAGAAATGAAACGAGAATTGACATAAACAATGCAAGTGTTGCCTCTCTAATTAATTAGTAAATAATACTGAGCAGCATTACATTAGACAGCAACTGGAAGAGTAATGACAACTAAAGCATCTTTGCCCTTAATAATAAAACATAAATGAATGTGCTACTTAAGGCACGGTCTATGCCGGCATTCATATATTCAATATGAGCAGGATTATAAACTGTTCTAAGTTCAAAAATAAAAACACACGAACAGGAAAACAGCACACTGTCATCACTTTACAAAAGCCACGGAAGAACAAGTCTTCCCATTTTTAAAAATGTGGGTTAATTAGCACACTAATATAATTTGAGAGACTGATATGTTAAAACACAAACATTCATGATTCAACAGTAAGTGAAAACCTTTGTGTATCTAAAAGAAAGCAAAAAATGACAGTTGTCTGCAGTTCAGCTGTGGGAAACCAGCACTCCTGACCCGCACAGGATCATCAGGCTGTGTCCCACTCACGCCCACAGTCACCAGGGCACAGCTCACAGCTCCACAAAATGCGTGAGCCTATAAAGTCCTTGATGTGCTTTTGTTTTACAAGGTTTTTAACTTTATTTGCAAGTGCTTTTCACACACTTACCAATTTTGTGCAGTCTCTCACAGCAAATAAGAGCTACAACTCTTTCAGCCAATCGTATACAGCTCATTGGTGGACCCTGAAAGTAACAAAAAATATTTCCATTGTACTTGCACGTAGCTGTATCATCATTAACACCTAAAGCATCTGTGAAACCTCTGCCCCAATACCTTTTAAGCTGAAATTTACCAGAGCAAAGTTATTTTGAAAAGTGTCAACAAGTTTAAAACCCTATTCTCTGTATCTAAAATATACATCTTTAGAAATCTTGCCCAGAAAAACTAAATAAATTAAAGCTAAGATTAGACAATTTTGGTGAATTTAAATTTTAATAAGATTTTAATGTATTTTATTTTCATTAATGTACAAACATGTAACCAAAACAAAATAAAGATATATCAGGATGTGCTATAGCATACATGGTAACAGTACTAAACAACTTTTAACGTGCAACAGAAATGAGTCATCTTGGAATATCTGGAAATCAGCACTGGGATCA
Source organism: Miniopterus natalensis (assembly GCF_054644295.1). NCBI lineage: Eukaryota > Metazoa > Chordata > Mammalia > Chiroptera > Miniopteridae > Miniopterus > Miniopterus natalensis. The sequence continues at coordinate 7,332,429 of NC_142081.1, read as the reverse complement.
AGGACAGCAGTTACTCAAAGGCAGATTCTCAAGTCAACAACAAAATAACTAGAGCAGCCAATTATAGTTAATGAATCTGTGTCACTGTATGTATCTAAGCCACAGCTGAATGGTTCTGTCAGAAAGGTTGACATTAAGAGACTTCAGAGGTCATATATTCCAATTCTACGAGTCTGTGAGTTATACAGTCGATTAAAGACCTAAACATGTAGCTGACTACAAAAGAGATTTATATACCTACTTTTCAAAGTAGATTTAAAGCCAAATTTACCTATAAGTTGCACAGGCTTAGAGAAGCTGGAAAAAATCCATCATGGCATATGCTAAAGGTGTAATCATGTCTTTTTATAAACTTACGACAATGGAGGCTCGAAGAGGCGAGTTAATTGGCAGATAAAGAGTTGAATAGAATGTCCCATCAGGCAACTCTCGGGTTCTGCATTTAGGAGCTAGATGCGTAAACGGGTCACTTGGTAACCTAGCGCAGTATCTGTGAAGAAAAGTAAGTTGGGATGCTCAATCTACAACTGAGAAGTAGATGAAAACAATCTGTACTGACATTCACATCCTCAAGTCTGATTTATGACGTCCCTCTTCCCCTCTACTGGAGTGGCATTTGTGTCTAACAGAACTCTCTGCGATGATGCTCTGTAAGTGCACTGACCACGAGGACAGCCACTGAGCCCCTGAAATGTGGAGGGCAGCCAGGGAACAGAACTTTTTATTTTATTTTAATTAAAATTCAAATTTGTACTTACATAGCCACATGTCTAGTGACTACCATGCTGGACAGCACAAAAACTGTTGTTCTGAATCTTTTAAGAGAACACACTGCCAGTGTTCATTCCTTAATAATCTTACACTTGCCAACCAGGACTGGGCCTGTGCAAGGAAGACATTAGAAGAGGTGGAAGGGCAGCCAGTACTGACCAAGAGGCCTGAGAACAAGACCACCAGCAGCAGCGCAGGAGGGTGCTCCTGCAGGGCAAGAAGCCAGCCACAGGGAGCTGAGGCCAAGCAAGGAGGCTGCTGAGACAGGAAGGCAACCCAGAGGGGCCAGGACCCAGGTGAGAAGGGCCCTGGAATGGACAGCAGCCCTGCAAGGTAAGGGCCTGTGCAATCAGAGCACCCAAACGTGACAGCAGCCCTGCAGAGCAGGAAGCTGACAGGCTGCATGCAGGGAGGCTGAACATAAATTATTCTGAAAACAACAGGAAACGTATTTCTCACTATTAAAAAAACCAGGAACAAAGATGGAAAGAGAGGCAAGCTAGACTGAACCCTCTGGTGTCACACTAACATCGGAGGTAACAACAGGTGAGCAGTCAGCTACAGAAATAAATATAGATACACATGCCTATGTGAATACACATATGTATACGCATAAATGCATTTTCTAGCTCTGTCAACTAAAGAGCTTTGTAGCGACAATCCCCCAGTGGCAATAAGTATATCTAGTGTTCAGGAATTTGTTTTTAAAACATCACTCATTCTCCACTAAAAGGAACTAGGACCTTTTGGAGAAATAACCAGTATCTAATCTGGAGCAGGGAAAATATGAGTTCAGTTTAGGACACCTTGGTGTGCCATACAATAAGGAAGTGTTCAGAGAATAATAGTGACATGTTAAAAAGACATGGAAGCTACCTCGAAGGGGCTCCCAATGGCCAGAATTTTAACATCAAGATAAGTAATGAACGAGAATAAGAGATTATAACCCATTAAATAGAGAACAGAAATCCATTAGTTCACACTAGATAAGAGAAAGTTCCTCCTTACAGAAGGCGGCCAACTACTAAATGCAGAAAAAAAAATGCAATTAGAAAAATCACCATTCCACACAAATCACAGTAATAATCAATTTAGGCAAGAAATATCAACAGATACTTAAAATAGTGAGTGAAACTGGGAAGTAGAATGTTATATAGTCTCTCCCCGTGAAATGATTCACTAATTGCAAAGGGGGAAGGTAACTATAGCAGCAAAAGGTGGCGGACCTTACGTAAGTGATTAAAATCACTACCGCCAGTAAGACCTCAAAATGACATTGAGTGAGCCAATGAAATGGAAAGAGAAGATACACGGCCAATGCATAACCTGGACCTAATCACGAGAAACATCGGACAAACCCAAATTGAGAGACAGGCCACAAAGTCACTGGCCTGTAATCCTCAAAAGCGGTAAGGTCGTTCGAGTGAGGGGAGACTGAACAGTACTTCCAGGCTGAAGGAGACTAGAGGTGACCAGAACAACAGGTAACCCCGTGATCTCGGATGGAATTCTTTCCCTACAGAACATTCTCGTGAACCTGACTAGGTCTCTCTGGGCAAACGGTACATGGGACTTCTTTGTAGTATTCTTGCGACATGTTAAAGTTTAAAATTGTTTCCAAATAAAAAGTTAAAAAGGGAGATCTTATGCTGGCTGCTCCTGTACTTTGCCTCTGCATGAACATATCCAGGTATGTACCTGCTCTTCTTAGTTCTCAGAAATGCCACTACCAACTCAGGACAAAGTAAATTAGAACAGACTCAGAAATACAAGTAACTCATCATAATCCTAAATTGCTGCTGATGCAAATTTCAGTATCTCCCAACATTTGAGGCATAAAACATTTCAGAATTCAGAAAAAAATTAAATTTATTTCTCTTATCAAAATATTACAAGCAATAAACAGAAAGATTGGTGATTATTTGCAAAAAGGAAACAACAATGCAATACTTATAGGTTTAGACTTAAATCTTGCAATGCTCAGGTTTTCCATGCACATTAGCTTGTACTGTACCTATTGATGTGTCCAATGGCCGTGTTGATTGTGACCCGTGGGCCGCCATCATCGGGCCTCAACACGTAGGGTGGGAAAACGTCATCATCATCCACGACAGGCTCGATATCAGTCTCACTGGTATCAACTGACTTGGAACATTTGTTTCTCAAGATCTGAACATTTTAAAAGCAGAATCTGTGATGAGAACAAATGCCTTCTTTGCCCCATGTGTGCTATGTACCTCTGAACCTATAGAAAAAGTTCCCTTGACATGAAACCTTTCTCTTCCAAACACACTTCCATCCTCCAAAGTCACCTGCTGCAGGAAAATTTCTCCCAATGCACTCCTCCCAGAATCGACCATGGAGACACTCATCATACAGGTACAAGGGTTTACAGTGTACCTGTACCTACACACACATGATTACCAATCTCTCATTAGTATAGGAGCTATGTCATCACTCTCAAATCACTCCACCACTCAACAATCAGCTGTCGCTACACTGTCCACACTAACAGCAGCGCATACTTTCCAGGCATTCTTCCTCAGTGATCCATATACAACCATTTTCACTATTCTATTGTAAGCTTTCAAACACTTTATAAAATGCCGCTGGCTCTATAATTATGTTCAACTTTCTTATCATGTACACACTGCACACACCTACTGCGGCCATTCTCTGTAGATCGACCAGTTTTTATCTATTTCTATGCACGTAAGAAATAAGTTCACGGTCCCGTGTTACCTTTTGGATCTTACCTTTTCGATAGCTTTGTATGTTTTAAGGTCCTCTTCGAAGCTTCTTATTCTGTCCGTATCTGCTAACATTATGTAATTGGAGATCGGTGCCCTTGCTCTTCCCTTAGACTGAACATAGGACCGATACTCTGTGGGCAAATCAAAGCGGACCACCAAGTTGCATTTTGGTATATCAACACCCTCTTCCACAATACTTGTTGCAATAAGCAGGTTGGTCTCATGTGCTCGAAATTTCCTAAGTACCTGAAAAAAAGCCACCAAAAAAAAAAAAAAAAAAAGAAATTCTAAAAAAATTTTCAAAAACACTTCTGACACATGAACCCTAAACACACTAATTTTAAGGCCAGGCTGAGGAAGAGGGCGTCGAGCCGAGCCTGCGCTGCATGAGCGCGCAAGCAAGAAATGGCTTAAGGGCAGTTTTTCACTGAGTGTGACCTGAAAACCAAAGTGCCTTTCAAGTTTATGGAAATCTGTACAAATCACAGAGAGCCTTCTGGCTGAAGGCGCTGGCTTCTTAGTTAATGACCACAAAAGAATCCAGCCAACAGTGACCAAATGAATGCACCTCCCGAGTCCTGCTGACACTCTGACCCTCCACAGTGGTATCTTGTCTGTGAGGCTGTGCCAACATTCCTCAAAAGTTGCCAAAATTCACTAAAACCCCTAAATCAGCTGGAATTAAAAATTACAAGCAAGGAAATCAGAACTAATTAAAAAATAAAAATTTTTTTCTTCCTAGATTTAAAATAACCATTTCCCAATCCAGGATACACTGAACAATAAAGTAAATTGGGTTTTAGACAGATCAGACTCTGGCTATCGGACTCCCCAAACTAGGAATAGTATCAAAAAGCTATGACATACAAAAAGGCATCAATGTGAATTATTCTGCTACTTTTAAGTTAAATAACAAACTTTAAATAAAAAGATTACACTCATGAGCCAGAACACAACATTAGGCTTTCAAATCTTTACAATGCTATTTCCTGTATTAAAATCTTAAAAAACATGAAAAAAAATTAAGCCAAAACCTTTGCTGAAAACATAACAAAACCCGTTGTAGGAAAAACTTCCAATTGTTGCTTCCGAGTCATCCAGAGTCAACAGGAGTCGTGGTCACACATGCCGTTCTTTTATGAAACGTGGTTGTGTGCCATCCGATAAAAGAAAGCGATATGGTTGACAGCAATTAAGACACAAAATTGATTTACCAGACAGCAATTCTAATCCTGAACTTAAGTCACTACACGGTGCCTCGGAGGAGACAGCTACTCTAGCTGTGTTCAAGTATTCTATACGCACGAAAATGCCGAGGAACCATGAAGAAAGGGAGTTCCTGTGGGCTGAGTGTGTTCGCATGTGTTCTGAAAATGTCACTGTGCAGCTATTTTAGCTTGAGTTACCTCTTCCTGCTTTCTGAACTCTGCCTCCATCTGTTTGGTGCGGGGCTGGTTCTTGCCGATGCCGTGTCCAGTTATGAAATTGCTGCTGATGTATGCCAGCTCTGGATCCTGTTTGCCAGCTTCCTTTATCAATCTAAGGAAATTACATACATTTTGAGGTTAAGCATTGGTGAGGGGAAAAAATGTAGACCTTGTTTGTAAGGTCTCCCTTAAAATGGAAATGCATGTATTTTTTGCCAATATTCCTAACAGCATGGTCTTGGTAATTTTCCCCCAAGTAGCTTAAACAGAAATCACGGCCACTCTCACCGGGTAGATCTGTGGGCCCAATACCTGTACCACCAACTACAGGACTGGCTGATTTCTACTGATGAACAGCGTGGTCACAGTGCCTCAAACCTTTTCATTTGGCAATGATCACTTAATAGAAATGTGGCCCAGGAGGGGACAGAGCCGAGCCAGGCAGAGAGGCAGGAATTCTTCCTCCACCTCAGCTTCAGGCCACACACCCCTCTCTCAGCCTAGGCACAACCTGGGGCAACAGCCAAGCCCTTGTCTCTGTGGCCACACTCACAAAGAGAAAGCACACATGCCTTACACCAAGGGAGAAACTCCACAGCAAAGGAAACCTGAAGTCCAGTTTTGCAGGGAAAGGAGCCTGGTCAGTTCTTTAGCCTCACCCCAGCACCCCGTACCACTGAGGGCAGAGCTCCAAGAAAGAAACGTCTGCATCTATGGTGGGCACCTCCATTCCCAACAGCTTCCTGTCCCCAGGCACTGACCGCAGCTCTGCACACAGATACTGGACTTGGGCACAGCCATGCCAGAGCCCCCATCCATCCCCTGATGAAAGAGCAACACCCCGGAGCTCTCCCGGCCTGCCCCCTTCCTGCCTGCTCCTCTGCATTAACCCACAGTGCTCGTCACCCAGGGCTGGCCTTCTAGCTAAGAAATGGAAGAGCTGCGGCAGAGATCACGTTACGCGTACAGAAGGTGAACAGTTAGTGCTGCCATTACAGTTATTTTGGAAATACCCACGTTCAAACACTCAGCACAGAGGATAAATGGTTCCACACCTGACGTAAGTGATCCCATATGGTTCCTCTGAAGTCATACAACATAGCACAAATTCCTAATAGAAAATTGCATTTTTAAGTCAAACCATTCTTTTTTTTTTTCTTTTCTAAATACATGAAACAGACTAATATCAAAGAGCTAAAAGAAGCTTTGAGTGGGCATCTAAAATATCCTTCTGCCTCCAAATCAGCACAACCCTGGCATGTCCAGGTTAGTCTGAGAGCCTGCCTACAATTCAAGTACTTATGTTCAGAATCAGAACCTTCTTAATATATCCCCAGCTTTTAGTTATTACAACATCTGTAACAGAAAACAGTGCCACATGCAAATAGCATGCCCCCAAATCTAAAATATGAACTATCTTAGAAATAATATGCACTTCCAAATTTTAGTTTATGTAAGTAAGCATTGATTTGAATGCAACAGAGGTTAAAACAATGCATTTCAAGTTACTCCTAATTAGGCAAGAAATGTATTTTACTTTGCCAAAATGATCAGTCTGGCCAACTTCAATTAGCTAGAGATGGAAGCACTAATGGTAAATTTATTTCTCCATAATGAAACTCACATCAGCACTGCAGAGAACAGAGGAGACAACATGCACATTAATAAGCAAAATCTCCTGTGAGCAATAATTAAAGGCTCTATACTAGGCTGACAACATTGAGAGAAAAAACTTATTCCCTCTCATCTAAGTTGAAGGGATGCCAAGTCATGTGCCCAAGACAGAGCTGCAGGCTTCCAGAGAAATGACACAGGTCTGCTGCTGCAGGAAGCGTACCAGTGAGCAAGACAAATGGCCTGGAGATTTCAGGGGACCAGAGAACTGGAAGATATAGTCTCACTTGTTTCTTTTGCCTCTTACACAGAGTTTGAGTGTTGTCCCACAAGCAGGCTGTGGATAAACTACAATGTCCTCCAGTGCACAGAGCTTCTCAATCTGGAATGATCTAGTTATTGTTTTTTCTAATTTCAAATCCAACAGAAACCAATATTTTTATAAAATTCCATGAAAAGTAACTACGAACAAAATGAAACTTAAAAATCATTACTGTTGTATTATATTCTGCAGTCGTTACTTATGTCCAAACGAAGAGTTTCTGGATGCTTCCCCTCCACCTCTGCACCTAATTTACCATAGCTGGCACTGACCCCGGTCGCACTGTGTGGAGATGCATACTGCCTACCCAATTACACTGGAAGCAGCATGGCCCCAAACCGGAGCTACACAGGCGAGATTTCAAAAACTAGTGGATGTCCTACTGAAAACTGTGATTTGACTCAATGTGCTAATTTACATACAGCCGTAAGGGGAAAATCCAAAGATATAAACCCATCATCTGAAATGTCTGCCAGGTACTGAAGTATCTATCAACAATACCTTTAATAATATCCTTGTTCCTTATATTTTATTATCAATGTGAGAAAATCAAATGTAACTGTATGATTGTACCAAAAAAGCCACCACTGACAGTTATAACCCACCAATACTGTATTCCCCAAGTGCCTGCACAAAGACCATGAGGAATTAGCACCTACTGTGTGTCAGGTGAGAACAGCAGCCATTTTTACATCCAATGTCCAATAAGAGAGGGAGCTACTGCTACCATTTTATAGATGAAGACGCTGAGGCTTGAAAAAGTTAAATAACTTTCACAAAATATACCTCTAAAAAGTGGGTAAAAATGGAAGGAATGAGAGCTCCTGGGAGGAATGACTGTTCTATAGCTAAGAGCCGGGCATCCTGCAGCACCAGAAAACAACGTTCTCATAACTCAAGAAGGAAGAGCATCAAAGTAACACAGGAGCTAACCCCAAAGATGTGGGACCACGTGGGCAACAAAATCAATAACCTCAATTTAGGTTACAGCCCAAAGTATAATCTAAACAAACATGAGTCCATACTGATAAAAGAACATGGTTCAATAAATACAAGTAGGTACCTAGGAAGGAGACAGTTCCAGTAAGACACAGATAAGCCCCTTTCCAGGAATGAAGCTAAATCCTGCCCGCGCCGGATAAACTAGACTTGGTCACTTGCTTCCAGAGAACAAGGGCGAAAGGGCAAAAGAGTAACCTGGGAGGAGAAACTGGCAAACACAGGCAAACCACGTGATCGAGTCTGCAGCGCCCATGATGCCTGACGCTGACGCCATGGACCGATACAAGGCAACCCCCACTCTCCACGGTGCTCTCCACATCCTAACACCCAGCCGAACGCTGAGAAAACGCCAAATTCAAACTGAGAGGCATCCTACAAAACACCTGGCTGGACTCCTCAAGACAGCCGCCGTCATCAAAAATCAAAACCAAGGGAAGACTGAAAAACTGTAACAGACAGAGATTAGGGAGAGCTAATGAGTAAATGCAATTTGGTACCTTGGATTGAAAAGGGGATGTCAATGGGAAAACTGGTGAAATTCAAATTAAGCCTGGCATTTAGTTCCTAGTAACACACCAGTGTCAGTTTCTGGGTTATGACAAATGCACCATGATAATATAAGTTGTTAATAATATAAGAGGAGAAACCTGGGGAGGGATACAGGGGAACTCTGCACTATCTTCACAACTTTTCTGTAAACAAAACATTATTAGGAAAATGCAGGGGGCACAGGGCGGGGTGGATGTGAACCCAGGTTTGTCCAATGTCACATAATATCAGTAAGTTACACAGTGAAAAGAGCACTAGACTTAGAGAATGAAAGCCATTTCCTGCACTTAATATCAGTGCTATTTTGAGAGAGTCACATACTGAGTTTCAGTTTCCTCATCTGTAAACACATCTACTACCTTTCATGAAGCACTGTGAAACTGAAAAATACATGTATATACAGATAAATTATAAACCATAAAGCCCTATATGCCTAAGGCAAAAGGAAGTTATAAACCTAAGACTGTACACACACCTATTTTGCATGCAGAAGTTACTGTGATTTATTTTTTAATTAGGAGAGGAGAAAATTGCCCGTGTATCACAATGGCTTATACTCCCATGAAGCTATTCACTGAAAAGGGGGCTTTTCCTTCCATTAAGTTGATGGAAGGCAAGAAACTGGATTTCAGGAAGTTTTCCTAAGCTTATTAAAAAGCCAGCTGGAACAAGAACCCTATTGTGCATTTAATTAGCTGCCCATAAAGTCAGCCCTCAAATCGCTCTTGATCCATCAGCCACCACGAAATGCCGGCCACACTTTATGAGGGTTGATCACAATTAATCTGATCCTCAAAGTCAATAGGAACTGACTGATTTTTGATACACCTTTCAGGGTAATCCTCCTGCAATGAAAACTGGTGCATCTCTACATTTAAAAACACATGTACAGAAGGGTGGCAAGGAAGAAAATAAACCCTCATTTCTTCTCTCAAAATGTAATTCTTAAACCATCCTGGAAGGGGGTGGGAGTATGTCTGCAACCAGGCTTAGAGCCGGGCCAACAGTAAACTCTCCTGACCGCTGACTGCCTTTCCGAACAGCCATCCTCTGGGGCCTGGCTCCTGGCAGCCTTCCCACTCCAAAGCACGGGGCCAGTGTTCCGTGACGCCCAGGGGCACCAGGATTGCAGAAAGAACTGGCGAGGAGGAGGCAGAATGGCAGGAGTCCTGAATTGTCTCTGTCACTGACTAGCAATTTAACTCAGAGCAAATCACTTTTCCTCCTGAGGCCCTTTCTCTTTCTTACAAAAATAAGTGGGTTGGATTAGGTAGTCAGCGAAGTCCCTTCCCAATCTTAAACTCCTGGTTTCAGTGTAATTCACTACCTAACATTACTTTACTCTGTGTTCATCTCGAGGATCAGGCCCAATGACTATGAAAATTACCAGACTGAAAACCACCAGACGGCGGCCCCAGGGTCCAATTTCTCGTTACTCAAGTAAGTTTTCAAAAATCCCAAACCAGTCAGAAGCGGTTTAGAAAAAAAAAAAAAATCCTAAATTACCTCAGGAAACAAAGCTTAATTTCTCCTCAGAGATCACTACTTGCAGAAAAGGCTCTTAGGGATCAACTCTGGCCAATTAATGGATCTCACAGAAAAGTAGATTGTCTGAAGCACAAAATAAGAACCACTTTTTTGGCCCTTACAAATAACAAAGCATCTACGCACAAACCAAAAGCACTAGCCATTAGGTGACCATCTGACACAACCTGAAGTCCAGCTCCTTGGCGGGTCTGTGTCCAGGGAAGATGAGCTGCTACTGGAGGAGGAGAGGGATGCGAATCCAGAGCCTCACATGGATTCACTGTCACCTTTGCCAATATTCTCCAAATGCTTCTCTAATACTTAATCTCTCCTGATTCGGGAAATTTTAATATATAATCTATGAATCAATCCAAATTGTGAATCCAGTTGTTCTAAACTTTTTCCACTACAAACCTGAATCAACACTTAAGGGGGAAAAAAAAGCTAACACAAAAAAATAAGTCACGATAATACACAGAGATAAAACTTACTCAAAGAGCCCAGCTGGCGTGGCTCATTGGTTGAGCATCGACCTATGATCCTGGAGATCCAGGTTGATTCCGGGTCAGGGCACATGCCTGGGTTGCAGGCTCGATCCCCAGCAGGGGGCGTGCAGGAGGCAGCCCATCAATGACTCTCTCACCATTGACGTTTCTCTCTCCCTCTCCCTTCCTCTCTCTGAAATCAATAAAAATATATTTTTTTAAAAAGAAATATGATTGACAGAACTATTAAAAAAAAAAATTTACCCAAAGATTACAGAAAGCTTGCTGCAAAGCGTTTAACACACCTAACACATGGCCACGGAGCAATGGCTGGAGTGAATCTAACTGAACATGAAACACGGAATGCTTCCCTTCAACCTGCCTTTTCCATACCTGCTCCATGTTAGATGGGCTAGGACAGGTCAGCACCGTTTGAGAAGCCTCAGCCACGTAAAAACCCGGCCTCCTGGGAGAGCAGCTGCGCGCACACCCTCCCTGTCCGCCGCAGGGCCCCGCGCACGAGCAGCACTGCCACGGAGCCACAGGAGGGCCCTCCATCACCTCGCAGCACCACAGCTGCCTTGCTCCACTGCGGGGAGAATGTTAACCTTACAGTTACCTGTTTAAGACAACTGCCGTGTATCTTCTTTCCACAAAAATTATGCCGCACAAAATATTGGTAAACGGAGACGGGAAGTTCGCCTCCGGCTTCTCCTTCTCTTCGATCTCCTCATCTTCCTCCTCCTCCTCCGAGTCGCTCCAAGACACATAGTTGTCCTGGTTCCTGTTATTGTACCACTCGACGCTTTCGAACTGCTGTCGCTCGTAGGGTTTGTATTTGCGCAGGATCTCAAGCAGTTTTATCACTTTGGGAGTTACAAATTTCAGGTCAAGTGAGGCAGGTGAGAAGTGCTCTTCACATAGTGCATGTATTTTCCGTAGGAAAGTGTCTGTAAACAATAGAAACTTCCTGTGCAGCTCCTCTTGTTCGTGTTTGATGTATTTCTGCAGTTCTCTTACCATCATTCCAGCTACTTTATCTGCACACCAGGGTCCCAGAACTACCAATACCGCACGACAGTCTGACAGTATCTACAAAAGAATGTAAAGAGCCAAATGCTACACAATAATCAGGTAGCACTTTCCTACAGGATTTAACTGGGGTTTAAGTTGTCTTCAATCTGCCCCTTCAAAATTAGTTTATCCCAGAGATTAATATAAACACTGAGGTTATTACCCTAAGGATGGGGGCAGGGGCCAGTGGTCTTTTCAGGCTCTACTTTTTCATATACATATGTCAAGAATCTTTCGTTTTCCCCAGCAAGGATGATCACATAATAGAAATTCAAAGATGCAATTGTATAAGAATAATAAAACTTAATTTTAGATCTCTGATTAGTTCGGACAACTGAGTCATTTATTTCCAGGTAACTATGCAAGCAATTCAACAGCAGGGTCATTTTATTTTCACTATCAAAGAGCAAGACAATTTCCCTTTCATTTCATGCCCAGAGAACCACACCTTACAACCCTAGCTCAGAGCAGAGTGGAGATCACAGCGAGTGACTGAGGAATCTTCTGCAGGAGAGTAAAAGACAGACTGAAAATTCAAGGGCTGAGGAGAGTCTGGGCATTGCTGCCTCAGAAACAATCAGCAAGAGAGAAATTCAGATGGCAGATGCAATACAGTGTTGGCACCCACGAATGGTTGCCAAGTCCCGGAACAATGGTTCTCAAGTCTTAATGCATCAGGGTAACTGGATGGCTTGTCACTCTCAGCCAGCTGGACCCACCCCCAGCTTTACACTCAGCAGGTCAAAGGAGAGCCCATAATCTGCATGTCTAACAAGTTCCAGGGGGTGCCGATGCTATTGGTCTGAGGTCCACACTTTGAGAACCACTATCCTAAGGAATCCTTCTCAAAGCTGGATCCCACTCAGGGATGACTCGTCATATCCAGTTACACAAGGAAACGGCACAAGAATTTGTTTAGCCAAAGGGTCTGAGCAGGAACTAACTCATCCAACCAAGAAAAAAAAACTGGACTCACTCCTTTTATTCAAATAGCCATGACATGAATCCTAAGTCATCTCTTAAATCAGGGAGACCTATACTTAACAGAAATGTCTGTCAGGTAGTTGTAAACTCAACCTACTATATGTTCAATGAAAAATGTCCAAAGACATAAGAAGGTAGGGCCTTAAGTTAAAATGCATAGAAAACAGCCTCGCTAGAAGCATATTTTCATTTCAATACTAAAAATAAACAGAAGCCTTTTATTATACTTCCTATACTTACTTTGTGTATGCTTACCTGTTTAGAAATTAAAGTCGAATCTCGTTCTTTTGAATGTACAGATATGTTACAGTCATTGACAAAATTAAGTGCTTCTTCTAACTCCATCAGCAGTCGTTCATAAAGCCCACTTCTGTCCATAAATGGTCCGCAGTCTACCACAATCTCATATGGCTGAGTAGTGTATCTTTAACATCAGAAACAACAGCTGTCACTACTGCAATCAATTCACTACTGCATTATGATCCACTACATATCTAACCAAGCAGGAAAAGTCTGTGTTCAGTTTATACGCCCACTCGGGGTAACAGGCAGGCTCAGGAGCCTTCCTGAAGTGGTCCTCGCTTGTGTCTACAATGCGTGTCTGCCTGTTAGGGCTAAGGAATGACTACAGAAAGCTGACAAAGAATTCTGTAAATTCATTATTATCCCAGGTCTTTTATTTTGTTTTTTAGGTTCAGACTTTTATCTTTTGCCCCCTTAGGAATAATGTTGGTCAAAACACTCAAGAAACTCAATAATGATTACTTTCCAGAAGCAGAAATCAGGAATGGGGAGTAGGAGATGGGGGGAAGTACTGTCATTAAATTGATCCATTTCCATACTATTGGAAACGTACAGCATCTGCAAATGTCAACTTCATTTTTAACACCTCCTGACACAGGGAAAGCTCCCCACAACTTTGTCAATTACAATATTGTTCCTTGGATCTGTCATAAAATGACAACTAGAACAGCATGTAACATTCTCAAAGCACATACAACAATTAAGGAAAAGAAATACAGTAGTGACATATTTAAAGACTACAGGTTTCATCATTGTCAACCAGAATCCGTACTTAACCAAAGAGCCACACTGAGAGAACTAGGTAATGCCAAATCCAACAGATGCCCTATCAATTTTACTTAAATGCCCAAATACCTCTACTTTTCTTGAAGACTTCAGTAGTACAGGCTACCAATCTAGTCCAGGTGGAATAAAGGCAAGTTGACTGCTACATCAAAGATCGCTCTGGCTCAGGGAAGTAAAAAATAACGTCCCAAAGGTTGAGATCCGTATTTCATGTGGCATTTGGATACCCAAGTTCCCATAACCTGAAAATTTAGCTTTTCTTCTCATTCTACAAAGAGAACTTTCCCAAAAGTCTACTAAATGACAGGCACACTGCAAGGTGTTTTCTAGGTGTCGATGTAATTAATCATTGAAGAAGCCCCTGAAACCACTGTCAGTGTCATTTTACAGGTGCAGGAACAGTGAATGACTCACTTGAAGTCACAAAGTTTACAATTAGTGGAGCCAATATTCAAAATCCATGTCTGATTTAAATTCATAACCTGAGAAATCAATGTTTTCTATTTATTATAACTGTTATAAGAGCCACCACTTGGTAATCTTTAGCCTTGTTAAAGACTATATCTGAGAAGAATATAAAGGTATTTTACTATGAACTGAATTAGTTACATTTTAAAACCTAATTTATAAAGGCTCCCATCCATGAACTTATCAAAAAGTGTGTGTGTTTTAATGAAACTAAAAATACCAACCTCCATCAAAGAGACAAAGCTAGAAATCACAAACATCTTTCTCAGAAATTCACCTCATTTTCAAAACTACAGGGTGTTTCCAGTTACTTTAAAGCATATTGTAAAATACTGAATTTTCTGAATAATGTTCTTTCAAACCATCAGATGGGACATTTAGGTCAGAAAAACAAAGCACACACAGACAGAAAGGACACAAGTTTACTGCCCATGTTCCCAATCCCTGTCAGTAGCAGCAAATATGAAGGGCCAATCGTTACGCAGAAACACCTCAATCTGCCACTCTCTCTGGAAACAAGGTTAAATCCCTGCATTAGCATGTAACTGTCCTGATAAAGAGCTGCTAGTCTTGCTCTTTCCGTTTAACAGCCACTGGTTTCTCCTAAGCAGGTACTATCTGCAAGGCACTGCAGATACCGAAGGCTTAGAATCAGTTCCAGCTAGTCTGGCCATACCAAATCCATAGGAAGTGCATACCTGTCTAAGACCACCAAGTCAGTTGCAGTTTCAGCATTACTCTTAAGAATTTTCTCCAGTTTCTGAATCTTTTCTTCTAATTCCTCTGGATCACATTTCCCATTTAAAATGGAAGCAGTTAGTCCCAAGATACGAGGGCATGATGGACAACTTTCACAGAGCTAACATGGTAAAAGATACTGACAGTAAGAAATTCATTTTGCAAGGCCAAACCAAAAGAGACACTGCCATATTAAAACATGTCAAAAAGACTGACAAATATTACTTACAGAAACTAAAATATTACTTACAGAATTAAGGAATAAAAATTATGGTAGCTTGTTTAAAAGCTGTTTATTAAAAGGCAGATTTGTTATGTTTAAAATTTTCTTACAGAGTTAGATTTATTATAGTTTTAGTATAGCTTATTATTATAGAGTACAGATGTAAATGAATGTTAATTCAATACTCATTCATTCATTCATACACTGAAACCAAGTTCTCAAAATTGGTAACTAATATCACTGTTTTGGTATGTAAGAACACTGCTTTTACTCAATAATTTGACCTGGATTATTAAGACTGATATATAAAAACTTACCTTCATAATTTCTCGGTAGGGGTGGTCTAGGATTGCAAGATGACACTCATCAAACACCAAAAGGTTAATGTCTGACAGTGACAAGTAGCCATTTTTCAAAACAATCAAGGCGACATAGCAAGTCATAATGAGAACCTAAAATAAAACCTGACATCAGTACAAACAAGTGTACCATCACCTGCATGAATACACTCACATGAAAGGAGATTATGGAGCCACTGTATTATAGGTGCGAACTAAGAAATCCATTAGTCAAAATTAAAACAAAAATTCTGAATGTATAAGCTCATACTTGAGAAACAAGAAGTAGAATCAGAAAAACATAAAACAGACTATGAGAAAAAATTCTTGACAATGGGGACCATGTTTTCATGGTAAATCTCTTAAATCTACTTCAGGTTTTCAGGTTCCTACAGCCATATTTTGACTGATGAGATCTGTCAATTTAATCAAATCACAAAACAATTCACACTGTTTTTTCCCCATTGAACTGACAAGGTTTTCTGGAAGATGACAAACTAAATGTTGTGATTTTTTTAAATTTAATTTTTTCCATCACCATTTATCCCCCCATACCCTCTTCTACCTCCCCCCACTCCCCCCACCCCCACAATCTCCACACTGTTGTCCGTGTCCATGAGTTCTCTTTTTTGCTCAATCCCTCCACACCCCCTGCCCCCCCACCCCACCCACCACCACTGGAACTGTCAGCATGCTCTCTATGAGTCTCTCTATTTTGCTTATTAGTTCAGTCTGTTCATTAGATTCCACATGTGAGTGAGATCACGTGGTACTTGTCTTTCTCTGACTAGCGTATTTCACTTAGCATAATGCTCTCCAGGTCCATCCATGCTGTTGCAAAGGGTAAAATTTTCATCTTTTTTTACAGCCATTAAATGTTCTTTTTATAGCTTATCATTCTGTGGACATTTAAGTGCTTTTTTTAATGCGACTTAACCCAGTACACACTAGCAGACTGTATGTAGACTGTTAAAGGTTAGTTAGGAAGCAGCTCTTAACCACTTCAGATCCACCAAAAGGCCCTCAACACATGCTGGCTGCAGGGATCCGTTAAGTGAGAGGAAGTCTCGTCAAACATCCAAAGAACTCAACCAAGAAATGTCTCCACTTTTAAGACATTTAACTCGAGTACATTTTCTGAAAGCACGTTATCTCCAAGTTGGAAACAGGTAGTTGGAATTTTGCTTTTCAAGCAAGTAAATCACACTATGAAGTAAGAGCAACAGAAATGAGATCCACAGTGAGAAAGAGTGCACGGGGCTCATTTCTGGGCGACAAAGCACAGGAAAGTAGAGTTTTCAAGTCCACCTCAGACAACCAAGGCTACAGGTCATCTTATAAACCAAGTCAAGGACTTGTAGGGATTTATAGAGTGAAACTTCTCTACAAGTCTTACCTGGTGCTTAGTAAACTCTTGGTTCCATTTCTCTTTTGTCCAAGATGCATTTACTTCTAGGTCTGAGTACTCCCCAACCTTGAGATCTGAATGAGTTCTGACAGCTGACACTTGCTGAGCAACCTGGTTTGCTGATCAGAAATAGAAACTCCATGTAAATATGAGAAGTTGGCTCTAGTTGGTTCTCTGGACTAATGATTAAGACAGTTAAGGAAATCCTTATTATTATGTATTATACCTAACCACCTATTATTTAGATATTTCCAAAATGCACTTATTAGACTCACCACCCTGTCTCTGCTACTCACTTCGGAGAACCTTGTACTACCTTCCTTCTTTATAGCTGATTTTCTCCCAACCTAAAAATACAACTTCCTGTTTTGGTCAATAAAGTCAGATCATTTCACCAAGAAACACTACAGACTAACACGTATTTTATAGCACATAGAACTTTACACGCTGAGATCATCTAAAAAAGGAGGGGACTGACATGGTTGTATTGGTACCCTAGCAGCTCAGGTTCACATTTTATACCTTTCATTTTAATATAATCCCAAACCTAAAAAGCAGTATTTTTAACTAGTAAGAAACACGACTTTCTTTCTACAACTGGTATACCAAAATCATAAATCAAAGTTACCTATCTCATAATCAAGCAACTTTTGACATATTTTGTGAAGCTAAAACATCAAGAACAAAATAACTAACACACCTTAGACTATGTTCCAATAGTAATCCATTCAAAAGATATGCAGAATCAGAATTCAATGCAATTACATTTAAAAGAAAAGCCAGTTTTACACCTAACATTTAAAAGAAATACTACAGAGTTAAGAAATAAGCAGCTCTGCGCTCAGAGCTTCAACAAGCACCTTATTCTCTATATTTTCAATAATCTAGCCTAATGTCCACAGAGAATATCTCATCCAGTTTCCTTCATGTGATTTGAAAAAATAATTTTTATTACCCGAGTTGACCAAGAACACCGTCCTTTTCCCATGTCTGTTGAAGTCTCCCCTGATCTGATAGGACAGCTCTTTAGTGAGTAGTACTGCAATAAACGTCTTCCCTGAGCCAGTGTTCAAACAGACTATGGTATTACGATCCAGAGCTGCTTCGAGCAGTTCAACCTGGAAATACAGTGGAAAAAAAGATTATACACTTCTTATCTGAGTACAAAGTTAGAAAATGGGGCTTTCTTTTAATTCAGGAAATTCCACTGTTTTCTAAAATCTTCCTCCACTAAGCTTGCCAAAAAACATACTTTCTGCATCTGTCTATATGAATAATAACCAGAGGCATTAAAATGCCTGTTATATAGAGCTGTGCTGTGTAAACATATATTGAAACTCATTTACAATTTCCTTAAAAAAGATTTTTGCATGGACAGAGTACTTCTCTAGAATTATATGAATGACTATATTTATAATAACCGAGGTTCTGCCAGTTCATAGTTGTTCAACCAACCTCAATTCCTACCCCGCTCATGAGGACAGACACATCCAAATGGATATTAAGGAACAGTGAGGTTTTCACTGGGGGGAAATAATAAGGAACTTCACAAATAAAACCATCAAACCAATTACCCAGCAGATGTTAGAAAAGAAAAGGATTATTAACAACAAAGGTATTTGGAATGAGAAAATTAATCAGAAGAGGAAAGCTTGAAAAGGTAAATGAGTTTTATTAAGTTGTGTCAACTATATGCTAATTTATTCCGTTTTAGTAAAAATGCTCCAGTATTAGTGTTCTCATTAGTACCTGATATTTTCTTGGCGTATAAATGTTATCATGAATTGCTTCTTGTTGCCATGGCAGTCCAAAGAAAGGACCCATTGGTGAGGAAGCAGGGGTCATGAGCTGCAGGCCTGCCATGCTGAGGGGTTGCAAAGCAGGGCTTTTCATTCATCCAGTGTTTCTTTCATTGCATTCTGCTCTAGCACAGCTGACTACAAAAGGGAAAAAGAAGACCATTACACAACCATGCGGGGTTAAAACAAAGCAAGCACGGAAACGAGAGACGCCAGAACATCACTCCCACGGGCCTTTCAAACTCTTCCTATAACTGGTTTAGCTTTTTCTTGATCTAAGAGGATTGTTTTAAAAGTCAAGCCTCCTATTCTCTCCACCCAGCAAGCCTATCCCTAGAAACTTGTCTAAAAGAATTAGACAATTGTACAAACATCTGAGTACATGGACGTTTATTGCTGCATTATTACTAAGAACAAGAAATAACTTTAAATGTATTAATAAAAATTTAGCTAAGCAAATTGTGGTATGGCTATAATGAAATGCGTTGAATCCACTATGATAATACACATCTATATTTATTGACAGAGAACCATGTCCTTAATATGTATAATGTGACGCTTTTAAAATATATGTATATATAAAACATGTCAGTGTATATATAAATATATTACAAATGTTGTTTGTGAAGTCTGTGATGCTATTATTGATACAATGAGGCAATGTGGCACTTAGCATTGTGCCTGGACAGAGGAAAGATTCGCATGAATGCCAGCAGTTAATCATTTCATCTAAAGACCAAAACAGAGGTCTTTTTCTCAACTAACAACCTAGTAGAGATGATCAACTATTTAAATAAGTATCTTTAAAATTATACATATCCTAGGTAAGTTAAAACAGAGCACATAATTTTGTGAAATGATAGTTTTTCATGGTATCTAAGCACTCATGTGCATTTCATATCTTCTTTCCAAAGATAAATTTGGTGTGTGAAACAACAAAATAAAAATTGAGTCTTTCTAAAATTCCTAACCTGCAGATAAGAGGGTTAGGGTTTCAAATCTCTATGTCAAAGTCCAGCATCAGCTTTCCTACTGTCAGCAGAATTTACTTGCCCGTAGAAGTGCATTTTCTCCCTTGTACTGCGCTTTGGAGTGTTCACTGTTTTTACTCTATGAAACTGAAAAGAAAGAATATAGCTCTTTGTTCCTTGGCAACAAAAACTTTGAATCTCCTGACATATGAAATTTATGACCCTGGTACAACACAGTGACTTCAGTTGCTGCGTCTAATCTAACAAGAAGTCTCGAATGTGGTCCTTTTTTACACACAGGCACAACAAAATTCTGATTGCAGAGATTACTTCAGCTGACCAGAATTCACCATCCTGCTAATATAAGTGCAATCTGGAGCGAGTGGAACAGAGGCATATGGCTGCAGGAGCCAAGGACCTCAGCAAGGCACGCACCATCTGTGGACCAGACAGTACAGCCCTTCTCATTACCTTCTCGGAGGAAGACGGCCAGCAAAGTACCCCGGAGAACATTATGAAAACTGCCAAGTCATTATTTTCCCGGGATCAAAGCAACACTCTGCTCCTTCTTCACTGAACCAGAGCCCCAACAGCCATTCCCTTCACCCACACTAAGCGCTCACTTTTCTCAATTCTGCAGGTCCACAGGATGCACACCCTCAGGTTCACCATTCAAGCTTTTTACTCAACACAGCTGCCAAGAATCCAAAGTGAAGAGAGATCCAACAGATCACTCTGAAGGCCAAGGCTGAGATCCGCAGGTACCTCCCACCCGGCTGCATGCGTGGGATCCCTCTACACTGCTCTTTCCTTACTACAGGCTGCTTCCTGTCTCAGATTACGTATCCTTAAGCCTGACACCTCACTCTGCACCCAAACCAATTTACAGACATGGTAGAAAGTATCAGGAAATCAGTCTAAATCCTGGTGGAGGGTGGGGGAAAAAGAGAACAGGGCAACAGTGTAAAACTCCAAATACACCTTCCTCCACCACGTCCTGCCAGGAATCAGCAGGACCCCCGCCTCCCTACCACTGTCACGTCACCATTTCTTCTCATATAGATGACAACAGCACTTATAATAATTAATAACTCCAAAAAAGTGTACAAAAACAAATGAGAAGAATGTTCTATTATTTTTAAAGGGAGGTCTGTATTCTTCAAAAATATATCATAAAATACAAAAAACACACACAAAAACACCACACACAAAAAACTATGAAAATGTTCCAGATTAAAGAAGACTACCAAATGACATGACAACTAAATGCAGAAACTAATCTCAGACTGGATCCTGTATGGCAGAACAGGGCCAATAAGTACATCACTGAGTCCACTGAAAAACTGCAGAGAGCAGCACTGTTAAACTCACTGACGCTGATAACCGCAATGTGACTATGGGCTCTGTAAGAGAATATCCTTGTTCGTAGGAAATACTCACTGAAGTATTTAGTGGTAAAGGGCAATGATATATGCAACTTATTCTCAAATGACTCAGAAAGAGAAACCATGTATATGTAGAGCGAGTGTGTGTGCAACTGATAAAGCAAATGGGACAAAATGGGTAAAGCACATATTCTTTGTTCTATTCTTACCTTGCAACTTTTCTGTAAGGTTGAAATTATTTTTAAATAAAGAGTTGTAAAAAGTAAATAAATTGACCAACTAGACCAGGATTTCCTTGAGGACAGGAGCTGTACATCTCACACACCCCTGTGTTACCACTGTACCAAACCATACCTGGGCCAGGGCAAACAAACAACAGAATGAAAACAATGTCCCCTGAGTGGCATAAAAACCTTCCAGCAGCCTTCCTCTCTGCTTTCCTAATTGGGACCATACCGCATATATTCAGGGACACCTACACACACCTCATTCTTTCACTTGCACACGTGCTCCATGAGAACAAGATGTACGGTCTCATTCTCCGCAGCTCTTAAATTTCCTGGTACACGTACCACATACAGTTAAATAAGTAAATGTCCTATGAACTGAATCAGAGATTCATGAATGTCCACATAGTAACGTATAGAACAGAATCATAGGCAGCTCAAAAACTATTTCTATTTGGTTTGGAAATCCACACCCACCCAGTCCTCCTGGCCTTGAAGGGTGCAGCCAGAGGAAGATTTGCAAGGAAATGGAGGACAGCAACTTAACCCTCCCAGTTACAGTTTCCAGAAGGTTATAACATTTACATGAGTTTTCATTCCTTTAGCATAGAGTGGCTGGGCCCAGTAATATACCTCCTATTTAGGGAAAGCAGATCCAAGATTTAAAAATTCAACAGGTAATCCAATAATGTGAAAACAGAAAGACCTATAATTTTGCCAATTTTTTCTTCTTTTGGCATGTTGAAATACATTTTTTTTTCCCCTCACTTGCCTTAATGAAATGCTCTGAGTCCCTGCTGGTAAGTAAAAGTGCTACAGTTCATAGATGAACTGACTACAGTTAACTGCTTTAGCAGCGCCAACAGTACCTCCATCCACATGACTGTGTTTCAATCATAGATTTTAAATTTCTGGTCAATTTACTCTCATGAAATTGGTGAGGTTGTTTCATAGCTTCCATATATTATTCACTTAGAAACAACTTAGTACAACACACAAATAAACTCTTTTCCACTTTCCACACAGGATAAATCACTGATTTACCGTGTTAATGTTTGAGATCTCTGTGTTGCTGTTGTCTGAACTGCATTTTGACATTGTGATAGCAGTTTATTGGAAAATCACAGCATGCCCATGCTTCTGCTCTAAAAATAAATGCAAAAATAGCCAATTTTAAGATTCCTGTACTGAAAGTGAATATAAACACATGTATAAGAGCGTCTTATTGACATGAAGAGTTGAATAAAGAGCAGTAGTTTTGTATTAAAATTTAAACAAAAGACATTTGAGTTACTTTTGGATATTAAGTTACCCTAAGACAAAGAACAAGAGCAGGAATAATAGCAGGCCTCATTCCAAGAGATGTGGGGGAAAGAAAAAAGTTCAAGAAAAGGTTCTAAAATAATACAAGGAAATGAAACAAAGTAAATAAATTCTAAAGATAGCGACTAGGAAAATGGAAAAATAAAAGGGTAAGTGTGTGTTACTTCCTAAATCCACATACACAGAAGAAATAATAAAGGTCACCAGAAGAGGTAACTTGGCTGAAAAATCCAAATCACCTAGTAAATAGGTCTTCAATACGTGTATAAAATGTTATCAGCAATTTCAATTTCTCAAAATGAAAATAAAAACACAAACTCAAAGAACAGTTAAATCAATACTATAAACTCTTATAGAATTCATTTATGAATAAAAGAATTCAGGAACACAGTTCACCAATGTTAATATTGTAGAGAAATTTAAATTTAGGGGTGGCTCTACTAAGAGAGATTATAAATCGAAAACTAAGGAAGCACAAAATATTGAGATGAAAGCTTAATTTAATCAACAAATGTTGACTCTATTAGATCTGACACCGGATTTCATGAACTTACAATGCCTCTACTAGCACAATCAGGAAGAACTAACTGGCAATGGTCTTCTTTCCCTTATCTAAGTCCAGCCTAGCTGTTTAAAGAACATTCCTGTGGAGGTTAAACCTCATTTCATACACAAATTTACTTTGCTAGAAAGTTAACAAAGCAGGATGGGGAAACCTTAACACTATTTAAGAATGTACATATTTACCTCAAAATGCTGATTCTAAGTTCTTTCAGTTTCCAAGTCTGTATTAATTCATACCCTAGGTAACCTAAAAGCAATCAGAGAGAATATTTTAGAACATAAAACTCATTTTTAAAAACCAACTTTAAGAAATTTCCTACTTAACAAAATTTTCTTATTCAACTTATCAGAATAAGATCCCTGATAAAATAATTTAGTTATCTATGGGAGTCAAGAAAATAGTACATGCCTGAAAGAGTTCCCCTTTAAAATTTGAATTTATTACGTTCTAATACAATCAAAAATTTTAAAAAGCTGTTAGTATAATCCGACATAAGGGAGAATCTTTGGTAGTAAATTACATTACCTCCCGTAAAATCTGGCTTTAAAAACACAACACTGTGGTAAATTGGTGTCACGCTTTACACAAGCATCCAGGCATCCACCTCCCTACCTCCCTACCTCCCAGTTTGTCAGTTCCTGCTTTCTACAGCTACCTCACGCTTTGACTTATAATTCCACTAAATAGTGCCACCTGATAAAATGCAAATTTGGTACACCAGCACCACTCTCCCCCTCTTTTCTAGTTCATATTCACTTTTTTTCTAAAAGCACCATAACTAAAGTAACAAGCTGATAATCCTTTAAAATTCATTGCAGCCCCACTATTACTGCCGAGTTAATGCAAATTATTTCCCTAGACAATTCTGTATAGATACATTAGAAAGCTAACATGCCAAATACAATGAGAACTTATTTTATGTTCATAATACAGAGCCAATAGGTCACGTTTTCTGATTTTGAGGATCATGACTTAAATTACAAACATGCAAACTCCTGTTTGATAGGCCCCTTTGTTGCACATACCAGACACTGTCAAGTTTTAGTATAAACCAACAAACTTAATCCACATTAGCATCTAATCCAGTATATGGCTGCAGCCTTTCACACAAAGGCTAAGTCTCTCATCTGAAGTCTAAAGGCACAGAGCTTCCTGGTGTCCATTTTCAAAACTGGTAACAGAGAAGTTCCACTCATTCATTTTCTTGTAATGTGTCACAGATCCTGATACTATTAACTTTAGAAATTTTAATGTCCAGATTGTATTCCTACTCTGGTGAAGCCCAAATGCACAGCTACCATAAAGTCTCATAGTGAACACAACCAAAGAAAAAAACACGACCACTGATATTAAAACACGGCGAAAAGTACTTCGGTAAACTAACAGATAAAACTAAAAATGCTTGAAGAGCTTTTAGTTCCTAGTAACTGACCAGAAAAGCAATTCTGAGATGTTCTAAAATAAAATTACAGAGGAGAGAGAGAGAGAACAGTTAGCCTGTTAACAGCTCTGAGCCAGCTCTAACAAAGACTGCTCACACTCCTTGGCCTATGGTGGAATTTCGGCTTAATTTCCAGTGGCTATTGCCCAGATTATTCTAAAGAGAGAACAGTCAGGCACCTCAAACCCCAGGAACCTCAGCTTATTTATACCTGAGCTTTCCGAACTTGCCCACAACCTACACAAGGCACCCTGGACTCTGCGCCTACCCCAGAAGTAGCCCCACTTCGCCGTCTCCTGTCCTCTTTGTCTACCGCCAGCGGGAATTCTTTCAGACCGGCTCACATCTCCCTCCCCTCCCTGATGTGTAAAGATGCTTGCAAAGCTCTGGGATGACGAACTTGCTGCCTTCCCACCCAGCCTCGCTGCTGGGGGTCTGTTTAGGTTCCATGCCCCAAGACCAGTCTTCTTTTCTGCTAGCCATGGCCTAATAAACGCTTTCTTTCAAAGACTTTCAGCCTTCCAGGAAGTTAAATTTTTTTGTTTACCATAACAATATGCTATAGCATCCAAGGCATTATTTTAATTCCAACCAAGCCTAAATTACTACAGGCACCCATGGCTCTGGATATAAAGTGACATCTTTATATGGTTGCTTCTATGGTTGTTGGTATAAGGGCAAAACTAAAAATAAGAGGCTTAATTCTCCCAGTTAAAAATAAACTTAAGGGACTCCTTCCTCATCCGTTTTTTTTACAGAATTATTTCTTAGTTCTTTTCAAATGTATGTGAATCTTAAACTTCCAGCTCTTCTCACTCATCAGGAGTGTTTCCTTAAGGACTGAGAGCCATCTCTGAAATGAAATCAAGAGAGATAACGAGCACCCTGGCGGGGCTCCGGTGGCTGCAGCGCTGCCGGAGCACCAGAAGGCTGCAGGTTCGACCCCTGGTCAGGGTGTGTAAGGGATGCAACCAACTGCCGTCTCTCCCACATCAACGTTTCTCTCTCCCTCTCTTTCTCTCCTTCCTCTCTCTCTAAAATCAATAAACATGTCCTCCAATGAGGATTTAAAAGAAAGATTATACACAATCTTCACGTTTCCTAGAGAGAGATGAGCTTAACTGGGTGCACCTGACTCCAAACTGCAACACCTACCTCCAGTGATATAGACAAGAAATTAGCGATGTATCTTGACAGCATGGATGTAATGGGTTGCAACCACAGTCTTTTTGATCTCTTCAGTGCCTAACCTGTGATGCACATCACATTCTGGTTCAACGTTTACATAATAATAAAGCTGTTTTCTTTCCTTCTACCTTGTGGAGAGATTTTCTGGGTTGTAAGGAGATTTTGTTTCTAATTCTATTTCCCCAACATCAGCTTTTAAAAAAATAAAGTCCAGTTCTCAAATAGTATATGCATGCCAAATAACAACATTCCATTTTGTGGAATTAAATTAGAGAAATCCTAAAATATGCTGCCCAACTATACTAGGGAAAGGAGTTTTAAAAAAGAAGAGGGAGCTAAGTGGGCAAACAGCCTTATTAAAAAGAAATCTGCACACAGAAGGGATCCAAGTTGTTTAAAAACAACTCCCTCTAACCTCCCTTCTATATTAAAGTTAGAAAAGAGTCTCAACTGTTTGTTTTTGTGGTTCTTTTAATGTTTTTTTTAATTGTCTTTAGCGAGAGAGGAAGGGAAAGAGAGAGAGAAACACCGATTAAAGAGAAGCATCAATGAGCTGCCTTCTGTATGCCCTCTGCTGGGGATCGAGCCCGCAACCCAAGCCTGTGCCCTGACTGGGAACTAAACCCAGATCGCCTGGATCCTAGGTCGAAGCTCAACTGCTGAGCCATGCCCGGCCAGGCCTTTTTTATTTTTTAACGTATTTTTTATTTAAAGTCATTTGAATGCCAGCAAGGGGTCCAGTGTCAGGAAAAGCAAGGTTATCAGACTCCACTACCTCTCTGGAAGGTTGTTTCCCTGCCTACAAGATAGGAACCCCTGACTATTGTGAGGATCAAGTCAGATCAAGCATTACATATGAAGCTTGGTTGACAAAAAGTGTTTACAACACAGAAAATGCTCACTAAATGGTCATTTTTAAAAACCACACTATCTTTACCTAGAATCATGTTTTCAAACAATTCTTAAAACTGTAAGGAATTTCTTTAAAAAAACCTAAAATGTTTTATTAATCCTGAAATTCAGTAGAGAAAATGTATTCTCATATAAATTTAAACTATACAAGGTTTTATACAGTATTTTACCTGACGAACATGAAAACCCCAAACTCCAAACCACCTAGTCATTATAAATTTACAGGATAAAAATCAAATTTAAATCACAAACTATAGTATATAATGTAAAATAAAGTTAAATAGCTTTGTATCCACTAGTTTACTTTAAAAGAAAAAAAAGTACTACATGCTATTCCTGTTGGTTCTACGGACATCACTGAAAATATTACTTCCTTAGCTGTTTCTTAGGCAATAAAATGGTGCAGATGGGCAAGAAATCATCATCATCAAAATGCACAAGTTTTGAAAACAGAAAATGTAAGAAAAAACAAAAAGATAAGAAATATCCAAAATTTCCATAGCATACAAAATAAGTAATTCAAGGATTTATTAACTGCCATTTGGTGAATATGGATTATGAAAAGACTAAGGTCTAATCAAAGACTGAGACCAAAGAGGAGAGAAAAGGGACACAAACTTCAGGGATTTAAACACCAATATCTTTAGATACTTAATTACACAAATATTTCCATCATTACTTGTCATATCTGTCATTATTAATTAGAACTCCTTGCATATTAATTTAGCCGACAACATTAACAACATTCATACAGAAACGCTCCCTTCAACATTACCAATTACAACAGTGAGAAGTGCCCCTTCCACCCCCACCCCAAATCTAAGCATCTGGCAGTGACTGAGGGATGGGATTGGTAGGCCATGGTTCATCTTACACGATGCAGTTCAACAGGGCCATTAAAAATAGTGAGTTTATAATGAACAAAAATGCTTATGTTCTGGCATCCAATAAAAAAAGCAGAACGTTTTTATTTACAGTAAGATCATGATTATGTCTTCAAGTTAAAAACTAAAAAGAAGAAAAGGGAGGGAAGGGGGAATGGAGAGAAAATATTCACTCAGAAGTTGAGGTTGTGATTACTACCAGGAGTAATTTCTTTTCCTTAAAACTTCTCTGCATTTTAAAATTCCCTCCAATTTGAACATTTTATTACTTTTAGAATTGGAAAATAAACTTTCAAACTGAGAATGATTTGTATAAAGACAATAGTTTAGAGATATATGGTTCTGTTTTAGGTACTAGAAAAGAAAAACTCCCTTCTGAAGCCATTAATTGTGGTAAATTTTACCCCCGTTTCTATAACTTAAACCACAAATGCAATAGCCTTCTTTTCTTGCGCTGCTCTATGAACCAAACAAATTTATGGGTTTCTCTAAATCTATAACATAAATATGTTATGTTTACATTGCAACATAATTATGCCTAAAATTAGATTTGTCCAAAATTGAAGTTGAATGCAGGTCAAATACCATTTTAACAAATTCCAACCATCAAAATTTCCTTATAAAAAGTATCTCTAGGCTGCCAGCCAATGGCCCACTTACTTGGAATACTTCTGAAAAAGACAACACTCCAACTCATCAAAATGGCAGATACCTGCCCGTCCCCTTCAAGTTACCTATAATGACATTTACCCTGCAGTTTTGTTTCAAGAGAAGTAAATAATTAACACGGCACTAGCTCTCAAGGTGAGTTTTAAGGTTAATGTTTGATTCCAAGTTTCTGTACTTGACTCAATAAAAACATTTGTTCTACAAGTGCTAGAATTTTACTCAACTCATGACACCTTCTGCCTATCTTTTACACCACTTAAGAACACCTATGAGGAAAAGGGGCCACAATTTTCTATGTCAAGTGATTTTAACACATTATAACATGGACATTTTATTTATTTATTTATTTATTCATTTATTTATTTTGAAAGAGAAAGAGGAAGGGAGAGGGAGAGAGAGAAACATGGATATGAGAGCAAAACATCGATTGGCTGCCTCCTGTATGCTCCCTACCAGAGATCGAGCCCACAACCTGGGCATGCGCCCTGACCTGGAATCGAACCAGCAACCTTTCTGTGCACAGGACGACGCCCAACCAACTGAGCCACACTGGCCAGGGCAACATGCACATTTTAATACTAAAGAGAGGTCCGGTCCTGAAACAAAATGAGCCTAAGAGACTAGTGAGTATGATGGATGTTTAATCAACGTTGAGTTAGGAAAGAAAACAACTTAAAAGTTCCAGAGCATGTTGTCACTGCTGCGCGCAACACGAGCGCCCACTCATGTTACCTGCTTCCCCTAGAACACCATGGCACGTGCATCCCAACCTTCCCAGGTGAGCTTCTCCTTCTGGGGCCCACCCCTCACCACCACTCCCAAGCTTTCCCTTAAACTTCTACAATTTGACCCCCTCTCTCCCAGTGGACATGTGCTACCCATATCACCCAATTCAGGGCGTCATCCTACCTTCTGTTCCTTAGTAGGTGTTTTGCTATTGCTAGCCCTCCACCCCAAAACCGTTAAATCTTTGAAACGAAAGATAATCTCACATCCTACACAAAATTCAAGGAAAGCTGGAAATATCTGTAAATATATTTTCATTAATTAATTCTATGTTGAGAATAAACTTTATTTATCTAGCCTTAAATTAACATGTATTTTTGTAGGTCAAAGAAAATTTCAGTTGAGATACTGCCTGCTTTTTAAAGACTTTAACTCAAATTATTTTAATAAGTTTAATGCCCCCATCCTTGCCCCCTCCCCTACAAAGAAAAGTTCGGGCTGACCTGGAAGTACCAAAGCTAGAGAGGCATCAACTTATACAACGGCAAACCTGACATCCCACAGCCCCATTCATCCTCCCGGCCCAGACCTTGTGGGTTAACGCCCAATCACTGCAAAATGTCTCCTACATTCATGCAACCTGACCTGACACTAACCTTAACAACGGCTCAGCAACAATTTAAAGCTCTACAGTTTCAAGTACAACTGGGAAAACCCAAAGACTCAAATAATATTTCTCATTAATTTTTCATTTTAGAAACTGTTTTTTATTAGGTTTAAAATCCAGATAAAACTCTACTCAATGTTAGATGTGTAGAAAGAATGACAGGAAAAAAAAGAATCACCATTTTTAACCGTCACATTAGTAAAATTGAGGCAAGAATCATTAATGGGTGCTAAAACTACTGGGTGGTGGTAACAGAAGAATATTTACATCACCTCAAAATAACTCTGCACAGGTTACCTCTTTGACATAGAAACTGAAATTTTTTACTGAAAAAACCTGCCAGATACCACTTTAACTTAACCCAAATGACAAAGTTAACATCACCAATATTGGGACCAACTGAGAACATGCACCTCCTAATGTAAGGAACTGAGAAATATCATTTACATAGAATTCCTGCTAAAAGTACAAAACCTGAATCTAATCATGAGGAAACATGAAAACCAAATCTGAGATTCATTTTACAAAACTGGTTGTGCTCTTCAAGATGTCAGTATCAATAAAATATAAAAGCTAAGAAACTATCAGGTTAAAAGAGTAGAGACATGACAACTAAACACAATGTATATTCCTGGGTTGATTCTTGTATTAGGAACGGAAAACTGCATAAAGGACATCACTGGGATGAAGGGGGATCAGAAAACACTACCTCAAAATACATCACTTTGGCACAAGGATTAGTCTGAGCTGAATGAAGGCAAGACAGAAACAGCAGACACAGGCGGAATGCCCTGCCTCCCCCTCTCTGCCTAAAAGCGGGCCATAAACGTCCCTTTGTGAAGCTGTCCCCTTCTTGCCACTCCAGTACCAGGAAGAGATGACTCTTATCACCACAGGCCCCAGGGACTAGAATCTGCACAAACAAACCTTACTGAAATAGCCTTTCCCCTCCCCTCCTTCCCTCACAGATTTACCTCGCCACCATTTACCAGCCCTAGAAGCGCCAACTTCTCCTTTGGCTTGTCGCTCTCTAGTTTATCACTCTTTACTCTTTATTAATGACAGGTGAGCCCTCAAGCCTAACCACTGCTTTGGGTTTTCACTTCTTCCTATGACTCTCCTGCAGGCATGAAAAAGAAACCTCTTCTCTAGCTAGCCTGTCCTTTGTCAGTTTAATTCAGTCCCCAGCCACTGAACTGGAACACAGACGGGAAGTTTTTCCCCCTCCCTTATAGGAAGACTGGTGAAATTTAAATATTATCAATGTTAAACTCTCTGAATTTAATAACTGTACTGGGATTATGTAAGAGAATATTCTTGTTCTTAGACAACATACCTTGAGCATTCAGCAGTGAAGCGCATCAGGCCTGGAATGCAAATGCACCAAACTGTTAACTACTGGTAAACCTGGGGAGCTCTAGTCCTACAATTCTGCAAGTTTGAAATATTTTAAAACTCTGCAAGTTTGAAATAACATTAAAACCAAAATTCTCCTCAATATTGATAAATCAGTATTTGGCTATCAGTAGAACACAGAAAAATAGAACTTATCCCATTTCATTTCTGAGTAGTATAGAAAGTAATATTTAAGGTGGTTTTCCTCACTTAAAAACCTTTGTTTTACCTCCTGCCCCTTAAATTATTCACTCATTCAACAACTATTTACTGAGCAAGACATCCCTAATACAAGTTTGTACTGTGGAGAAGGTGAGACCTGAACTGGAGATGTTTTATGGACTGAGCAGTAACAGCACAAGTCAGGAAGGGGATAGGAGGACACCCTGGGGACTAGACACCCTGCAGGCCAGGGTGAAGGAATGAGGGGCAGCAGCGCCCAGGGCCCTCGTCCAGAGCGGCGGGGCAATGAGGCTGGAAAGACGAGCAGGAGCGGACGGAAAAGGGCCTCCCGTACGCCCTGTGGGGATGTGAACCTCGGCCTGTCCACACAAGCAAGACTCTGGCCGTGTCTTTCTACTCTCGGTACACACCAAGGGTTCTTGCCTACTGACTTCAGGCCAAGGACAACTGCCTCTGTGTCCAAGGCTCACAGACAAGGACACCTAAACACAACAGAGACTCCTGAACTTGAACTCTTTCCTTCTGAGCAGACATCGCTTTTCCTGTTACAAACATTACCTCTCCTCATACTGGTTTGCCTGAAACTGTCTCTGTGGGCGTGCTGAAAGTCCCCTGTCCTACCACCCACCCACCTACCCCCACCCTGAAAGAACCAAGACAGCTCGAGGCCCCATCTCTAGCTCGGATTCTCTATCCTTGCCTGCCTGTCGCACGTTTCCACCTGCAGAGCCACACTTAGCTGCCAAGGGAACTTTTGGCTGTTCCAAAAATTAAATTAATCTAAAAAGAAAGATGAAGATTTGCTACCGCTAAATACAATAAAAAATTTTTTTAAACCCTCCATTACAGGAACTCAGGAATTCTGGAAGAAAAGCAGCAGCAGCAGCAGAATAACGCAGCCTCCTAAACTAGCAACTCTTATTTCACTCAACAGTGTTACAATTAAACCCAATATATTACAGAACAAATGCAGATGAGAGCAGGAAAGACGCATTGGGCTCAGAGTCAGAGTGGTGCTTGAATCCATTCTTTACCTGTAAGACCTGGGGCTAATGGC
Source organism: Miniopterus natalensis (assembly GCF_054644295.1). Taxonomy (NCBI): domain Eukaryota; kingdom Metazoa; phylum Chordata; class Mammalia; order Chiroptera; family Miniopteridae; genus Miniopterus; species Miniopterus natalensis. Next base: position 7,300,265 of record NC_142081.1, on the reverse strand, counting down.
CTCACCTCTCAGTCTCAGCCTCATTTCTATAATGGGATCTACAAAGGTGTCCGCACCAGGCTCCTCTTGCTCCCCTACATAATCCACAGCACATACATTTAATTCATTAGCCAAGTCAAACGTGCAAATCACTAAAAAAAATACATAAGCTGATTGGTGTGAAAAAGAACTGCATGTATTAGAGGGAGGAAGTTGGGGCCATTTGAATATTGACTGTCCCCCTCTCAAAATGTTTTTAAGACAATTCTATTTTATACTCTATTTATTTTTATTTTTACTATTACTTAAAAACAATCCTTCAAAGAACAACAAAACATATGTTAAATTATAATTCACTGGTTGGATTAATCCAAAGTGAATTTTGGTCAAAGATTAGAAATTTAGCTTCCAATCTAATTACAGATTTCACATACCAATCAATAGCTTCTTTTAAAAAAATTTACTGATTTGAGAGAGAGAGAGGGACAGAGATCGATTTGTTGTTCCACTTATTTATGCATTCATTGGTTGAGTTTTGTATGTTCCCTGACCGGGGATCAAACCCGCAACCTTGGTGTATCAGGACAATACTCCAACCAACTGAGCTACCAAGAGCTTCTGAATATTACTTTTCAGGTAACTAACTTTGTCCACATAAATCACACTTGTGCCTAACTTCTAAGAATATAAAAAACCTAACTGAAATACCACTGTCTTTCCACACACAACAAAGTATTCTTTATATTACCTAATGATCTCTTAAAAAGTTGTAATTTTCCAAATGGAGCAAAGTTTTATCTGGCTATTTTTATTTTTAGTATCAATTACTTCTTAGTGGTCACTCAAGGAAATACTTGAGATGAAGTGGACAAATTTCTTGAAAAAACACAATTTACCAAAGTTAACATCTGAAGAAACAGAAAATCTGAAGAGGCCTATACCTTTTAAAGAAAATGGATTATTAAAAACCCCAAGACCAGAGGGCTTCACTGGTGATTCTGCTAAATATTTAAAGAATAACTCCAATCTTAAAAACAAACTCTTCAGGACAGAAATAAGAGAAACTACTTCCCAATCATTTCTATGAGACCAGCACAGTCCTGACACCAAAACCTAATAAGGAGAGTAAAATTACGAACCTATCTCTCAAACGAAAAACAAAATTCCTAAACAAAATCCTAGCAAACTGAATCCAGAAATATAAAAAAGGAAAATATATCATGACCAGTTGTGGTTTGTCACAAGCATTCAAAGATGGCTTATAATTAAAAATAAATAAAAATCAATTGATTTATTAGGACTTAATATAAAGCTACTGTAATCAGTGTGTGTACTGGCACAAAAATAGACAATGAAATAGAATATGGAAACAGACCCACATACAGTATATATGTGTATAAATATATATGTGTATATATATATATATATGGTTACTTAATAACAAAAACAAAACTGTAGGTACAGCAGAGAAAAGAATGGTGTTTCCAAATAAAAGCTAGGTTGTGTATCCAGTTAGAAAAGTGAATCTTTACTCCTGCCTCACATCACACACAAAAATGAATGCCAGTTAGACTGTATACTAAATGTATACAAAATCAAACAATAAAGTTATTAGGAAAAAACAAAGGCAGATACCTTCATGTCCTTGGGATGAGCAGACATTTCTTAGACAAAATATAAAAAGCACTAATCAAAAGGAAAAAAATCGACAAACTGTACTACATTAAAACTAGAATTTAGGTTCATTAAATGACCTAAGAGAGTGAAAAGCAAGACAGAGCAGGCTACAAACAACTCCCACGAATCAACAAGCAAAAGGCAGACAGGCAAACCGAGTGGGCAAAAGGACTTCACTGCACCGTAAATCAAAATGGTCAATAACCTTCATAAGCAATTAGAGTAAAACAGATTAAATGACAATGAGCTACGACCACACACCCCTTAGAACAGCAACGGCGAAGAGGACAGGCCCCAAGTTCGGGGAAGACGAGGAGCCTAGAGAGCTTTCTCACGCCCTCAGGCCGCTGGCAGAGCTGCAAACTGGGAGTATCCGCTACTGCTGAGCACACGCACCCCTACAGCCCAAGTCAGTCCATTCCTAAGCGTATACTCAACTGAAAGATGTATACAGTCAGCAAAAAAACATGCACAAGAAGGTTCAGGACTGCACTTTCATAATAAAGCTGAACACAAGCCCAATGTCCATCAACAGTGTGGCAGGCAAGGAAATACTGCCATATTCATAGGACAGAATACCAGATGATGCAACATGGAAGGAATCTCACTAAAAATGTTAAGTGAAAGAAACCCAACACAAAAGCCCAACGCAAAATCATACTGTATGCTTTCCACTACATAAAGGGAAAAATAAGAATAGGTACTTAAGCCAGTATGCGGGTAGTGCCTGGCAGGGGGTATTGGGAGGAGCATATAAAATTCTGGGCATATTTGTTCCTTGAGCTGGGCACTGGTTACAGGTGTGGTGTGTTCACTGTATATCTTTGTGATTTATGCACTTGTTTACTGAAATATATTTAATTTAAAGTTTATTTTTAAAGAGAACAAAGCAATCCTTCATTTACCACAGTGTGTATAAAATACCAAAAGCTCCCAGAGTAAGAGCGGAAGGGAGAGAACTTACCTTTATTGAGCAATTAAATTCCACTATTTGGTTTAATATTATCCTCAAAACAACACTAAGTATCATCTCCACTTCACAGGGACTTGGAATGACTGATCAAAAGCCACTTGACTAATAACAAGAGAGGTGGAATTCTACTTAAAATTGTGTCTGCTTCCAAACTTTTATTTCCACAATGTACAATACACCATAGTATCAAAAGAGATACCTATTTACACTGATTTGCTAGTCAAAGAAACTGTATTTGGATATGTTCCTTTTGATATCCCCAAGGGGTTGAAAAAGAGTGGACCCAACTTCAGATAAAAGCAGCAAAATAACTGAGTATTTTATGTTAACTGAATCTGCATAAGCATCTAAGTAAGTATTGCTTCAAATGTAAAGCCTTAGCAACCAAAATCAGTCCCATGCACTTATATTTCTCTTGGCCTTTCCAGCCAGGAAACACAGGTGCTCAATAAATGCACAATAACTGACTATACATCTCACCACTTCTTCTAGTATCTTTATTCCATTCGGCTGAAGACTAAACATGACTTACTGTCTGACAGAAACACTGCATGACTTCTCTAGTGAAATAAAAAGTTCTACTGTAAGAGAGATTATCATAAAGGGGGTTCAGACATAGTAAAACAAACTAGACAAGTTAATTTTATAGAAACTACAATGTACTGTGTAACTTTTTCTTCGCTAGTAAAAACAACACAGTAAGCATTTTGCCAGAGCATTTGCTGTTTAGGCAAGACAGATTTCATATGTGTATGTATGTATGTGTATTGTCTGTATGTGTGTGTCTATGCTAAAGAGGCTTTAAGAAAATTATTATTTTCCTACTCTTGGCCAAAGTACAGACCTGCTCATATGTTAAAAAAACACTCCCAGAATCCCCTAACGTTCAACAACAGGAAAAGCTAGAGGTTTACAAAGACTGAGTGCAAAACAATATTCAGGGTGGGGCAGAAGGGGGTTTACAGTTGTATGGAAAATAATACAATAATTAATAAATAATACAAAAAATAAACTCTGTGTCTCAAGTATTCTCAACTGTAAACCTACTTTTGCTCCACCTTATATAACAATGGAAACTTTTTACAAACATATCCCAAAAGAAGAACACTGTTTGACAATGCCTCATATTTCACATATTTTATTGAAGAAGTGTTGGAAACCAAAGGCACATATTACATAAGCAGTAAAGAGTTACTCCTTTTAAGACACTAATACAGTAGTAGCACATGGAAATTACTGCTTGCCTACTTCCAGTTCAATTTACATACTACATTTAAATGCCTAATTTAGGTTGTTCTATTACTTGTCCTTACTTTTCTATTAACAAAATTCTGCGTTTTCCTTAAAACACCCAAAATAGTGTTTGGTATAAAATTAACAAATCACTTGAGTTCATTACATTTAACAGGTACATATAAAGATTTAGAAATTGGAGTTTTTTTCCTAATGTTTAGCTATACAATACTGTCAGAAAGGTTAATTAATCTCAGTACAGTGTGATATACAAAATAAAAGCTTTAAAAATTAAAATACCAGGGTGCCTATTGGACACCTTTCTTCTCATTAACAGTACCAGAGGCCTCTCAATAGGTTACTTGGACTTCACCCTACTGATCAGATAGAAGACATTAAACGGTTTTTCAGATTCTCATCTGTTAACAAGCACTTACTAAGCTGTACCAGATGGAGAGAGAGATGAAAAGACTCAACCGTCTCTGAAAGACTCTGCCATCCATTCAAAGCAAAAAATGACTTCATCTACTTTTTAAGACTAATTCCCAAGGTTTTCGCCTTACATTTCCTGCTCAGAACATCTCACAATTCCATCATGTCCTTTCTTTTGGTTACTATACACAAAACTTAATGCTCAGTAAATGCAGTCTCTTTTTCATGTCTGGTATTTAGTACAGAATCTCAGCTTGAAATAGAGAGGTACCTGAATTACAGGGGTGCTTCGAAGATTACTGACTATAAGATATTCTGGAGACTTGTGAATATTCTAATTTTATACTGAGAAAATTAAAACTAAGTCTAGAAAGGCCAACATGACCTTCCCTTAACACACAGCTAGTTATTTAGAAGTAAAAGCAGACTGGAACACAGGTTTCTTTACCACTTGTTATTTTACAGTTCATTCAGTTCCACCAATCATGTGGAACTCATGCCTCAATTATTCAGAATCCTGTTTTTCCTGAGTTAACCTATTACTTGTCATTACATGTGCAGACATAGCCTAAATGAAGTGTCTATGGATAGTGTTCCGCGGGAGTCCCTGTACGTCCTATAATTTTATGTAAGATCACAAATATGTACATTTTTCTGGGGATAAGATTCATATTTTTCATCAAATCAGTAGGCTCCAAAGAGTAAAAACCATTGGCCCACATCAAGTACATGTGACACATATAAAAAGTTTATGCTGGTTTGAAACACAGATTCATGGATGATGTATTTATTCATGCAGAACAGAAGAAGAATGGCTATTTAGGAAAAGCTAGCAATATTTCAGTCACTATTACACTTGCTAGCACTGAAACAGGTAAACCATTTGGTACAGTACAGGCAATTCTCAATACAGATAATCTGTCTGTAAAGTGCTGCTCTCAAGCCCTCTTTTCTTTTTCATTTTCCATTATAAATACAGACATACATGTCAATATCAATAATTTTAGGGGAAAAACATAATATAATCTCATTAAGAACACAGAATGATTTTCTCTAACATATACACTTAAATAAAAAATATCAACTAAATTTTATTAAATGGTAGTTATGTGCCAGAAATCAGCTAAGAGTTTAAGAAACTCATTTTCTCACAACTCAAGAAACAGACACTATTATTATGACCGGTTTACCAATGAGGAAGCTGAGGCTCAGAGAGGTTGCTATATGCCCATGTTTCTCAACCATAAGCCAGAGGAATCTGAATTTGAACCCTGGTCTCTCTGACACCAAAGGCTTGATCTTAAACATCCATATAATACTATAATAAAATTTTAATACTTAATTTTGCAAAGTGGGAAAGGCTTAAAATGCCATTAATCACAGTTACCCATGAATGATGGTTGTGTAGCAGAATGTATATGGGAGAGGCCACTTGAAACTTTGGGATCATCATGTTAATCTTACCCTCCCTAGGCTGTTACCAACAGAAGGAAGACAGAAATCCTGGAATCTCAAAATATCAGATAAGTTACCCGGGCGGTGTGGTTCAGTGGTTGAGCATCGACCTGGGATCCAGGAGATTGCGGTTTGATTCCTGGTCAGGGCACATGCCCAGGTTGTGGGCTGGATCCCCAGTTGGGGGTGTGCAGGAGGCAGCCAGTTAATGACTCTCTCGTCGTCGATGTTTCTCTCTCTCCCTCTCCTTCCCTCTCTCTGAAATCAATAAATATATTTAAAATACATATATATATATATATATATATCTCATATAAGTCTACTGCCCTTCTCTTCCCTTTCAAATAGGGCTACTGATTTAACTCCATAATCAAAGAAGCTTCCACATCAGTTCAAGATCAGTTTTCAAACTGAGATCCTTCCCTCACTGTGCTTTGCTGACACATTCTAATCCCCCAAAGAATTTCCAAATGTGTTTTTAAAATCCTTCCTTTACTACACACATTGAGCTGTGACATAAAAAAGAACCATCACAACTAGGAGGGTTCATCCACGTCAACGATGAGAAGCCTACAATACCAGTAAAACTCCCAATTTTTATAGCAATTTCCTTCTTTGAAGTTCTTAACACTTCTCTCCGTCCACAATGCACCTCACAGATGGAGAAGAACCAGGCAGCCTGATTCGTCCAAAATCAGAACAGTAATAATATATTTTTTAAAAACTTTTTGTTGATTTTTAAAGAGAGAGGAAGGGAGAGAGAAACATCGATGTGAGAGTGAAACATGGGTTGGAGCCTCCTGCACACCCCCTACTGGGGATCAATCCCGCAACCAGGGGAATGTGCCCTGACCAGGAATCAGGCCGGCAACCCCTCGCTGCACTGGACAACGACCAACCAACTGAGCCACGCCTGCCACTGCAGTAGTAATCTTTTTAAAAGCTTAATATACAAGCAGTGTTATTCTGCATAAAACTGTATTAGCTTCTAAGTACTTCAAAAAGTAATATAAACTAACTTATTCCCTAAACAAATCTGAGCACTTTCTATATGCCAGGCACTGTTTTAGTCCATGCTTACTATTCTATAAACCTTAACACAGGCATTTAATGTCACTACGGGTCTCAAAAATTAAAACACTAGCCAGGCCAGGCATGGCTGAGCGGTTGAGCGTCGACCTAGGATCCAGGCGACTGGGGTTCGATTCCCGGTCAGGGCACATGCCCAGGTTGTGGGCTCGATCAATGACTCTCTCATCATTGATGTTTCTATCTCTCTCTCTCTCCAGTTCCTTTCCTCTCTCTGAAATCAATAAAGATACATTAAAAAAAAAAAAAAAATCAAAACACTAAGGCCAAAATTTAAGTATTTCCTGTCTTATTTCTAGTAAGTCTTATAGACATCCTCAGACAATGCATTCTTGTGGCATCTTCTTAGTCATTTATTTAAATGATGCTGAGCTATCCTTGCCCTAAGAAACTTCACATATTAACGGAGAACCAACAATTCACTGACAATTTTAGATAAATAGGAAAGCCATTTTGTACTCAGAATTTGTTTTAAAAAAGCATTCTTACATTACTGAAAATTTCAATTTCACCAGCCAGACGTCAAAAATATAGCTGACCCTCCAAAAATGTAACAAGGGCCCACTTACACGCGGATTCAATAAATACCTGTAGTGTTTTCAACCCACAGCTGCAGAGGGCCAGTATATATAGGGAACTTGAGCACCCAAGGATTTTGGTATTCGGGGGGTGGGCATGGGGGGAAGCCTGGAATCAATCCTGCACCAGTAGTGAGGGACAACCCAAGTTTTTAGAAAGTCAAAAGTTATATATGGATTTTCGACTTGGGGATCGGGGGGGGTTAGCGCCCCTTAACCCCCACGTTTTTCAAGAAGCAACTGTAACACTGACCATATACCACCACACAAGCAGCCCTACTTTTTAGGCCAACACACATTCCTAAAGACTGACAGAAGATTTTGGAAAATCCTCACTGCCTATACTGTCCAGAAATGAGTTCCTTTGTGAATAGATTGCCATTCAGCATCTGTCAAAAGCCTGAATGAGACAATTGGTATTTCAGGGAAATGACCTGAAAGATAAATTAACTGAACTCTAATTAATCAAATCACCAGAATAATGTACATCTGTATTACTAAGCTTTTCTACTATGCCTGAGGCTTTTCTCTAGTTTCTCTAAATGGCATGTGAAAAATGTTTCGCTATCAGTTTTAAAACATTTTGTCTACATATTACTAATGTAATTTTATGTAAGAATTTAAACAATACATATACAAGAGGAAAGTCAGCTTCTCCTGGTTAATTGGTATACTTCCTTTCATTAATCAATGCCAACTGTAATTAGTACTGTTTCCTCTTTTGCTTTGATTAATAATTTAAATTCTTAAAAAAATCTTTACTTACATGCAGATGCTGAGCTATCTTTGCCCTAAGCTTCTCATCTAATTCCCTCCAGTCCCCTCCACCATGTACCCCTCAACCTTCACCATTTTTAGTCCTTTTCAAACACCTATTGGTGTAATACCATTTCAAATTCTGTCTCAAAGAAGACAAATAACAGAACATATACATCCACTGGACTTTTAGAATGAGCTAAACTCTTGAATGTTAAAAAAAGTAGAACATAAAGTAAACAAGACAAATCACTTGGCTCCAACTTACTATTTACACAAGTTAAATAGGACTTTTCCAGGAGCACAACCTAGCTCCACGAATAAACTCAGTTGTTTGAGTATCTACTTGCCAGACACTGATAGGAACTAAGGTCATAAAAATGAGTCAAACCTGGCCCTCAAGGAGATTAAAGTCTTTTCTTGACAGAGGAACTGTTTGTAGGAAAGTGTAACTGTCAGGAACAGCCCTGAGAAAACTCATATTGCAATACATTCTGAGTCCAGTGTTTTGATGATCAAGAAACAATCTGGCCCTATCTGAGTAGCTCAGTTGGTTTAGTGTCAATCCTGTACGCTGAAAGGTCACAGGTTCAATTCCAGGTTAGGGCACATAACTGGATTGTGGGTTTGATCCCAGGTTAGGGTGCATATGAAAGGCAACTAATCAATGTATCTCTCACACTGATGTTTCTCTCCCCCCCCCCCCCCACCCACTTCTGGGCATATACCCAAAAGAAATGAAAGCAGGGACTCAAACAGGTATTTGTACACCTATGCTTGCAGCAGAATTCTTCACAAAGCCAAATGGCAGAAGCAACCCAGGTGTCCCCCTACGGATGAATGGATGAATGCAGTGTGCCCATACACAATGAAGTATTATTCATCCTTAAAAGGAAGGAAATCCTGGCCCATGCTACAACATAAATGAACCCTGAAGAAGTGTAAGTGAAACCCAATAGTCACAAAGAACAAATATTGCATGATCCCACTTACATGAGGTTCCAAGAGTAGTCACACTCACAGAGAACACAGACTGATGAGTGCCTGGGGCTGGAAGAAGGGTGGACTGGGGGTCAGTGTTTAATGGGCACAAAGTTTCAGCTGAGGAAGGGGAAAAGCTCTGGAGACGGATGGTGCTGACGGTTGCAAAACAGTGAGTGTACTTAATGCCACACAACTGCACGCTTAAACATGGTTAAAATGATAAATTTTGTTATGTATATTTTGCCACAAAAAAAGAAAAAAAAATCTGAAATATTCAGATGAGAGGTCACCTGAACATTTAAGGTTACAGTGTTTCCTTCATTCAACAAGTATTAACTTACCCACATGTTATACAGGTTTTTCCTCTCAAATCCACTTAGAACAGCACCACAATGCAATGAAAAGAGCACATGTGCAAGGGCTCTGAAATCAAACCATGACAGTCCTGGCTACGCCCCCTCCAGACTCATAACTCCGGGCAATCATCCCTGAGTCTTCGTTCCGTGCATGTAAAATAAGGACAGTGTCTCAGGGTTGCAGTGAGGGTTAAGTGAGAATGTGTATAAAAGCACCTGAAACATCCTGGCACATGACAAGGAGGCACTTCTTACTCATAAAGAGTCCCCTTCTCTCCTGTGCCAAAAGTAATGACCACAGGATGTTAAGGTCACAAGTGGGAGAGAGAATGTCCATTAAATATCTACCTTCTCAAATGAAACAAGCATCTCACATGTCAGACAGCAGCAGGGAAGAAATACCTCGATGTCATAAAAGTCATCCTTCCTAGAAGGTAGCACTGCACAAAATGTGCTACCCAATACACAGCACCACAAAAATCACTACCAAATTAAACTAAGATCACGAGCCACATCGAAATAAAATGCCTTCTAAAACCAAGATGAGAAGACGCCGCAATGACAAAATCACCTCGCTCTTCAGTTCATACAGCGCCATAAGCATACCGTAGACCTCAACCTTTAACGGCGCGGTGCTGGCATAAAAAGCCAGCCCTTACTAAAATAAGCGAAAGGAAGAGAAAGTCCTTTCCCCACATGCAGCTCTCTAGCTTTAAAGACAGCACTTGGCAAAATAAACGGATTATTCCAGAACCTAGCTCCTGCAGGCATCAGTAATACTAAAATTACCACTCACTAGCCACCACCTCCAGAATCCTGTCCAGCCGTCCACCCTGCGATAAATCACTGGAGCTCTCGGTGAAGACGGGTATTTTCACTTAGAAGCTTTAATGTTTATATCAACGCATCTCTCCATGTAGCCTTTTATTAAAGCACACGAAGAATACGCGATTTCCAAGTTACCCCACTTCTGCCCTTTTCCATTCACTGAGCGCGCTGCGCTTGAAGAACAAGCCGCAGGAAGACAGGCGAGCATCAGGGTCGTCCAGATGCAGAAAATTCAAAGGCAGCAGCACCCTCAAGCAGCACACGCTCCGGAGTGATGCTCTGGGGTCACACGAGTGTTTTTACACCGCGCTGGCTGCGAGAACACGGGGACTTCCGCGGCTCAGTACCGCAGGCCTTTCCCCAAAAAACCTCCGAGCCCGGGAGCGAGGCCGCCCGCTCAGGTCCGTTCCCGCAAACCTCCAGGCTCCCGGCGCCGCAGGAGGCCGCGGGCCAGGCCGCCGGGCGGCTCGGCTCCGCCAGACAACCTACGTGAATCTCATGTGCGAACTTAAAACGTACACTGATTTCCCGAAGACCGGACACCCTGCAGAAAGGCTCCTCGGCGGGGCTCAGAAGTTCCAGCACAAAAACACCCGAGGGGAGGGGCGGAAAGATGGCCTCGGCCACCCGCCCCCTGGGACCCAGACCTGGTCACCTGCCAATAAACACGAACAATCCGCCCAACCCGCCCCCGCGGGCCCCCGCGGCCCGGCTTCCTTCCCGCCCGGCCCTGCCCAGTGTCCACGGAGGCCCGGCCGTGGCCGCCGCCACCGCAAGTCCCCGGGATGCTCCCGAGGCTCCGCGGCGGGTCCCGCACCCCTCGGCGCGCGTCGCCGGCCCTGTCAAGCCCCCGCTCCCCGCGGGCCCGGCGAGCGCCGAGGCGCCCCCGTCCCCGTCCCTCAAAAGCCGCGACTCCGCGGGGCGCAGGGCCGGGCGGGCGCGGAGCCCCGCAGGCCGCGCCATCTGCCCGCGCCGTCCCCGCCCCGCGGGCCAGGCCGGAGCGCGGGCCCAGGGCAGGGGCGCCCACGCGGGCCGGGCGCGGAGGCGGAGGCGGGCGCGGGGCCGGGCGGGGCCGCTCCCCGCCCCGGACACAAAGCGGCTCCGCGGAGCCCGCCTCACCTGCAGCACGGGGCGCCGCGGGCCTTCGCCAACCATCGGCCCCTCTCCGGCGCGTGCGTCACAGCCCAGGCCTCCCGGTGCCGCCCGGCGCCGCCGCCGCCGCCATTTCCTCCCGCTCGCCGTCGCCTCGTCCCCGCTGTCAGGTTACTCCATTCACCTGGGCCTGCAGCAGCCCGCGCGACGCGCGCCTCCGCCTCGACCCCTCCCGCCGGCGCCTGCGGAGACTGCGCAGCGCCCGGCTCGCCCGCAGCCCGCGCACGGCCCGCGGCAACGGCGCACGGCCGCTTGGAGAATCCCACCGGCGCCCACGCCGCCCCGCCCGCTCCCCACGCCGCGCTCGCCCCGCGCCCGCATGAGAGCGAGCCTGTGATTGGACAGCGCGCGCGGTGAAAGGTTAATCCCGGCGCCTCAGCCACTCAGGAGCCGGGAGACGGCGGCGCGGCGGCGGAGGCCGAGGAGGCGTTTGCGGCCCAGCGCCGGCGGGCCCGGGACTCGCGCCGCCGCCCCGCGCCTGGGCGGCCTCGTGCGTGGGCCGCGCCGGGGCTGCGGGCGCTCGCTCAGCGGGGCGGGACCTAGGGGCGCTGGGCGTTCGCCCGCCTCCCTTGTTGCCCTTTCTGGCACCCCCGGCCCCTGAAAGTGGCCCCGTCCCATGCTCGGCGCCCCTCTTCCACTTCCCTCCGTGTTTAAAGGACCTTCCCACTCGGCCGCTTGAGCCCCGCGTCCCCGCGCATTTGGGAGGACAACAGACCCCGCGTCCCACCCCCAGCCCGGGAACGGGGACCCCCACATCCTGAGCTGGGGACAGCGGCCCCACTTATGTAAATTGTTCCTCCGCACTGGCTGCTACCCGCTTCCATACCTCGGAGCTGCGAGTTAGTGTGGAGGCCGAGGGACTGGCTTCAGGAAAATCCTATTCGTTTATCACAACATGTAGACGTCTCTTCCCCAGGACCCACCCGATGAGTTTACCCGAGACGAGGCGTGGTACCAGCAGCCATGCTCCTGCCCAAGAGGAAGCACCTACTGTGTGCTGCGCGCAGGGCGCAGCGCAGAGGCCTTGCCGAGCTCTTACACCAGTCCCAGCAACTGGGACGTGCCGGTCGGAACTCAGATGAGCGTGTTCTATACCAAGAGAGAATGCAAAACGTCTTCCAGTAATTTTTTATATTTTTTGCATGCTGAAGTGGTAATCTTTTTGATACATTGGAATAAATATTAGTTTCATTTGTGTCTTTCAAAATGGGAGTGCTAGAAGAATTGTATAGGAGAATTCATAGGGCTTGCATTATAGTGCTATCGGGCAGGCTGGTGTAGCCTGTGATCTTTATGTGAACCCTGTGGGGTAGACGCTGTAATTGCCCCACCCCCAGGCCCTGTCTATTAAGGTGAACAAAATAGCCTCCAGCAAGTAAACAGCCAACAGGTGAATGAGGGAGACTTGAACCCAGCTCTTCTGGCTTTGAGGCTGGTACGCCCATTCACTACTGTGCGCAAATTTGGATCCTATAGTTACTGTAAATTCACCTAAATGTAGAATGTTCAGGGGTAAAAGGAGGAAAGAGTCCAAATGCTCTTGGCAGACTTCCCTAAAAGTAATGTTTCTTATATGGCAAGCACTGTGGGCAGTAGACCCCCTGGTGATATATGGAAAGGCTTTGGGGAGATAATCCCTTATGGGAAGGAGGGCATCTCAGGGTGGGGATAGCCACGGGGGTCCACCAGCGGAGGGGAATTGGTGGGCGGGTAAAACTTTCAGCCCCTCCTGTGTCCTCTCAATCTGTCACAACTAGCTGGGCTTCTCCGTCAGCTGGTTTGTCTGATTTTCATCAATTTTTTTTTTTAATTTTTAAATAAGTAGTATGTATACAGGGTGTCCCCCCAAAAGGTATACGCGCTGTAAGAGCTGATAGCTCCGTTTTGAAAATGAAATGTATTTTAATAAAGTTGCCTTTATAATTATTTAAAGTGTGTGTATACATTTTTTGGGACACACTATATATGGTTCATCTATCAGAAAGCATTAAAAGGTATACGGTAAAAAGAATCTCTCCCCCACGCCTGTCTCGGTGCCCAAACGTGTAACCACTATTCTCATTCTTCTAGAGAATTTTTTTATGCCTGTAGAAGTCAAGACGTTCCCCAATTTACAAAAATAGAAGTATGACATACACAATTATTACATCTTGCTTTTTATTGCTTATTATATCAAGAAGATATGTCTATAGCAATATATACAGAGCTCCTCACTACTTTTTTCAATTCCCATAACATTTTATTACAGGGATATGCCATAATTTATTTAACCAATACTCTATTGGTGAACCTTTAGACTTCCCAGTCTTTTGCAATTAAGCATTGATCTATTTGGAACTGATTCAGTATATGGGGTGAGGTATGGATCCAAGTTAATACTTTTTCCAGATGGCTACACAGTTTGCCATTTATTGCCCATTTGTTGAAGAGTTCCCTTCTAGACTCTATTTTGTCCCAGTGGTGTATCTATCCATCCTCTAGTTGCTGGTTTGTTTTAAATCTGGAGACAAAAATCTTGTAAGGAATAGTGTTTCATACTTGGTTCAGATCACTAAAAATCTTAGCGCTAATATTTCAGCCATATTAAGCAACAGTACCATGTGGTATGCATTTTCTGCGGGTTAATTTTTATTTCCCCTTGACCCTGACTATATTCCACAATTTGTTTTGTTTTATTTTATTTAGAACAAGCCAGGATATAAATATCCCTTTGTTTAAGATTCTCTGTTTGCAAGCAACAGAAACAAACCTGAAGTAGCTCACCCAAAAGGGAAGAATTTATCATTAGGATGTAAGGGTTTCTCGCAAAAGCCAGGAGCAGGAATGCAGCTACATCTTAGCAAAGGACTAGAACCAGGAGTTGGAAAGCTTCCAGGAACCCAAAAGAGATTGTGTGTCCTTCTGTGATTTTTTTTCTATGTACCTGCATCATTTGTGTATCCCTCTCTACCAATTTGTTCTCTCTGCTTTTCTGCCTACAGAGGAGAATATAGCCACACCCCCATATTCAGCTAGGAAGTCAGGCCAGTGTGGGGGTCAGAGTAAGAGCCCAAACAAGGAAGGGAGGGCAGCCTGCAGAGTCCGGTGGCTGATTATGTAGGGGGGACCACCCAAAGAAAAGCTGTGTTGAAGACAAAGGAGCCAGACTTTCGCTGTTGGAGAAGGGGTCACAAGGGCAGTAATGAGAAAAGCAAGGCCTGTGTGATTGGATTGGAATTAGAGGTATTGATGGGAAGTCAAGGTTTTCAATATCTATAGCTATAAAAATAAGTATGAATGTACTTTAAGTGCCATATAGAGGACCCTCAAACATCTTACTGTGTCAGAAAGTATGAAATGCTCAAGGAATGATGGTGACATTTCAAAAAGACAAAGCACTCATCTTGAAGGGGCTCCTACTGGCCAAATTTGGAGCCATTTGAGCATCAAAATAAATTATAATAGGAGAATATAGCCCACATAATAAAGTATAATCCACAAGTCCACACTGATTTTTTTTAATGAGTAAATGAGAAGAGACAGCTGTTACCCAGAGTAGAACGCAGCCAAGAATTTGGAGGGATAATGGAATTAAAAATCACCCAGTGCCCCAGCCAGGTGTGGCTTAGCGGTTGGGCATCGACCTAGGATCCAGGAGATCGAGGTTCGATTCCTGATCAGGGCACATGCCCGGGTTGTGGGCTCTGATCCCCAGTTGGGGGCGTGCAGGAGGCAGCCGATCAATGACCACTCTCTCATCATTGATGTTTCAGCTCTCTCCCTCTCCCTCCTTCTCTCTGAAATCAATAAAGATATGTTTAAAAAAAAAAAAAAATCACCAGTTGGCAATCATCAGAATAAAATGAAGGAGAAAAAAAAAAGCAGTCAGGGACATTCAGAACATTTTTCACTTTCCCGGGTCAGATCAGACCTCTCTTGACTTGAGTAAAATTAACTCAGTATTTCTTGGCATTTCCTCTTTGGGGGAAACTTTTAATACCATCGTGTCATTGGCCCTCCCATCAGTCCTGAATTCCTGAGGCTCGTCTCACTTAGAACTAAAGAACCCTGACCTTCAGACGACGTGGTATTTACCAGGAAAAGTCACCTAAAACCACGTTCTGCTCTTCCCAGGCCCCTGAATAGCTCTCCGACAGAGTTTCAGTGTCTTTTCACTCCTACAGGGGAAAAGAAAACAGAAAGATTACAGTCTTGTGGTAACCGTATCAGTGTTTCACTATGTGACTGATTTTCCACCTCGATTGGACTAAAGCAATTTTCCAGTATCTTAGTATCAGCTTTTTTTTATTTGGAAAAATAAATACTGCAATCTTAATTTATATTGAATTGTTATTCAGGAAATAACATTCAGGCAGCTTTAGTACTTCTACTAAACGAATCTAAAGAAACTTGGAATTACAACATCAAGTTTGTCCAGATTTTTAAAAAAATAGTTACACAGAACTACTATAGACTTTAAAATTGATTTTAAGTAGCCTTATCATCCATTCCCTCTCTCTTCACCACATTCACCAACCTGTTTTCCTAGACAAATGAAACTTCCTCTAGTTTTCTCTCTTAGTTCTCATGCTCCAGATTTTCTTTCAGGCGATTCTCTGACGTCTCGCCCATGTGATAAGAGCTAAGCAAGTGAGATAAGGCAACTGCCAGGAGAGCTCCCTGCTACGGTCTGAATGTTTGTGTCCCCCCAAAATGCATATGTTGAAATCCGAAGGTGATGGTCTTCTGAGGTGGAGCTTTGGGGAGGTGATTAGGTCGTGAGGGTGGAGCCCTCGTGAATGGGATTAGCGCCCTTATGAAAGGAATGCCCGAAAGCTTGATTTCGCCTTCTGCAATTATAAAGATGTAACTCCAAAAGGAAAAATCACAAATGGTATTATTTCCAGCATGGAGAGAGGCTGGGGGCAAGGTGTGTGTTTGCTGTGGGGAAATGAGAGGGCAGGGAATAGAGGAAACAAAGATAAATTCTTTAGGTGGAGGGCTTTCTAGACTCACCCACCCCCACCCCCCAGCCCTGTAAAAAAAACCCACATCTGTAGAAACCATCTCTGCATGTCCCTAAGACTAGTCTTAGGTCTTCCCACCTTTGCTCTTGATTGACTGATGGCCTTAACTGTGTGTTGCTGTGGATGTCAGCAGTGGACCGGAGGGAAGGGGCAGAGAGTAGAAACAGGATGGGGTCAGGGTTCGAGACTAGGGCACCCATAAGCTGGACTCGGTAAGGTTTCCAGGATCCAAAAGAGATTGGCGGGTCCGGGCTTGGTCCAAGAACACTCAGTCTGTTGGGTAGGACCCAGTAGCAGATGAGGTTCTCAGAGAGCATCATGACGTCACCCAATTTTGCAGTTCGTGATAGGATGACAACTAAGTGAGGATATTTGGATAATAGTTTTGGGCTCCAAGGAATAAGCTAGAAAAGGCTGAGCAAACTATCCAACTTTTAGCCTAACCAGCAGGATTCAGGGCTGCTCTTGAATCTTTGCCTAGAGAACTAAGGGGCAACCAAGAACTTGGGTAGAAGCCCGGAACCGGAGTTTGGGCAAACAAGGCTGGAGAATGGAGGAAAATAGCAAACTGGTGGTCGAACAAGGGCTATTTGACCAACCGCCAAGCCTCAAGCATCACCAGTTACAGCAGCTCGGGCAGGTCCCCCAGTGCCCCCTCCACAGAGCGGTGGCTTCCCCAGTTACCAGTCTTGCACTTGTGGGGGAGGAAAATTAATTTTCCTTTTACCTGCTCCATTCTTGGCTGGGACCCCTGTAATAAAAGACAGATTAGCAAGAGGGAAGCAAATATTTCATTAACACGTGTAGCCCCCATCACGTGGGAGAAACCTGACTCCAAAGCAGCTCCAAATGGGGGCTTAGAATCCCCGCTCCGTGCACCTTCCACACGGAGCGATGCACTTGCAAGGCCCGGACAGGCCCAAGGAAAGCAGCTTCGGGCTCCCGGGCCCGGCCGGGTGGGCCTGCGGGAGGAAGCTCATGGGATGACGTTTGCGGGCAGATTCTCGGGGCTGGGAAGAATGTCTTCTTTCCTCCTGGGATGAGGAGGGTACCCTCCACAGGAGAGTTTTATCTCCTGCTTTCAAAACGAAAAAGTCAGAGTGTTTTCCTTATGCCTGTTTTTTCTGAAGTGCCTGTAGTTCAAAACAATTAGGCCAAAGTGCCATCTTTTGGGGTGATCCAGTGTAGGTGGCTTCCCCAGAGCTGGCTTCTGCAGTATAGCAGTCAGGAGTACCTAGCACCTAGCACCCAGCATCCTCCCCGGGGGGGTTCATGTACCTGTGATGAGATACCTCACCATGAACGGCTTCCCCAGCACCTAGAGGACAGGCTTCCAGCGAGTCCCCGAGCGTGAC
Source organism: Miniopterus natalensis (assembly GCF_054644295.1). NCBI lineage: Eukaryota > Metazoa > Chordata > Mammalia > Chiroptera > Miniopteridae > Miniopterus > Miniopterus natalensis. The sequence continues at coordinate 7,282,412 of NC_142081.1, read as the reverse complement.
ACCACAGCAACTGCTCTGCAGCCCAGTAAGGACACCCTCGGACAGTTTCTGGATCTCAGCTCTGGGCCTTCCTTAAACCTGCAATTTCGATAGTCCTTCGAGTTCCCTTGTCTTCTTACTAGTCAACCCGCCGCGGCACCGGTGCCTGTTGTGCTTAATCATTTCATTCTTCAGAGGAAAGCCTTCCCTGCAGGCTCCCCTGTGGTTTCTGTTCTCCTTGAACCCTGGCTGGTACAGAGAGTGGACCGCAGAGGCTGGGCACGTCCTAAAACGCAGAGGCTGGGGTGCGGTCACGCAAAGTCAGTGCTGCCACCCTGTCCCCATTCGTCTGAGCCTGTCTGTGGGGTCCTTAAACTAGGCCCACAGACCCACAGAAGCCTTGGAGTGGAATTCAGGGTGTTCATTCGTCAGGGTGAGAAAAGATTACATCTTTGCTCCGACGAGCCTCTAACTGAAATTCAGCATTTCCTTCAATTATGAGTGTCAGGTGATGGCCACGGCGGGGTGAACAGTGCCTGCGACTTTGCCACTGGAAGGAATCGCAGATATTTTCATATCACATCAGTCATGGATAGCTTGACATTTTGTTTACACTCATTTTGACTTTGAAGTTTAGTTATTAGACTTGCTGTCACAGTCATTACTAATGTGGTAAGAAGCACAATGCCAACCATTTCACAACTTTATTTTTTCAATCCTCACCCGAGGATATTTTTTCCATTGCTTTTCAGAGAGAGTGGAAGGGAGGGAGAGAGAGAGAAACATGGACGTGAGAGACACATCAACTGGACCAGGGCCAGGGATCGAACCTGCAACCGAGCTACACACCCTTGGCCCGAATCAAACCTGAGACCCTTAGTCCTCGGGCTGATGCTCTAACTGCTAAGCCACACCAGCCAGGGCACGATTATTTTTTTAACGTAAATATTTTTGAGACTGAGACTTCTGAGAAGCAGTTTCACGAGGCTGACAAAGGGGCCCATGGCATAAGACAGGCTGAGGGCCCCTGCTCTATAATGAGAGAAGTTTTACCCAGGCACGTGGGGATCCAGCTAATCGTTTAATTTCTCAGCAGCCCTTGTAGGGAACATGGCCAGGTTTGGCCAATGAGATGTGAAAAGAAATGTGTGAACTTCTGGGTCAGATCCTCAAAAGTAAAGGAAGATTTCTCCCTTCGTCTCTTCTCCCTTTCCCGGGGCTGGAATAAAGACTCGGGGGGGGGGGGGACTGGAGTCATTTTAGACAACATGGTAGAAGCTGCATGTTGAAGACGCCGGAGCTACTTGGTAGAAAGGACTGGGAATCCCAATACTCTGGAGCCTCAACTCTCAGGTGAGAAACATGACCTTGTATCCTGTTTAAATCACTGGCATTTGGGGTTTTATACTGGTAGCTAAATCAATATCCTAGTACAGAAAGTCTGTAGAGTCTGAAGAAATTCTAAACACTATTAGAAACTGGATCCAAATTGTTTGGGGGGAAACCTGCCGTCTTGGATGAATTTATTTAGCTGAGAAAAGTGCTCTGGAGCGGGAGCATGCAGGGGGCTTACCTTGGGCTGCCTCTGGGCAGGAAGCTGGCCCTTGTTTTTTGTGGATTCCCGCGTGTCTCAGTGTCTGTTAAGGGCTCATTCTACTCACCCTTGGCTGGGTCACTGAGCAGTTTCCAAGTGCGATGCATGTTGTTTCCCACCCACCCATCCATTGACCCACCCACTCATTTATTCCTTCTTCACCAAAGGGCTTTGGTGCACTGGCCATGCTCTAAGAGCCCGCTGGAGGCTGGGGGCATAATAGTAAGTGGTCCGAGTGTCTGACTTTGGAGACGGGGTAACCAAGGCGCGGTGATATCCTCATGCTTTATGGGGCAACACTGAATCGACTAAGTTACAGAGGCTCTGATTGGAGGGCTAATTATCATAAATGCAATACGTGTTTTCTAGCGATCTCTCATATTTTGCTTCATATAAAGAAATCCAATTCTAGAAGCTTCCTAAAAATTACCTAGGAAGGCGAGTACCTGAAAAAAAAAATCACAAAAATGACAATTTTTTGAGATATGTAAGAATAGTAGCAATAGTAATAATAATACTAAATAACGTGAACACATTTCACGTGTCGTGTCCTGGGCCAGCAGGTGGGATCACAATCGCGTGCCTGAGTACTGCTTCTCTGGATGCCCCGTCCTGGTGAAAGATGTCACCCCGGCCCAGTTAGTGGCCGGTGCTGGCCATTCCAAAGGCGAATCGGAACTCCCTCTTGTGACTCTGTCTCCTGTTTACACGGTCCTTGTCCTCTGTTTCTCTCCGACCTCGTTAGGAGGGCCTCCTAACCAGCCTCGCGGGCCCCGCGCCCGGCCTGCTGCCACCCCGGCCGCTCTGCTCCCTGAAGACGGTTCTCTTGTTTCCGCGCTGCTCCCGAGCTCCCCGTGGCTCCCCGGCGTCTGCACACTTTCCGCCCTGGCATTCACGGTCCTGCAGACGCTGTCCCTGCTTATGGAACCTGTCGCCCAGCCATCTCCCTAAGCTCTGCGGCCCCGGGCTGCCCTGTTTCCTAAGCCCGCGGTGAAATTTCACCCCTGTGCAGTTGTCCTTGCTGTTCCTCTCGCCTGAAATGCCCTTCCTCCCTGGCTGTGCCCTAACAAGTCCTCTCTTTCTTCTGTGTTTCTCTCCTCCTTTGTGAAGTCACCCCGGCCTGAGGCCTGGTTCCCCACCCCTCCTGCCCCTCCGCATGTCTTTCTTCTCTCCACTCTCAAGGCATATTGCAAATACCTCTATTCTAGCATTTGTCACGGGCACGGTTTTTACCTGCGTGACCTTGTCATCACTAGGCAGTGGTTGTTGGAGGGTCCTCCCGCTGTGCCAGGCTTAGTGGCTGTAAGTGAATGACCATCAGAGAACAGTCACCTCTGACCATGACCTTTCCCTGTCTTCAAATGCTGGTCAGCCCGGGATGAGTGAGACCCTCGTGGCCTCTCCTTACCTTGCCTTTGGATTTCTCTATCCACGCCCCCAACACTTTCCAAAAGTCCTTTCCCCCTTGTCACTAATTTCATCCCACTCGATGCTTGTGGCTCTAGGTAAAGCAGAATAAATAACTCCTTTCACACCGAATGCCTCAGCCCCCTGAGTCAGCACGGGGTCAGCCCATCAGCAAATGTCAGGCTGGGCCTGGGGCTGCCTTAAAACCGTTCACCTAGGAGGTCCCTAGGGCAGTATCCTCATGTTAATTATGTTAATAATTATGTAATTAATTATATCCCTCGGAGTCTAGCCAAATGCTCCAAGTACATCACTTACAAAATTCCAAAATTAAATTCATTATGAAAGTGAACCAAGATCCATAAAGTACAAAACCCAGAGACAGCCAATTCAAAGTATTTACAGTAGATGGAGCTATATATTTCACTGTGATCCACTACGAATTTCATATATCGTGAAATTTCTAACGTTTTGGCAGTTACTCATTGTATTTTTTTGCTTAACTATATTAAAAGCCATGGGACTCACTTGACCTGTTTATCATTGTTAGCTCTTATTAAAAAAATGTTAAAAGTTTCCTTAAAAATTGTACTGCAGTTAAAATCACTTGGTACAAATAACGGACTTTTTTTTTTAATTGACTCTTTTAGAGAGAGAGGAAGGAAGAGGGAGAGAGAAACATTGATCGGTTGCCTCCCACATGAACCCTGCTTGGGGACTGAACCCACAACCTGGGCATATGCCCTGACCAGGAATCAAACCAGCAACCCTTCAGTGCATGGGACGGTGCCCGACCAACTGAGCCACACCGGCCAGGGCCAAATAATAGACACTGTGAAAAGCCAGAGATAAACCCTAAGGTAAACTCTGGGCTTTGGGTGGTAATGTTCATCAGTTGTAACCAACGTCCCACTCCGATGGGGGACGCTGATCGTGGGGGAGGCTGTGCGTGTCTGGGGCAGAGGATATACGGGAAATCTGTATACTTTCCTCTTACTTTTGCCATGAACCTAAAATTGCTCTTAAAAAACAGTCTTAAAAAAAGAGCCAGAGATACAATGGCATCTTCAAGCCCCCAGTACACGAATTCATTCTGTTCCTTTGTGTCAAATCTCAGTAGCTGAGACATCGCTGCCCGGGGCCAGAGAGAATAGTGCGCCCGTCTAGAACACCAAGGCTGCTGGGACACTTCAAGGGTCATGGTGGTGGCGCAAAAATATCTGCCAATGAGGGACGCCGGGTAGGAGGGGCTCGAGTTCCGTAAAATAATAATTGGAGCTTTAAGGCTCTGTGTAAGAGGCAGGCAAGAACACGCTTCTAATACCGTGGACATCTGTCCTTGGGTTATTTCCTGGGTATTTCCAGACAGTGGCTCATTTCGAACCTCAGCATGGGTGTTACATCCACTTCGCATTTGAAGAAATGGAGGCCTGGGGGAGTGGAGACTCACCTGAGGTCCCAGATCTTAAGCCGAATGCAGGTGGCAAAGGGAGCTCTCGTGTCCGTTTTTCTGTTAGCCCTGTCCGGGGGCCACCGTGGATCCCGGGCCCCGAGTCACGCGCTCTCGGCCATTCTGGGGGCACAGAAGGCAGGCCGATGGGATGGTTATCATTCTCCTCTGCTGGGCAGCACATGAATGAATTCATTTTTTCCTACCTTAACCTTCTCAAGGGCAGGATGGGGCCACAAGTTTTACGGGATGCTGTGAGTTTTATGATCCTGCAGTGGGTCTCCAGCCTAGGGCCTGGGAGAGCGCTCAAGAAGCGGTGGCCATGCTGCATACACACCGCCTTCCTCTCGAGCCACCCCGAGCTCCTTCGGGGGACAGACTGTATCTCATTCCCGTATCTGTCCCCAACCCCTCGCCCACGTGCCCAGTAGGTCTTCCGCACTGTGTAATGCACAAGCTGGCTACCTCTGGCCCAGCCTAGCAGCAGGTGTCACCCAGGTTGCTAGCTGCCTGTCCTGCCTACATCCCCCCCACTATCGGTAATTCTCTTAGCACAGTGTTCACTCTAAGGACGCCTCTCCTGGTTGCCTAGCAGCTGTGGTCGGTGACATCGCCAGGGCAGTGAGCCAAAAGATGAAGTGTCCTGTGGTCCCTCTGGAAGTCTTAAAGGCAGGGGCGGCCCAGTCCTGCCTCTCCTTCCATTCTCAGCACAGTGCATGGATGTGTGGTTTGGATGGACAGACGCCAAACTGCTGAACCAACCCAGATTTGATGGCCTCCCTCTTAAGAGACAAAAATAAAACTTTGTGTTCAAGCCATTGCTCTTGTGGGTTTTTCTGTCGGAGGCAGCTGAAAGTAATCCTAAATGTTAGTGCAATTAATGGAAAGAAGTGTGTCACCCCATCTTCACATTTGAGTTTTTTATAGCATAACCACCCTGACCAAAATAAAACCATGGCAACCAGGGTTACCTGGCAACAGTACTGTTTATCGGGACAAAGGAAAGATAATGTCATTTCTGGTTCGCAGAGACACAAACACACATGGAAATAAAAATTATCAATGAGATGGACAGTTCATGAAATTTATGCTTAAAAATTTTCTTAAGAATACATGTAATTTTACAAGACCATTCATCATAGCACCAATCCTAAAATTCCTTAATAGAAAACAGTCAACAAATACTCCAGTTAATTTCCCACAGGTATAAATTATGCAAATAGTCATTAATATCTTCATTTACAATCATCAATAAATAAGAGTGTACATTCGTACAATTTTTTACAAAGATCCCTTTATACAAAGCTACAGCTATGTATATACTAAGTAGACAAAATAACCCTTGTACTACAAAATAACATTTCACTTTTTCCAATAGTTTTCTTAGAGCTCTCAATAAAAATTGTCATACATTTTCCATTCAGTCCTGCCATGGCATTTAAAGGAACTGTAGCATTAAATCTGATAAACATGCTACTGACCTTGAAAAAATAAACACTTATCACCATCCAATACAAAATGCTCTGAACAAACTCCTGTTTCCAGGTTTAATAATTTGTCCTTTCGAGGTACAGTAGGGGACAATGATTTTTCCTCTTTTACGTCTTTGGCTGATATTACCAGCACCAATGCAAGTGATGCAGGCAGCTATCTTATGGTGTAATTTCAAGGGCAAAGGGCTGGTCTCTTTTCAGGGTACCCCTCCCCACCAGGTACCACGCCCACCCCAGGGACATTCCACACCAACGTGCCAGCCTTTGGCTCAGGGATCTAATGGCAGAATGCAAAGGGCCTCTAATTCCAGAGGACTTCCTGTGTCAAAGTATTTTGAGTCTGCTTGGGGGAGGGGAACAAGATGGGTGAAGTAGGCAGGTCTAGTAGATTATAGCTATTTATTCCTGCAGCTGAACTTCTCAATTGGAAAGAAATCCCCTGGGAAAACACCCCTGATGCTGACTTATGGAGACGAGTTTAGTTCTAGGAGCCCTAGGAAGAAAAAATCTCCCACATTCTACTCCAGATTTTCATTCCCACACTTTTAACAAACTACCTTTTACTTTACCCAACCTTTGTAGGCACCTTTCTCAGGACCAAAAGCAGGAAGCAATGCTCCAAGCTTTGGGATTTGCTTGCCAGTACAGAGGTACACTTATTTTAAACAAATAGGCCACTTGCTGAGATTTTATAAAAATAATCTAACTTGCTAACCTTTGGATTTTTAAAATCTAGGACTTTTCAAAAGAGGTCTTCCAGCATCCAGCCCAGGGAGGTAAATGAATTATTCAAGGTGTCACCACAGGTGGAGCCACAGCTAGGACATGGGCTCCTGGTATCCAAGGCAGCTTGTCCTACTTTGGAACAAAGTCGACTCTCCTGGAGGTTACAGACACTCCGTGTTTCCTTTAAAAAAGTGTTTCAAACCTTGCAGGACACTTAGGAACACAAACATTTTGGGGCTGTCCTTTCTCACAGCATAATTTGCAGAGAATACGCTCATATTGGCTTTTGGTGGGATGAACAGAAGTGGTAGCTGTTGCAAAGGGTATAAACCCATCAAAAGATTTTTGTTTGTTTTTACAACCATGCAAAACTCAAGACCTTTAAACTGAAAGGGAAAATTATGATCCCCATCTCAGACCAACCAATTACGACTTCATCCAAGTAACGCGTGTGTTCTCCATCCCACTTTAGCTGTGCTCTGCCAGACCAAGGGAGCCAACGTTCTCTGAAAGAGGCCTACCTTCCTACTCCGAGAACACGTGTCAGTGGCGGAGAGGTGACTGGCAGGTGGGGTGGGGGGCAGGAGGCAGAATTAACAGAAATCTTCCATGTTAAACACGGAGATCGTACTACTAAAGGTCCCTTTGAGGCATTTGGTTACCAATTTGCAACGTTAGGCTAAAACACGAATTTGGGGCTGCCTCAGTCATTTTTATGTGAGTATGAAGGGGATATTTAAGTAGTTTTGAATGGAGCTGGGGATCAAGGTGTGCAGACCCTGGGGAAGGGGACAAGGGATGCAAGGTGGGAGCCGCAATGTGACTGACGAAGTCTGCCCCCTTCCCGACTCGGAGAATTTCCACCCACCGTTTGCCAAGTAGGCCAAAGCCGCCAAGAATCAGAATGTGATTTGGGCGTAACTTTATTTCCTCCACGGTGGAGTCTCAGGGGAAAAGCAGCGTCTGAAAGCGAGCCCTAGGCTCCCAGCCCTGTGGCCTTAATCTTTTTCCTTCCTGTGTTTCGTGTCCTCTGGAGCGGCCACCTCCCACGATTGTTGTAAGGGTCCGGTGAGTTAATGGGCGCACAATGGCTGCGGCTTCCTCTTGTAAAAGGGACGAGCTGGACTTGAGGCAGAGCAGCTGGCCAGCCGAGGGTGGGTCGGAGAGAGGTGAGGGGCCCCGGGGAACTGAACGTTGAGAAAGGAGGGATGAACCAGGGGCCACTGAGCATTTTACGGCGGCGTCTCGAGCCTGCAAGGAAGCTATAATTCATTCAACAAATCTGTACTGAGTGTCTGCTCCACACAGATGCTCAGGGAGGCTGATCTGCCCACGATCAATCCAGATATCTGGTGACAGAGCTGAGACACAAACCTAGATCTGACTGATCTCCAAGCCTGCCCTCTTTCCCACAAAACCTCCCAGAGGAGGAGGGAGTGACTTGTCTAAAAAACTGGGTTCAGTAAAGAGAGCCCTGCTAGGTGACAGCTAGACTTGATGTCTGAGTGTCAGGGGTTTTTAAAAGTTAGCTGTGGTCTGGCTGGTGTGGCTCAGTGGTTGAGCATCAACCCACACACCAAGAGGTTGCGGGTTTGATTCCAGTCAGGGGTTGGGGCACATGCCCAAGTTGCGGGCTTGATCCCCAGCGCAGGGCATGCAGCAGGCAGCCGATCGATGTTTCTCTTTCATCGATGTCTCTCTCTCTCTCTCTCTCTAAAATCAAGAAAAACATATTTAAAAAACATATTTTTTTTAAAAAGTGGACAATTAAGTTGTTTCCATCTTAAAAAAAAAAAAAAAGCTGTGGGACCAGGGCCGAGATGGCTGCTTTGTGTGTGTATCTAAAAACCATGTGGTCGAACAGCACAAAATACTGGTTGTCTTTTCCCCATAAACAAGAATGTCTTCTGTCTGGCTGAAGCCACAGCCCGGGCTGGGCAGAGCTGCTGCCCTGATGTTTTCTCAGGATTCTCAGCACACACTGTAAACACAGTCGGCCTTCCCAGCACCGAGGGCTCCGGCAGCCCCAGAAGTCGGAGCCACCCCAGGGCTGCTGGCCTCCGCCAACGGGGAGACGCAGGAGCGCTGAGTCTTCCGGCCTGTGCCCCCCGCTCCCCCACGCCTGGTCCCGGGCATGACAGCGGGGAAGTGACAAGACCTGCAGATCACTGTGTCAGGGCACAGAGGGCCGGGGGCTCACGAGGGTCCCGAGGACATGGTCTGCATGTGATGGAAATGGAAGCTTCAGGGGGAACTCAGACGAAGCCGGTGCTTCTCACGCATTGGGCTCCCCTCCCCGGCAGCTGCCGAATGACTTTCATTCAAGAAAGTGCCCGATGAGAGGCAGAGTGGGGCAGATCTGGGGGTCAGCGCCAGCGGAGGCTGCCCGGCTTCTTGGCTGCTTCACGCCGCTAACTGCTAAGGCGAGCCCCCCACAGCGCCTTCAGCAAATGAGACCGATGTCGCCCATGCCAGCTCTCAGCTCAGCACCTGGGCCCTGTCATCCGAGCAGCCCCGCTCATCAGCTGGACGGGCCGGAGACGTGACCTGCGATTTGTGGGGCTCCAGATGGCTGTGCAGGCCCCAGACATTCAATCTTCCCCCGCAGGTGGATTCGGCGGCGGTTACGCAATGTTGTGAAGGAATAACCCGCGTGGACCTGAAGAGCTGTGTGTGCTGGCTTCCTGGCAAGAGCGTCACCAAGAAGGTTCTGAGAAGCCACTCTGGCTCGAAGCTCCGACACAGCCCACTTCGCGGGCTTCAGGTCATGAAGCCGACGACAGGCGGGTCACTCGGAGAGGTCCTTGAGGGAGGTCTCCAGGCACAGGGGAGAGAGGCCACGTCTCAGAACTCTGGTGGGGTTTCAGGAGTCCTCCTGGACATTTGAGAAAACCTGAGCCTGCGTGAGAGTTCGTATGACGGCCCTCCAGCGACAGAGCCAGGCGGACCAGTTCGTGCAGAAAGCCACGACGAACTCTGGCCTGAGTGAGAGTCACTCCTCACCTGTCTGCTCGATGGACGTGAGGGGCGAGCCCCGGATGCTGAGTCCTGGCAAGGAGGGGAGTGCAGGTGAGCTCCCGCGGCTGGAGGCCGCAGGTCTGTAGAAGACCCAACTGGGACTCAAGATGCCCCCTGGAGGGCACCACCCAGCAGTGGGATGGTTGGCTCTCCTTCCCGATCTTCAGTGTTTTCATTTCTTAAACAGGGTTCTGGCCCCATATGTATATGATCCCCGAGGCTATCGAATAACCTAAACTTTGTGAAGATGGACTTGACACACAGCCTCCAAATGTTTCTGCCTCCTACCCCCTCCGCCTTCACAAAGAGCAAGCAGGCACCCCATGGAGGAGAGACTTGGGGGAACCCCGCTAAGCCCCAGAAAGGGAGGTAAGACCTGCACCCACAAAACAAGAACAGAACACTACAAAACAGAAACAAGAGACAAAACAAAATCATCTGAAAGTTAAAAATTAAATAAAATATTCATCAGATGTATTGAGAAGATAAAACTGAAAACTCTCCCTGAAAGCAGATTTAAAAAATAGAGAGATGAGAAATGGAAAAGGTAAAAAATATTAAAGGGTTAACCTGAGAGGTCCAACATTGGAACAATAGGTGGTCCAGAAAGAAAGGTGAACGACTATAGGAAAAATTGAGACACTTCCCAGGAGAGCTAGCACAAGGTCCAGCACCAAGGGTACCACACCACGGGACAGCTCAGGACACTAACAATGAAGGGATCTTGAATGTTTCCTGGGAGGGATGCCCAAGCCACACCTAAAGGCTCGGGGATCAGAATGGCATCGGAAATCTCAGCAACCACACTGGTGGGTAAAGAGGGGGCATTAGTTTCTACCTGCAGTTCTATACCCAGCCACACTTGGGTAAGGGCAGAATGAAAACATTTTAAGTTATGCAAAAATCTCAAAATATTTACGATAGTTACTTCCCACGTTCCTTTTCTTGAGAAGTTACTAAAGAATGTGCCACACCAAAAAAAAAAAAAAAAATCAAATCAAGGAGAGAAATGTTGACAAGAATCTGTAAGCACTGTACACTACTTGGTTCAGGAGTAAAAACAGTCCTTATATAGCCACACTATATAACAGAGATACACCAAACAATATAATCAAACTATACTGGCCAAACAAAGCAGGGGATGGGTAAGAGTGAGAGCCTCATCTGCCATAAGGGCAAGTCAGTGGATGCTTCTAAATTAATTTAAAAATATATATAAATAGAAGCATGTTATGTAGAAAAACAAAGATAAATATTAGAAAGAATCGAAAGTGTTACTTCTGGGGAGCAAGACTCAGGGGGCTACTAGTTTTCATTAAAAGCCTTACAGCATTTGTTTCTTTTTAAACTATGAACATGTATTGCTTGGATAAGAGTCTAAAAGAAATTCTTTTTTTAAAAATTGAAATCCATGGGGTAGTTTGTCCTGCAGGCTTCTCTATCCACCTTTTATATCCAGCTTCTTCCATATGACCCTCTGCTCAAATAAGACTTTTTTTTCCTTTCAAAAAAAACCAAAAAACTCGGTTTGCTGCCAACCTGAACCAAATGACTTTTAGGCATCTTGCCAGTGGATGGTTTTAAACAATATTACAAGTTGTAACGGGTGAGAGGAGCAGCCTGCAGAGATTTTTCTCAACAAAGTCTAGACCGTAAATGAAATGATTTAACGTTTGGGTCAGCTCTTCCCTGGGTCTTCGAGCATCTAATTTAGGTGAGCACGGCATGGTGTTCAGGGTTATAAAATATCACGTGCATAATCTTTATTATCTGTGCCTTTGAGCTTTCAGTGATGCCAGGGTGCTCGTTAATTAGTTCATTTTCCATGGGACACTTGGCCTTCAAGATGGAATCACTCCAAGCTCCCAACAGCGTTGAGCTGAGAAGGCTCAGATCCATGGAGAGAGGGCAGGCTCTGATCAGAGCGGGTTAGACGCCAGACTTCGGCTGTCGGCTTAAATGTGCTATGTAAATTCTTTTGGCCGTGCTGGAATTCTGTAAACTTGAACCTCACTGCTTGAAATAAACGAGTTTTTGGCTTGCTAAGAGAGAAACGTGCTTCCTAGAGGGAAAGCAAGGCTGGTATGTCAGTGGACAAGCTGTTAGAGCTGTCAAGGGTCCCCAGAAAGAATAGGGGTTGAACCTGAAAGGGAATACAGCTTCCTCATGGGAAAAATCCAAGAACAAACAAAGGTTGAAAGTTGGCCTAAAAATTCTGGTTTTGTTTAAATGGGGTCATTTTTATCTAATCATTTTACCTTCCCCGTCCCCCCTCCGGGGCATTCATGGGCACAATGGGTGTTCCCTAAAAGGCTGGGCCAATGGGGTGGCTGGGTGTGCTTGAAAGTCTGTTCCTGGTGGGGTGGGTGACCCTGGACAAGCCACTCTGCCTCTCTGGGTTCAGCTGACAAGATGCTGTCCCAGGTCCCTCCTGACCTAAGAGTTTGTGATTTTGCAAGTGTCACTTAATTCACGCTCTCCGGGGGAGGACAATGGGAAGCGGAAGCCCTACAGTCACGGAGACCTGAACCTCCGTAGGAAACAGGGTGCACAGGGAGCCTGGGTTGGGAGATGGAGGGGCAGATGGGTGCCTCTGCCCTCTGCCAAACCGTTTGCCCGTCCTGATCTGCTTCTCGGGGTGCTTTCTAGAAAGGCTTTTCAGGAAAGCCACTGTGCAGGACCAGGAAGGATGCCGGGGCAGAGACTGCGCTCCCGGGCAGGTGCGCACAGGCTGTCTCGGGCAGGACCCTGCTGGGCCACGTCCAGCCCTAACAGCGGAGCTTGCTCTTAGTCCGGCCTCCTCTGTACTCCTCCTCGGGCTTTTCCCAGGGCTTCTGCAGGGCCCGGGGGGCCTTGGGGATTAGCACAGGTACCTCAGGAGCCATCGATGGAAGTCAGGGGGCTGCCGAGGCAAAGTGGGAGGGATCCAGACTGCCCTGTGCCAGCCAGAACTCTGCTTTTATCTACATACAGACTGCCCACGCCCTGCACCAAGAATTCATTTGAAAGGAGGATTCCATTGGTGGAAAGGATTTGAAAATCCAGCTTTACCTCAATTCAAACAAAGCAAAAGTGAATTTAAAACGCATCCCACCTTTCCCACTCAAAAACAAAAACCTAGGGTGAAAAAGAGCGCCCTGCAGCTCACAACACAGCCTTCGTTCGCTCTCCTGCTTGGATCTGCCATTCCCAGATGCCTTCTTGGAGTTGGCAGCTATATGTCACCCAGATGTCCCCCCACCCCATCACCAGCCCCCGCAAGTGCAGGGACACCAGGCACCTTCCCTCAAACGCCCCCTCCTGGAGAAAACCGTGGCAGTTCTCTCCCCAGTGGAGGCTCTGCCTGGGGCAGCCCCCCTCTTTCTCATCAGGAGAACTCTCCTCGGAGAGGTAAGTAACTGAGTCCACCCAGGACCTTAAGAACCTGCCCGGGACGGGCTACGACCGGGCTACGGTAGATACTAGTGACCGACAAAGCGCGGCGCGCAGGACAGAGCCGCCCAAGGATCCGGCACACCGAGTGCTGAGCGCGCAGCAGAGAGGAAGCATGCTTAGGACACACGGGAGGAAAGGAAACATGAAAAACCCCAAAGCGAGGAGTCTTCGTCTCCTGGCGGATCCTCAGCTGCCTGCAGAGGTGCCCGGCCCAGAGCCCGAAATACAGTGGAGCAGGAGGAAGTGCCATGGCCGGGTCCCGCGGCGCCGCCTCAGAGCCTGGTGACGTCCAGCTGGGGGAAGAGCAGCAGGCAATACACCAGGAGCCAGAGCAGGAGGATGAAGTACATCATGTCGGGCTGCTGGACGAGCTGGGTCAGGGAGTCGCTCTGCGGGCTCCGGCTCTCCCACTGCGTGGCTTCTCCGGAGTGGCTGGCCTTCCTGCAGGAGGGAGGAAGGCACAGGCAAAGCTGTTACAAGGGGGACCCCAGGCGAGCGGTCCCCACTGGCTCCCCCTGCTCCAACCCCATTGCCCATCTGGAGACTGAGAGCAGCCCAGGGAGGCGTCCAAGGGCCCCGACATTGCGTGTATGGGCCCAAGGCAGGGGTTGGGGGCCAGGCGTCCCTGTGAGTGTTCATAACGCTCAGTTCCTCTCCACAGCACAAAGAAGGAGGAGCTGTTAGCCCATTCCACAGATGGGCAGACTGAGGCTCACGGGGTAGAGTGCCTTGCCCCAGGCCATACAATGACTGTGACAGAGCCAGACCCTGGCTGGGGTCTAACTCTCAGGCTAGGACACCTTCCTTTCCACTACTGTGCCCTTAGCCCAGTTAGATACTGACAACTCTGTTATTAATGACAGAGGAGACTTCATGAGTCATCTAAAGGAACAGAGAGCTCCCCAATTACAGATCATTTGAGAACAGCCATCAGAAACAAAAAACAAGCAAAGACAAAAACCACCACCAAGTTTGGTTTTTGGTTTTTAAAATAATTACTAGGTTTGGTTTTGGTCAGATTGGTCTTTTTCTTTCACAGAGGGCAGCATTAAAGTGATATTTAGCTTTTTGCCTGGTGGATAAAGCCCAGAGGGTACTAAGTGGCGGTGACCAACTGCAGTTCCAAATTTCCACCAAGGAAAGGGCTGGGGGACACAATCTGATCGGAAGGGGCATCGGGAGCCTCTGCTTGAAGCTGCATTTCCAGAAGCTGAGAGTGTAAGCTCTTTGGGGTCATCTGGGGCTTGTGACGGAGATTCTGAGAGGCGAGCATCGCTTCATCCCCATACTGTGTCCTGATACAGTGACTGGCCAGGCCAGGAGGGGACCAAACATCTGCCTTGGTCTAGACACTGAGTGATTCACGTGCAGATAACAGACAACGGACAGAATTGCTTTCTCTCTCTCAAAACTGGTTTTAGAGAAAATTTAAACTATATTTTTTATTGCGAAGCTAATAAGAGCTCGAAAGCATGGGAAACACGACTGCACGTCTCAACCTTGCAGGTTCCATTTTCAAAGTTTCTATCTCGTAAAAGCTAACAGTCCTATTTTCCTAGGAGTGTGTGAAGCCTAATGGAAAATGTGAATTCATATTTCCACTTTACGGCAGGGGTGGGAAACAGGTCTGGCCTCTATTTTAGGAGCCGGCAAGGTGGAATTCTAGAGATTACACTCCTGGGTGTTGGGCAACATTCAGGCAGAGGTTTTCCATTCCAGTAACTGAAGTCCTTCCAAGCCCACTAAATCCGTGGCAAATATGAAAAAGATCAATAAAATTAAGCGATTCAATAACTTTAACAGGGGTAAGGAGCACGTCAGACGTGTCATTTTAGAGGTTTCTCTGGTTCCCTGGGTCCTACGTGGGCCGTGTTCCAGCGGCCCAGCAGCCTTAGACTAGGTCGTCTAGTTCTCCCACAGTAACAGATACTTTCATGGACATCCTGGCATGTTTGCACTCCCTCTTCATGTCTGCTCTGATGCCATAAAACTGTAAAATCAGCTCAGTGAGCTTCTGAGTATTGTACCTGCAGTGGCGACACAGAATGAACACGGTTGTCAGGCGTGGGAGCATTCAGAACTCGGGGTGTCACATCACCTCTCCCGCCTGCCTCTTCCTCTCATAGGCAGCGTATGCCCCCCCCCCCCCCCCCCCCCCGCTATTTAAATGCAGTTGCATGACCCGCACCCGTCTCTAAACAGAGTCGTTTTCTGTTACTTAATATCCACTTTTCCCTCCCACTCACATTCAACTGACATTCATTCTCTCTGGAACAGTTATTTCTTTGCATTATCTCGGGCTCTTAAATCTTGCTATGGACAAAGCCTAGCTGGAGAGTAGCCCCCCCCACCCCCACCCCTCCGAAGGTAAGCTCCATAATTAAAAAAGAAAACATTTTTTTAAACCCCACCAACCTGGTTAACATTCGGTGTCTCCTGTCATCCAGATCGGCTGCATTCCTCAACTGAACATAGCTAGAATGATCCTACGGTGAGATTCATAAACAAAACCCCCCGCAACCCAATTAGTAAAGATGAAATCTCTGAAACGGAAAATAAAACAGTTTTAAACGCACAAAGCCGAGCATGCCATGCTTCCCTCAATACTGTAAACATCTAGTTCCCGAGTCAAAGTGCTAAGCAATGTTCCAGGTCATCCCACCCCCTCCCCGGGCCACCACGCACGGGTGGCCCCAGCACCGGAATCGGGGCTGTGGGACAGGGTGCTTCGGTCCCCCGCACAACCAGAGCTACATTGTTGCAAATGTAAAGCGGGACCCTCCACTCCTGTCGCACTGGTCTTTGAATGCCATCTTTCTGGGGGGGGTGCGGGGGGGGGGGGCGTTGGATGCATTTTTTTTTTTTATATAACAAAGAGACCTTCGGGCTTTAAAATCACTTTATTTACATCCCCTATTGCCCAAACTGGACATCCGACTGGACTGTGCTTAACAACAAGATTTCAATTTGCTTGCCTTCCATCCAAAAGTATAGCTGTTGCATGCTGGGGAGGAGGGATGGAAAGGAATTGATTAGCAGTGGCGCTCGGAAGAAGAAGAAATTCGCATACTAACCGATTCCAAAGACCTGTTAGTATGTCGTCGAATGTAAATGCTGGAGTCGCTGTGGCTAGTCCTGAAAAATAAACACACGTTTTGAGTTGGTGCCACCAAGAGCTCCTTGTGGCTCAGCTGGGTGCCTCCTTCCCCGCCCCCTTTTGAGGCTTCTGCAAACTATGGCTTCGGACCCAGTGACGGAAATGAGACATTTTACCCACTATGTCCCTTTGGGCTGGAGTGTTCTTACAGATATTAGGATGGATATTAGAGAGAGACACTGGGCCTTCGTCAACAAGAAAACACAGTGAGAAAGAATTTTAAATAGAAAGCAGACCACATAGTCTTGAAAATCATAGGATTTCTCAGCAGGAAGGGATCTTTTTTTCCAAGCATCCCTGTCTGGGGACTTGCCGGACACCCTCTGCTAGCTAAGGCCAGACCTGGGCCAGGACGTGGTGTCCAACCCCCTTTCCAGGACAGGGCTGTGTCCTGTGCACCATGCTGCAGTCTACTTGTCTAGCTTTTCTCATGTGCGAGAAGGCTAATTTTCTGGCCACGTCTTTGAGGCTGGTATGGAAGAGATCTCTGACCTTCTAACAAAGCTGGCTGCCCAGGACTGAGGCGAACGAGAACCAGCCAGAGGCCTGGGCAGTCATCCTGGCTCCTTGATTAAGTGGAAACCTTAGCCAAGTACTTCATCTCGGATCCACTTTCCTCATCTCTAAAATGGATCATCACCCCCCACCCCCCACACCTCACTTCACAGAGCTGGGGTGGGGCGTGATAACAGCGTCCTGTAGGTCAAAGTGGCCTTGCCTCGCTGCTCGACAGGAGAACTAGGTGTTGGGTACGGATGTGCCCTGGTACAGAGACAGTCATCTCAGTTTCCTCCAGGGAAACCTACTATGTGGCATCCTGGGGTCCAGAAAAATGGCATTTGATGCAAGAGTTTATCCCAAAGGAATTCACCATCGGCAGTC
Source organism: Miniopterus natalensis (assembly GCF_054644295.1). Classification (NCBI taxonomy): domain Eukaryota; kingdom Metazoa; phylum Chordata; class Mammalia; order Chiroptera; family Miniopteridae; genus Miniopterus; species Miniopterus natalensis. The sequence continues at coordinate 7,265,271 of NC_142081.1, read as the reverse complement.
TTGGTTTCCCCGCCCACCACTGTTCTGGAAACTTCAGCCTGCTCTTCTGTTGCACTGGGCACATTCCAATGAATAGTTACTGGGCACCTACTCTGTGCCAGGTGCTGGGCCAGGCCTAGGGGAAACTTCAGTCCTTGCCCTCAATCCAAAACCTGTGCTAGCGTTTGCTGGCTGGTATCACGGCATAGAAATGAAACAAGATGTACCCACAAAGAAAAAAGAACCCCGGTGCGGTGTCTGTAAGCTGACATGGCGCACTGAAGAACCTGGGGGGGGGGGGGGACTCTTTCCCTGTGTTTGTGATGTGTTCTAGCAAAAAGCGCATCCCCACGAGGAGGGGTCTCTCGCTCTTCCCTCCGACCCTTTTCCCAGCATGCTTTTTTTAGGTGGTGTTTGTGTTAGAGTATAATCAGCGGGAGACTTATTCAGGTTTGTGTCCTAACTTCATTCTCTCAGCACCATCAAGAGCCTATTGGGTGCCAGGCACTGCGCTATGTGCCAAGGACCCAGCTTCCCAGGAGCCAGTCACAGACTGAGAGCGCACATTCATTCACTCATTCATTCACCCAAAGGATTTATCCTGAATGCCAGCTACAGCCAGGGGCTGTGCTAAATGCTGGGGCAATGCTGGTGTGGCCTCCCTGCCTCCAGGGCACTGGCTCACCATCCAGGTGAAGAACGCATGGTAAATACGTTCTTACACAAATTATTAGAGAAACTACTGTTTTGATAAGAGCAGAGGCTATGAAAACATATAAAGGCGGGTCAAAAATAGCCTGGAGGAATCCAAGAAGGCTGTTTGGAGGAAGTGAGAGTGAAGCTGGAATCCAAGGGAGTGAGGCAGGAGACAGGAAGGGGACAGAGGGTCCTCAAAGGTGAAGGAGCTTGGGTAAGGGGTGGGCATCCAGGGACCTCAACTAAGACCAGGGTGCCTGGGGCACTGGGGATACGGGGAGAGGGTCACTGAGGGTGGATGGAGATGAAGCTGGGAGACAGGTCACGAGGGGTCCTGTGGACTGTGGAACAACGGCCCTTTCTGCCGAGACCAACGGGAAGCCACAGGCGGTGACAGAGTCAAGGTGCAGCCAGGAAGAGATGCTCAGAGCGAAGTCCCATTCAGTAGCCTCAGGCCAGGTACTGACTTTAAACTCAGCACCACCCACACTGCAGGGAGCAGGTGCCGTGGCCTGGCACCCGGGAGGGGCTCCTGGGCTCACCCACGCCGATGAGCGCATCCACGCCCTCAGCCTCCGAGTGGCACGCAGCTTTCACGGGGCCGCACTGTTTCCCTCTAATTACAGCTCTGCCCTCGGTGTGCCGGGAGGGGGACCTGGGGAGGGAGCTGCTGCCTGGTCCATGCTGAGATCGAGAGAAACCTTTGCAGTGAACGGTCAGCCAGGCCTCTTCCCACATATGCTGAAACGTGGTCTACTTTCCCCTGCCTCCCCCCGTGTCTCACCTCCGTGGGGACGGGTTTTGCTGGGGCCTCCTGATGCAGCACCAGCCCAGAGGCTCCCTTGCCCCCCACGTTCCCTGTTTCTCCTCCCATCCTTACATCCCACAGATATTTACCAAGTGCCCGCAGCGTGCCAGCTGCTCAGGTTCTTTCTTTCACTTGGACTGCCTTCCCTTCTCTCCCTCTCCCAGATCCAAATCCCACTTAGCCCTCAACGCTCACCACAAATGACAGGTCAGCCCCAGGCAGCCCTGACCCTCCACCTGCCTCTGAGCTCTAAACCGTGAAATCTCCATTTGCCTCTTGACACTTAAGGCGTCCCCTCCAGTCCTAGTCCCGGCAGACTGGACGGAGCCGTCTTAGAGCCGTCTTCTCTCTCTGTAGCTACGAGGCCCTGGGGGATGGAGCTGTGCCTGAATCACGCCGTGGTTGACCTCCTCGGAAGTCCCCGAGTTCAGCAGACTCCATCGCACCATGGCTGCACAGATTACTGAGAACTGACTTGCTTAGGGAGACGCTGAGTGGTCTGGCAAGTGACCAATGGCCCCTCCGCAAGCTGTGATAAAGTAGGTGACAGCCCTGGGCCACGTGCCCATAAGTGTTCACCAGCACTTATAGCAGGGTCCAGCTACACCCTAGGACATAGATGTCTGCCAGGTAGTCTCGAAAGGGGCAGGAGAGGGACTCTGAGAGTCCTGGCCAAAGTTGGCAGCAGTCTCCCACTCCCCAATCCAGCTCCAGACGACCCTTCCTTTGTGCCTTACCTCTCCCCAGCCCAGCTCCAGACGACCTTTCTTCTGTGCCCCACAGCCCCGCACGGAGGCAAGGCAGAGGGGAGACGGCAAGCTGGGCACCCGCCAGCTCCTGCCCGGCTCTCCCTGTCTGGGCTTCTCCTCACTCACTCCCCAAATGCAAATCTCAACAACTTCCCTTTGCAGCCATTCTGGCTCACCCACCGCAGGCAATGAGGGGTCAGGAAAAGAAAGCGGGTGGTGGAGTCCGACAGGTCTGAGTCCAGGACCCCAGCTCTGCCACCTCCTAAGCTGAGAGGTGCCCCAAGTCTCCTCGTCCACCATAATGATGCACGATCCCACCTCCCCGCCGATGGAGGTGCCCGTGAGAGTTGATGAGGAAATGCATGGGAGATGCCTGAACACACAGGGCTCGTACACAGTGACTACTGTGACGAAGAGTGACAATGGGGAGAAACCAGAGACTTCTGAAAGTCAGCCATTAAATATTTTCCCTGGGACAAATCCGGCCCATCCGGTGACCTTGGAGTGACAGAGCAGATGTCTGCAACAAGCCTCCTATTGATCAGTTCAAGTTCACTATCCTCCCTGAGCTAAAGGAACCATCCGTAGTTCTTTAGAACCAAACTCATGGGCGAAGCCATAATATGAAAGTCCAAATTCCATGTGACAGCGATGAAATCTCCCCTCCGCACACATGCAGCGGGTCCCTTCCAGGTCTGGAAGACGCTAATAATCAGCTAAGTTTGCTCTCTAACTGATTTTCCAGGGGCCGGCGTGGCCAGCAGAGTCTCCAAGTCTATTGCTTTTCGCACCCACACCTACCTACGGTCCAGCCATTTCTCTGCTCACTGCTAGTTCCCACCCAAGGGCACCTGGAGGGAGGAGACAAGGCGAGCGTGACGCCTTATCAGCAGGTCTGGGCAAGGCGAGGTCGGGTCGGGGACCCAGGTGGAGAGCTGAGGAGGCATCTGTGTTTCTGACTCTGGCCCATGGCCACCTTGCCAGGTGACCTGTATGAACCTGTATGAATGTTCTTACAGTTTCCTTTGCTGTCAGCCCCGCCCCTGAACCCCAGTACATCAGAAACTGACAATACAACGGGTTCGGAGAGTCCCTCTCTCTAGCTGGGTCTCTAGGGTGAGAAGAGGGTAATAAAATACCTGGAGAGGACCCTGTGGGCACCAGGCTCGTCTTCTAGGTCATCTGAGGATCGAACAGTTGTAAATACTGAGCTTTCCACGTGGTCCACGTGTTTTTTCTTCTCCTTCTTCTTACTGCTGACCGATTCTTCCACCCCCTTTTCTTCCAGAGGTTTCGCTAAGTTTTCTGAGTTTGGGGGTTCCTGGGATTTAAGGACAGGACAACCAAATACAAGTGAGCATTTCACGCTGAAGACATCGAGTGGGTGACACTGCCCAGCACATTGACTCCAAGGCCCAGCGAGGGCATCCCTCTCAACTCTGCATCCCCTGGGAGTCCCGCCCAGCGCAGCCTGCCGTGGGAGCGAAGCCCACCCCAACTCCTGCCCCTATGCAGAGTTCAAGTGCTCTAGACGGGTGGAGTGAAAAGGGCACGAGGTCTAGAGTCCATAGCATCTAGTTTAAAACCCTGGCTGAGTCAGCTATCTGACCTTGAGCAAGTAACTTTCTCTCTCTGACCCTCAGTTTCCTTGTCTGTCAAATGGGTATAGTAATTACCAACCTCTTCCCACAGTACTAGTGTTTCCTGTACAGGATGTCCCTCACAGTGGGCGACCATCGGGCCCTTCGGACAACCATCATCCACTTAAACAGAGAAATGAATCCTGGAAGCCGGGTGGGCCAAAGGGTGCAAAGGTGGCCCGAGTTTGGAGAGGTACACACACAGGCAAACAACAGGGACACACACAGGCAAACATATAACTGGTGGGATGACATTTCACTGTGTCTCTGGCTGGAGGTGGATCACAGGGCATCTCCAGCGTTTATCTGATAAGGAACATCCTTTGACCACTGTCCACGCCAGACACTCTGAAACCCGTCAGCTGTGCTCCCGGGTGAAACCAAGAAGCGTGGGAACCGTTGGAGCCGCCTCTCAGGAATTCCTTCAGGGGCTAGAAGAACCTGCTCAGCGGGAGCCGGACAAGAGGATTACAATGGCCAGGCCCTTGAGCCACGGAACAAAGCTCTGTGCAGAAATTAAAAACGCTCTCGGCAATTTGACACTCCAGTCCCTCCCCCATCATCAACGGTATCTTTTCTGAGAGGGGAAATGAGATGACTTTTTTTTTTTTTTTAAAGACTAGAAGAACCTGCCATTTTCCAGTCTCTTTCGAAGACATAGTTTTTCTCTTTTCAAGGAGGGCCAGGTATCAGAGAAAAGCTCCACCCTGTGTTCTCCTGTCTGCCACGAGGCAAGACTAACAGACCTCGCCTATCATCCTGAGCTGCATCCACAGGGATCGAGGCCAGGGCTACACTCGGGAGCCGGTTGCAACGTGGGCCTGAGAGCAGGGGTGGCTGCTCGGCGGACGGGCGAGGCCTGGGGAAGCCGATCAGAGCTGAGGGGCAGACGGCACAGCACCGCTTCCACACTGTCCCGGGCGCAAGCTTCCACCCCAGCTCGGTGTGAGGGGACTCAGAGCTCGGCCTCCTGCTTCCATGCCCAGCCCAGGGCTTTTCAGCCCCGCCCCAAATCACCTGTCCACATGCTGGGCACACGACAGGAGCGCAGCCCACTTTTGGAAGTGATTACAAGGAAAGCAGAAGCCATCCAACCCCCACATCTGCGGTTCCAGGGGCCACATTTGGCCAGCCGGGGAGAGGGACCACGCCCCTAATTAACCATTTCAATTAACACCGAGGAACAGAGATGCAACTGAGGCTTTCTTCCCACCACCCACTTGGTCCCCTTTCTTTTGTCTTAAACGAGTTTTTTGGCCATAACAATCCAGAGAATCGCCCCAGTGGCTGTCATGGTCCCCAACCTGAGGACCCCAAGACCTGATCTCACCGAGGGACATTTCTAACCCCTGGATCTTGGGGTCTCTGGCAGGAAGAGCCTTCTCGGGCAGGGCTGGCTTCCGACTAGCCAGCAGACAGCAGGTGGGATGGGGTGGAGGACTGCGATCAGGTTCCTCTACGTGGGGGCAAACGGGGAAGATGGCAGGTGGGCCCCTGAAGAAATCAGCTCTTTTCTCCATCCAAAGACGGATACAGAGTAAGTGCCCCCCGCCCCAAAGGGCCAACTGGTCCTGCCACACTTGCCTCCTAGGCTGTTATCACGTGAGACTTCTGCTCCCCACAGCACTCTTGGAAGCTATGTACCACTTTGTCCAGAGTTGGCAAACCGATAAAAGCAAGCTACCATGGCTGGCCTGTCTAAACCCTAAATGTCTTACAAGGCTACTCAGATTCCCCTTTCTCCTGTGGGCCTCCCAAGCTGCAGGCCTTCTCAGTCCTCTGGGCCTGTCCCTCAGCCCCAGCTCTCCACTGCTGTGGGCCAGAGCATCTCATCTATCTTGGTGTCTGACGAACCCTACCTTCACCATATGCCCCCAAATTATGCAATTTGCCTTTGTTTCCTGCATCGCAGGCCCTGTCAGGCTGGTCTCTAGAGTCCAAACCTTAACAGACAAATGCTCACCCTCTCCTGGGAGACAAAATCACAACCCACCAAGCTGGACCGAGCCCTGGAGTCGGGAAGGTTGAGACTGTCACTGGCAAGAGATGCGAGAACAGCTGCTCTGCCTGTGGAGCGGCCTGGAAGGCTCCTGAGAGGAGGTGCCATGTGCGTGAGGCTTTGAGGTGGATAAGTGCTTGCCAAGTGGAGGGTGGAAAGGGCGTTGGGATCAGATCAAGCAAAGCCTGGAGGCAGAGGAGAGATGGGGTAACTGGGAGCCAGGGAGGAAGCTCATGTGGCTGGAGGGGAGGGAGAGAAGGGGGCCACAAGGGGTGGGGGCCAGATGGGAGAGGAAAGAGTCTCAAAGATCATGCTAAGGAATGTGGACTTTATTCTGGAGATAGGAGTAGGGGAGGGATGAGATTTGTGATTTAGGATTCACTGCCAGATGGGGGCAGGCTGAACTGGGGAGGGGAGACCGGGAAGACTGGGAAGAGCCAATGGGGTGGTGTGAGGAGCCATTGCAGAGGTGGTCGAGGCGATCTGGAAGAGCTGATGGATGTCCTCACCAGGGCCCCCACTTGCCCACCTTGCTTCCTATGCTCAGGCTGTGCAACCCCCACCCAGAACTCCCTCTGCAGCTCTACAGGCCTCCACACATGCAGCCTTTCTGGATCTGGGGGGGGGGGGGTCTACCCCTGGTGAACTCCTGAATCCCTTGGCTGGGCCCCACCTCTTAGGTCTAATGCCAAATTCACTCCTAGCACAGTTATTAGGGACTTGGTCTCCCAGCATCAAACACCGAAGGCAGGATCTCCTTTCGCCTGGTTCTCCCTGCATGCTACCTGGCACAGGCTGGACGCAGTGGGCAGGTGGGCTCACCTGGGGCCCTTCTCCTCCCAGGCCATCTCACCCTGGGTGCTCCATCTGCCCTGCACCTGCAGGGGCCCAGTCAGCATGGATTTGGATCCTGGATTCCCAGTATTGCCTCAGGAGCACTTACTAACAGGGCACCTGCAGGAGGGCCCCTCCCTGCCTTGCCCTTGTGGCCTCACACCAGGGCCCCTGCACCCTCTCCTTGCGTACTCCTCCGGTGTCCTTCTTGAACTGCTGGGCCAGAAGAAGTGAGCACCTCAAGTGCCAGATGAGTGTGCGCCCAGCTGCTCAAGCTCAGAAGTGCCTGTCCCCTCCTTACCCTGTTGACACAACCCCCTTCAAACCACTGGGGCCAAGTAATACCAGTGCTGAACAGGCAAAAGGCCTTTAAAAAAAATATCAAGGCTGGTGTCAAACACATGAGGTCTCCCTTTGGTTTTCCCAGGCTGCTGCAGGAAGCAGGGGCTACGATTCGCTATGTGCATCTAAAGTGTAGCTGTGTGTGGCTCACCGGTGTGGCTCAGTGGTTGCATACTGACGCCATGAACCAAGAGGTCCTCAGTTCGATTCCCAGTCGGGGCACATGCCTGAGTTGCGGCTGGATCCCCAGTAGGGGGTGTGCAGGAGGCAACCGATCTATGTTTCTCATCGATCTTTCTATCCCTCTTCCTTCCTCTCTCTCTAAAATCAATAAAAACATATTCAAAGCGTAGCTGTGAGTACTATTTCAAAAGGTTACTGGTTCCACTATGCTGGACCTCAAGCATGACCTTGCTGGATCCTCTTAGCAGCCCCGTGGGCAGGGCCAGGGCCGGGGGAGCACAGGGAGGCACCCAGGCTGCAACATTCAAGGGGCGATCACTCTCGAGTGCCAGCCTGCCCTTGCCGGGCTCCCGAGTGAGCACCTCCTTGACCGTGAGCCCTGGGACCCTGCGAGGGAAGCTCTTCCCTGAAAGCAGCAGCTGAGCCCCAACAGGGCAGACCTCCCCGTGGAGGGCGATCAGGTACCTGCTGGCTCTCCGCAGGGGCACTGTCCGCGGCGTCCCTCGGCTGGGGGTCCCGGGCGGGTGGGGGAGCGGGTTCCGAGGCCGGTTTGGCCCCCTGGGCAGCCCTGTCCGGAGCAGGCTCCTCCATGGCCGAGTAGGGGAAGTCCTCGCCCAGCCCCGAGAAGCTCCCGCTGCTCTCGGAGGCCTCGGGCTCCTCGGGCTCCTCGGGCTCCTCGGCGGCGTCGTCTCTGGGCTCCAGGTCGTACAGGAAGTCCTCCGGCTCTTCAAAGTCCATCTCTTCGTTTTTAAAATCCTCCGTGCCTTCGGCGTAAGCCTCCAGCACGGCGGCCAGGGGCACCTCGTAATGCGGGTAGTAGAAGAGGTCGTGGGGGATGACGGAGACCTTGGAGAGGGGCGGCGAGGGCTTGAAGTCCAGGCCCTCCTCGCTGTGGCTGCCGCTGCCCAGCGTCTCCAGGCTCACCCGGCTGCTGGGCGGCGTGGGCGGCAGGTCTGCGCCCAGCTCCCCGGGCGCTTCGGCCTCCGCCTCGTCCTCGCCGCGCCCGCGACGCGGGGACTTGCACTTGGCCTTTTCGTACACCTCTGGCTTTTTATCCGCCGGCTCCTCCTCCGGTGCCAAAAAGTAGTCTTTGTCTTCTTGCCCCGGCGCCCCCGGGGGCCCGTCCGAATCTTCCTTTTTGTGGGCAGACTTACTTCTGCGTTTCCCCGGTTTCTCGGCGTGCTCCTCGGGACCCTCGCCCTGGGCAGGCTTCTTCTCAGGAGCAGAAGGGTCCTCACTGAAGGCCTGGCTGGTTGTGGCAAAATCGACTAGGTCACTGTTAAACTTGGAGGCTTTTAGCGGAATGCCTTCAAAATCGTCCTCTTCGTCCAGAGCGTCCACGGTCTGCAGCTTGACCTTGATCTCCAAGGAATCGGCCATCACAGTATCCTCTCCAAGGGGCGAAAGGGGACGGTTCTCTTCCCCCTGGCTGGCCGCGCGCTCCGACACCCCATTCCAGGGGGGAGTCTGCGAATGACCGAGCTTACTGTCTGCCAAGCAAACATCACCCGGGGTCTTCCTGGGAGCTGACTCTTGGACCTTGGGGGCTTCCTGTTTGGGCTTTTCCTCCGTGACCTCCAAGACGTGTCCATCCTGCTTCAATAACTCCTTCGTCCCTCTCAGGCTCCCTTCGAAGCCAAAGTCTTGACTGTGGAAAGGGTCCTTGCTGCATGAAGCATCCTTATAGGTGTCAGCCTCAAAGTGTACCGTTTTCTTGATTGACAAAGAATTGGACCTGTGGTTGTCCTTTCTGGCTAAGATGGAAGATTCCGGAGACGGCTCACTGAAGCTGCAGGTTTTACCTGGGACCCCCTGGAGGTCCTGGTCCGTAAGCTGCTGTCTGATCTCGGTGGAGCTGACTGACAGCGGGCGGCTGGAAATGCCGTCCAGGGAGGGTTCCTTCACGCTCTCAGGCTTGTCACAGACAAAGACTTTGGAGGGTGGCGGGTGGCTGGTCTCATGGTTCACCGTGTAGGCACGCTCCCCGTTTTCAGCCAGAAAGAAGACTGTGCTCTCCTGCTCAGAAGGCGTTTCTTTAATGCGGACAAAGGTGGATTCAATAGGGGCTTCTTTGTCTGAATCCATAAAATCCTCCTGCAAAGAAACACAGGGCGACACAAAATCAGAAGCGTGTTGAAGGACAAGGTATGCCCTTTTCTCAAAGGACAAAACCCGAAGCCGAGAGAGCCACCTCCAAACTAACACTAAGCATCCTAATTAACTTGGAGATTGTTGCAAAAGACTGCTGTTCCTGCCAAAGTAGTTAAAAATTACTATTCTTTTCAAGGTATGGATACAAAGAAACCTCAATGAACTAAACGGTAGAGAAGGTGAGCCCTTCTAAGTGAGTGGAGACTGTCAGCAGCTTCATCCCTGTGGGCCACTGCCTTGTCAGGGACACAGTAGGAGAGCTGACCCACCTGACATAAGGAAAGATCAACTCTTCATTGATTGTGTGGGTGGGTATGAGAGATTGGATCTAAAAGGGCGCCAAATGCAAGACCAAATCTCCTTATCGAATGCTAATTCCCCCCCCACACACACAGTGACAGGGATGTTTGCTAAGGAAGAAACAGCTGTGGGCAGGGCTGCAAAGCCAAGAGCGATCTTGGAGTATCGTAGTGGTTGGCTCCCAATGTACTTGGTGGAATCAGTGTGGTGACCTCATCCTAAAATTATGTGAAACCAGAAAGCTGAAATTCAATAAAACTGCAACATATCCTTTATTGACTCCTGAGAAGGCCAATATGATTAGTTCCTCATTGTAAATCCTTGTTTGGGAAAGAGGTGTATTCTCGGGGGGGGGGGGGGGGGGGGCAATGTTCATTTATACACCAGGTCTGGCATAAAATAAAAAATTTCAAGATACCAAGAAGCAGGGGAATGAGACCCATAATGAAGAGAAACAACAGTCATTAGAAATAGATCCATATATGACCCAGGGTTTAGAACTAGCTAATAAAGACTTTAAAATAACTATTTAACCTGTGCTACAAGATAGTTCTTTGGGCTGATGAGAAATGATCATAGATGGAAGCCCGGATATGAAGGAGGGAATGAAAAGTACCTGAAATAGGTCAACATAAAAGACTAAAAAGCCTCCTGACTGTTTAAAGCCAAACTAGAACAAAGTACTGGGATTAAAACACATGAGAAGTGAAGTAAATGACAGTAAATAGCACAGAGGAATGGAGAGAAAGTGGGTGGAATTAAAATTTTGCATATATAAAAATAAATAAGATGTGCATTTTACTTGAATTCAAGGTAGATTGAGGTATGTTCAAGATGAATATTATAATCCCTAGAACAACTACTAAAAAGATACAACAAAGAGATGTGTCCAAAAAGCCCATAGCAGAGCCAAAATGGAAACCAAAAAATAACTGAATCCGAAAAAAGTTAGGCAGGAAGGACAAAGGAGCACAGCACAGATAGGACCAATGGAAATCAATAGTCAAGATGGCAGAGTAAATCTCTGTAAACGGACAAAAACCACACTAATTAAACGACACGCTGTTTCTTGTCAGAATGGATAAAAAACGAGACCTGACTATATACCGTTTATAAAAGACGTGTTTAAAAATCAGCACACACTCTGCAAGGAGAAAGCTAATCCTGCAGACAGTGTGAGAAAGCTGGCATGGGACTGGGATGAAAGCCACAGCAGGGACGACCCCGTCTGGCTCTCCTGAGCTGTACCAAATGGGGCCCAGTTTCAGCCTTATGCTGGGAGGGATCGAAAAGCCTGAACTTTGGAACCACAGAGACCTGCGGTCACAGAGCTCCGTAGCTGGTGGCCGTGTGACCCTGGAGAGTGCTTGAAGCCTCCAGACTTCTCATCTATAAGCTGAGGACAATGACGCTGAGCCACAGGAATGGCAGTGAGTCACCTGACCGGCCTCCAGCTAGTAGAGCAGCCCTGTTCCCTTGCTAGCATTAGCTCTTTATGCTTATTTTTTCTATCACTTATACCTACTTGAAATAATAATGCGTTTGCTAACTTGTTAACTGTGTTCTCTATTAGAACAAAGCTACACAAGGTCAGGGGCCTCACCCACCTAGTTTACTGGCGAGACCCCCGAGCCAGCACGAGGTGCTCAGTAAATTAGCAATGCATTCAAGAAAGGGCTATTGCTATTGTTATAATCCCCATTATCATCATCACCATCTCTGGGTTATGCACGGGTTGGGGGGAGGGTTCATGGAGCCATGACAACCCCTTAAAGGTCTCATTTTGATAAAAAAAAAAATCTGTCAGCAAGTACAGTCTGAGATTCTGAAAATAAAAAGGTGTGTTTTGAACATTGCCTTTTATCATTTTTCACACTCTGACAGAATCTGGTAGGCAGCTAAAATGTTCCATCTGACATCTAAAAAATCGAGTAAGTGCCCCACATTACACGCAAGCATCTTTTATAACTTTAATAAAGTTTGGTCTGGGAAAAGGTTTACGAGGGGTGCGGCTGCCTCACTTCCCGACCTGCTTTTAAACATAATGCCCATTATCTGTGATGGGAAATTAGCACGTGTCAAGGCAACGCACAGGGGCCTGGGATCAGTGTTTCAGTCACTGCTCCTCGAACAGCACAGCACAGCCCCAGCGTCGCCTGATGGCCAGCTGCCGGAAACGAACACTTTCAGAAGGAAAGGAAAGGAAAACCAACATACTGCTTCCAGCTCCGGGAAATGTTCCAGAAACTGCGCCACGTAAGTCACGACAGACTGCTCGTCCGGTGTGTCCACCATGATGTCTGTGAAGAGAGACACAGGCATTAGGAGGACACACGAAAACGGGGTCTTGGGAGACGACCCCACAGGTCCCTGAGGCTTTTTCTCCTTCTTCCATCTGAGCAAAGTCAGGCCCAGAGAGGGTGAATCACCTGACTGCAGGCTGATGAACAGAGGGGCTGGGATGTAGAGTCCAGGACTCCTGATCCCCAAGATCGCCCGTTATTCCATCTCAGTCCCCCCACTGCGAGCGGCTGGCTCATGGCCGGCTTCGTCAGTGAGCCTGGTGACCCAGGGCCCTTACTCGCTGCTGGAGGGGGTCCCCAACGAGCCTGACCCACGGGGAAACCAATCGGACAGAGACAGCCAAGTGCCCCGAAAAGGCGTATCCTTTCCAACTCTGTCGTTACCCTGATGGGGCCTGGTCCTGAAGGAAATCATCTGAGGAGCGCCCTGGGCTGCATTCAGTGCGACGTTCACTGCAGCGCTGCATATAAACATGTTTCTGAGACACCCTCAGTGGCCGCCAGTGGTGGCAGAGCCTAGTAAATGTCGGCATGCTATTCACGCAGCCAATAAAAATATATAATGAAAGCATTATAGCTACATGCAAAATATTTATGTCAAAATTAAAACATTAAGTAAAAAAAGAAGAGACAAAACTATTCATACACTGAATGCTCTAAATTATGTTTAAAAATGTAATTAAATGCATAGAAAAATACTGGGAAAATTATCTCAGGGTTAGGAATATAGAAGATATATAAATGTCTTCATTGGATTTTTCTGTATTTTCTAAATTTTCTACCTGGACAACACTGGTGACACAGGTAATAAAAAGCATTAAGAGGGGAGAGAGAGGGAACTGCTGCTACCTTCGGGCTCCAGGAGCCTGGGGATGTGAAGGGCGTCGTGCGCAATGCTGAAAGCCTTCTCCAGGTTTTCCCGCATGGAGTCCTCCAGGGCTTGCTTCATGTCCACCAGGCTGGGGTCAATGGCCTTGATCACAGCCAAGAAGGCCAGCCCACTCCTCCAGCTGCCTGCAAAGTCCTGCACGGCCACGCCATACCTGAGGAAAAGCAGTGGGGCGGCCACATGCCTCTTAGCAAAGAGAATCAATGATAAGGGGTCAGCCCCCAGCAGCCTCGTGGGCCTCCAAGGGGGGCCGGGAGCTGCTGACCCCACAAGGCTAGGGCGCCCCGGGCCCCAGAGAGCTGCACAGACCCATCGCATTTCCCTTTCTGGGTGAATGGGAGAGGAAGGTATGCGTCCTACAAGGAGGCCAAACAGGACCTTGTGTTCCCTGATTTCCAGACAGATAAAGGAGCAACTTTATACACTGATCATCTTATCAGTGATATTCAAAACAGCAAACAGGATGTGCTGTGCAATAAAGTGGAGCCAGAAAGTCCCTGTGCACACCTGGCTGCCCCCTCTATTCTTCCTGTGCTGTGGCCTCGGGCAAGCCCCGTGCCCCTCTAGGCCTCAGGCGCCTCAACGATAAAACAGGGATCTCCAGGCTGTGCCCTCCTGGCGGCTGTCGTGAAGTATTAGCTTGAACCCACAAGAATGGCCACAGCAGGTGGACAACCAAATGTGCCACGCAGGCAGCACACAGAAGCCACTCACTAAGTGGCAGCTAATGTCATATATGAGGGATGAAGATCTGATCCTGCCAGGCACCAGTTTCCTTTAGAAACCATTCTGAGACCTGCCAGTGTCTCCACGGTGATCACTGAGTTCTCTTAAAAAACAACAACAAAAAAACTCAACGTTTTTAAATTTAGAAATTATTTAAGATTCATAAGAAGTTGTAAAAGCAGAGAGCGTCATACGTCCCAGAATGTGTTACCTAAGCCAGGACACTGACACTGGGACAGACTATTAATTAAGCCCCAGACCTCACTCGGTCTCACAGTCTCCTTTTCACAGTGATGGTATATGTACCACGGCATTTTGTCACAAGTACAGAGTCCTGGAGCCACGGCCACAATGGAGAAACAGAACTGTCATCACCCCAAAGACACCTCCCCTTCCTTAGTCACCTGGCTCTCTTTTGGTTGATTTTTTTTTAAACAACATGTAATGACTGTTCGCATTAATCAACTCCACCACACTCTGCCCCAAAATCAAAACTCCAAAGATCCAGTCTCTCTCCCACCTTTTTTCTCCCTTCATCTTTTATTTCTACATCCGATATCTGTGAAGTGCTTTTAACCTGCAGGTACGGAGCCAGGCGCTTTCGTGGGGTCTATCTAATCTCACCCTAACTATCCTGCAAGGCAGCGAACAACAGTAAGTCACCATCCTGCGGATATGGCCAGTGGGAAGTGACTCACCAGGATCTCACCCAGCATGAACGTGGCAGAGCTGAGGTGGCCCTGAGTTGGTGTGGCCTGGCTTTCTACCCATTCTTGCCCGCAGCCCAGAGGCCCAGGGGCTGTCGGCCACTGCCAGTAAATAAAAGGCCTGATACCAAACTGCTAAAAGGCCTTGCCTACTGCACAGGGTCAAGCGGGAGGCCAGGAACTTTGCTCCAGCTCATGGTCTAAGTTTGGGAAAGGCCAAACCTAACTCAGACACGCTACAGCCTTTATCGCTATTAAGTAGGTTGAAAGATACCCTGGGAGAACGATGTTTACTCATCAGGATCCAAGAGACAGCCCCGCTGAGGGGCTGAGCACGGTGGAAGCCCTTTGATTTGATTCAGATCCTCTCGTGAGCTTTCTGCGAACCAAAGATTCTGTGAATACAGTTTTCTGTGCACAAAATGTGAAAAACATACACCGTTCCCTGCTCTGACAGTCTACATGAAGAGGCAGGCACGTAAGTGGCACATAACTTAGGAGGTGTCGATGCCCCCTCTCCTTTGCCCACCCAGGGAGGGCCCTCCTCCCCTGCCCAGCAGCAGCCTGGGGGGACAGGGTGCCAGGCTCACTTCCTCGTTTTCCTCTGCACCCACGCCAGCAGGGTCCTGATGGCCTTCCTCTGGTCTTTCACGGACAGTGCCGCGCTCCTCTCTGCGGTGGGCGTGGGTGGGAAGGAAGAGTCTGAGTCTGTGCCCCCTGAGCCGGGTGACAGGCTGGAAGGTGGAGAGTTTCTGCTGAGGTTGCCGGTGAGCTCCTTGATCTGGAAGGAAAAAGTCCATTTCAGACCCACAGGCAGACCCAGGGCAAACCCTGGTCTGACCAAATGGACCACCTGGACCCTGACCGGAGGGACTAGCTCATGCAGACAGGGTGAAACCCCTTCCCAATGGTCGTGTGTCAGGGGACAGGGCCAGACCCATGACAGCCTGACCATTTCATGTGGCTTGTAGTGCATGCAGTGACACATTACGGGGAAGGTCATCTCTCCCCGAGTCTCTCTAGCTCTGGCCAGACTCCGCACACAGGGTCTTCCTGACCTGACTCCACCTGCCCCCTCCTCTCATGGCCTATCACTCCCAGAATGCATCATGTTGTTCCAAGTCCCACTGCCTGTGCTCATCCTGGTCCTGCTGCCTGGATGTCACTTTTCTGCATCACTGAATTCCTGACCACTCAAAATACGGCTCTTATCATGGGCACTTGTGAGGAGTGCAGAAGCCCAAGCCCTGCCCCAGACCCACAGAATCAGAATCTGCATTTCAACACCACCCCCAGGCGAACTGTGTGTACAGTCAAGCCTGAGAAGCACTGGTCTAGCGCACTCCTACTCACCCTTCAAAACCCAGCTCTGATGTCACCTCCTGTAGGCAATTTTCCTCACTCTCCTCCTCCCCAGAGGTAACTGCCTCTGCTCAGAGCTCTTACAACACTGCTCATACCTTGATCATGGCCTGCATCACAGAGCTCTGTAAGAGAGGACTGACCTATCTGCGATCCCAGAGTCATGACTGCAGGACTTTCCATGTCCAGAGCCTGGCACATAGCAGAAACTCAATAGGCATATACTAAATCATTGAAGGAAGATCTGGGGTAGACTTAGGCCTGGACTTTCTACACATTTTCAGGATGTTTCCAGCATCTATCAGGGAGTCTCATAATGACCACCGGTAACCGAAGCCCGACTATAACACTCCAGTTGACCATGGGGTTTCCCACACAGCAGCTCATCATACATTATGACCATGGCCCCCTTTTCCCAGATGTGGAAACAGGCTCAGAGAGAGAGCTTTGGTTTTTAAAGTTCAAGGCTCACCTAGAACTAGATCTATTGTCTCCAAACTTTGTTTGTCTTCGTCCCTCCCTGAAACATAAGCATTGAGCCAAAAATCCCAGCAAATCACCTCTATGCAGATAATTTTTACTCTTGGGAGGGCAATTAAATAATGAGCCATGATGTTCTATTTCAAAAGAGGGGGGTTTGAGAAGATGAAACAGCAGGTTACCCCCTTCTACTCAAAGAACCTGAGCACGATTTTAAATACCACCTTCATACCCCAGCCATTGCTCCTGCTCCTTCTCTATAAAACCTGTTTCCAAAGAGAGGCTGATGTTGCTAAGGATGGAAAAAGAAGTTCTCACCTGTCACACATGCTCCTTCCTAGAGCTATCTTTTGGACAAGCTCTTTAATCATCTCTGATGAACAGCAGTCATTTTAGGAAAGTAACTCTACCAAGTTCAATTTTTGGAAGTATTTCCCCAGTTCTGTGACACTTTAAAATAATTTTTCCAAGTAAATTTTAATTCTTCAGTTTCCAAGAGGATGGAGAGGCTCTTCTGGAGAACAGAGCTCCCATCACTTTTAAAATCACAGTGACTCAAATCTCTGGCAACCGGAGTCCTCTGGTTCTTGTTCAGGAAACCGGAGAGTAAAAATCTCTCGGAAACTGAATCTCACTGTCACCTTGATCTGGCCCCACTCTGCTCTGGTGGCCCTAAGCAGATGCAAGATCATTACTGTGTGTTAAGGGAAGGAAATGATTTTACCTGGAAGAAGAGAATTATGTTCCATATCAGCCCAAGAACCAAAGAGGGGTTGCCGTCTGCTATTTCTGCGGCGTCGATGCTAACCAGTTTTACCTGCAAGAAGCAATTTATGAGCTTAACAGGGTGGCCATATACACTGAAAACAGGTTATTTTCTGATGCCCTCATGGGCCTGTTTCTCTTTATCACCTGTGCTGCCCAGTGTTACCCAAGGCCACCTCTCAGGGACCCCAGAATGCAAAAGTGTGCATATGTGTGTTTAATAGTCACATACATAGAACTTACCATGCGCAGACACTATTCTAAGCTCCTGACCAAGTACTGATTTCACCATCACAACAACCCCACCATGTAGGTACTTCTATTATCCCTGTATTTTAGGTGAGGAAATGCCAGAGAGGTCAAATGTGACTTGCCCGGGGTGGGACACTAAGAAGGTCTCAGTCATCTTTTCCAAGGACAGATGGTAAAGTGCCCACTAGGTCCGTCCGCGTGCTACACCACCACCCCCAAACCTGCAGACTGGGCATCTCCGGACAAACACAGAGCACTGACATTGGCAATCATGGACCACAACGGGAATGACGGTTATCTATTGCTAATGAGATGCAGCATCTTGAATACGGCTGGCATCCAGTTTCTGCATCATTACAAAATATCCTACGGACTGGTTAAAATGTGTCTATTTGAGGAACCCTTAGGACATTTTCTACTTATTTAACTAGGTTCTGACCACAGGAAAATGCTCTCAGCAAGTCCAAAAGGCAATGGTTCTCAAAGTGTGGTCCCTGGGAACCCCTTAGAAATGCAAAGTCTGCCCAGACCTACTGAACCAGCGGCTCTGAGAGGGGGACTCCAACGTGCACTTCAACCAGCCCTCCAGGTGATGCCACTGCCCACTCAGGGGAGAGTGAGGACCCCTGCCCTAAGTCCTTTTATTCTGCAAACAAAACCTGAGTCCGCAGATCACAGAGTTAATACGTAAGACTTTGCAGGCCACCACTGCCTCTGTCACATTCTCTTCTTTATTCTTTACAACCCTTCTTAAATGTAAAATCCATTCTTCAGGGGAAAGCAGGGGGAAAGAAAGTCAAGGCAAACTTTCAAATCCACCCGGCAAAATTCGGCAGGGAGACTTGGGGAAGAAAACAGGGGGCCTCAGACGAATATTCCATTTTCCCTTCCCCTAAGGGCTTTTAAAAGTGTTTGACAAGGGTCTCTGATCCTATCAGCTGTCACAGTTTTCTGACAACACCCATCAGCAGGGCCTGGGCTTTCCTAACCTGGGGAGAGGGTAACTCCATAGTTCCCTGGCTGAGGGCGTTAGCAGGCTGATGACAAGAATGGGATTCAGATGGCGTGAGCTCATCACCGGCAGGCTGGATCCAAGAAGGGAGCTGTCGATACCGTGAAAAACACGGCCCATCAAATTCAGGTCCATGCTCCACCCACATCTGTCACGGCCACACGCCCCACGTGATGAAATCACCTGTGAAACGTGGCCTGCCGGTCTCCCGACCCTCTGCTGGGAGGGCCCCCTCCGTTTCCACGGCTTACTGAACTCATCCCAGTCCAGGGAACTGGAGCAGTGGGTCAAGTTGATGATCCCTCCTGGAGGAAGCCCAGCGCGGCCTCCGAGCTGAAGTTCGTGGGAAGGTGCCAAAGTGAGATGACAGGGCTGCGTCGCAGGGACTCGGCGAGCAGGATGGCACGCCATCCCAGGAGAGGCGAGGCTGGAGCACCCGGCGAGGGAGGGTGGTGACTGCAGCTAGTCCAAGGCCCAAGGAGTGGATAGTCCCAAATATCATGGGTGCCCAGCCACTGCTGGGTCCTCCGTCGTGAACAGACCATGGAATAGCCAGACGTCAGGCAGAAGCTTCAGGGACAAAGTCCTCCTACTCCTTTCCCCCATAGCTCAGCTATTTTTGACAACAAAGGGATCAAGTGGCTTATGGGAATATACCTTCTCCCCCTCTGGCTGCTGCATAGAGCACGAGGCAGCAATAGTGGTCATCATGTGGAGCCCGACTTCCTGCTGAGTGGTTTTCAGGGGTTAATTCATTCCATGCTCATGATATACCCATTTCGTAGCTGAGAAAGCTGAGGCTCAGAGGTTGGCAGTCACAGAGTTGGTCCCGTGGAGCAGCTAGTCTCTGACAACAGAGTCAGTGCTATGCTCTGTGACGCACAGTTGTGAAGGAGAGAGGGAAGGACACTGCACGGCCGCATCTAACAGCATCTGAATCCTGGAGCAAACGAACCCGCCCACTGCCCCTCCCAGCACCTGCTTGGCATTGATCACCCAGGTCTGGGCACTTCTTTGGCTCCACAGAGCCACTGCGGCCCGTCCTCCCTGGAGCTGGGACAGTAGGACACGGAGAGGCCAGTGAGGGCCGGTGAGTGGTCTGTGGATCCTGGGAGTGGGACAGAGACTGCATCTGAAATGTCTGTCTCCTGTCTCACTCACCTGTGCTCACCATTCCACCATCCCAGGGTCACTCACCGGCCTTACCTGCCTGGAAAATGGGGCACAAAACTGACGAAAAACATCCACACTTGGAACATTTCCAGAATTTTAAATAAAAAATAAAGGGAGAGGGGAGCTCGAATGTTCTATTGTACCACAGGCAGCTACTGCAGACGGTTTGGGAAACATTTAAGGAGGGATAAGAGCAGGCCAGGCTTTCAGTGTGTGACACCTGGGCACGGGCCAGCCCTTCCTGAAACACCCGCCCACCCGTTATCACAAAAACGAGGCCCTCTGGAATTCAGGTGTAGACACTGCTCAGAAGACACGCCTGGTGCTCCCTCCAGGAGCAGGTGAAGTAGTAAGAGCCTCAGCTGCACATCCAAGCCTCAGCGGCACTCTGCGCGAGGCTGTCTTCCCATGCCCTCTCTTTTACAGACACAGAAGCTGAGGCTGAGGCTCTGCATCCCTTCCCTTTCCTCGCCTGCCTCGGAAGCTGGGATGCGGGCAGGGATCGAGGCTCGGCAGCCCAGGCCTTTGAATGTGAATGGACACTGAGTTCATTCCAGGGGCTGTGATGTCCTCTGAGTGCAGGGGTGGCTATGCCCACAAGGTCCTTGGATTGGGGCGTCGGGAGCTCTGCAGTGGGCCTGGCATCCCTGGGTTCCATCCCTGGTCCCCCAGCTTTTAAGTCACTCTGTGTACTACTCAGCCTCCTTTCAACAAACCCCTCTTCTGCTTAAGTTAGCCAATCTGGGCTCCTGTTGCTGACCACCAAGAACTCCAAGCGAATCGCACTTTACAACCAAGTTTTACTGTCGGGCAAGCTGCAGTGTTTTACCCAGATTGACTGGGTAAATGTCATCCCTCTAGGGGACATAAGGCAGAGTTCAAAACACAGAAAAGGCAAATTAAAGTCTAGAAAGTTCTATCAGAGGGGAGAATTTTGTAAGTTTCCTTGGCTCACTTAGGTTTACCTTTCCCCCTGTGCTTCTCCCATATTCTGAGCTCTAAGAGCTTTGTACTCGGACATGCTCGCTGCACTCTTGTCAAAGGAACAAAGAAAAGAGTCAACTGAGTCCTGAAGAGACGAGATCCAGTCAGTTGTCCCTCCCTTCCCGTGACCAGGTGTCATGACTTGTCAGGGGACAGATTTGTCAGGTTTTTGCTCTCTAACCCGGCTCCTGGCTTTTGTCCTGATGGAGATGGAGGGTGGGCTGGGGGTCAGGGCCTGTATCGCCCACGGGCACGCTGGCCGAGTTCCATTCAATTTAAACTGAGTCTAACTGGCCATTTTAGCGGGGTCCCTTTCCACGCGTCTCCCGTGACCGGCACTAAACGTCAAGTGCTGTCCTCAAAGGCCTGTGTGAACCAGATGTGTTTCAAATACTTACGTTGCTATCTTCCAAAAACTTAAGTGCTTTCGCTATGTTGTTCAACCGAAAGATGCGGTGGGAGGAGGATTTGTATTCGTGGAGCTGTAACACAAACCAGACAGCGAGTCACACGACACAGGCCTCGGGGCCGCGGAGCCCGCCGGCCGCTGCCGGCTCCGCCGTCTCACATTCATCTCCGCAAAGTCGGGCTCCCAGCTGAAGCCCGCCCCTTATTTATGTTCCTGGGGCTTCGCTCAGTCGCGCTGGTGAGTGGGGGACCCAGGGGTTAAACAGGGGGCAGATCTGTCAGGTTTTTTCTCGCTGACCCAGCTCCTGGCTTTGGATAGTCCCCCCTCCCCCAGAGCCCTGCAGCGACGTGCTCTGCTCCCGGCCCACGGTTCCTGCCGGAGCGGAGCCTCCTCCAGGGGCGTCACCACGCAGCTGCTAAATCACCCGCGAGTCCCTCCCTGGGGCGGCAGATGTTCCTGTTCGCCGGCCAAGAGCTTTGTGAACAGTGATCCCGGGTCAGACAGAGACTGAGACGAGGGAGGAGAGACAGAGAGGAGGGGGGGAGACAGAGTAAGAAAGAGACAGGCGGAGAGAAGGGGGGGAGAGAGGCAGAGAGAGAGACCGAGGCAGGGAGACAAAGATAGGCAGAGAGATACAGAGAGTGAGATAGAGAGAGACAGGAACAGAGAAAGAGAGACAGAGGAGATAGAGACAGAGGGGGAGAAAGAGAGAGGGGGAGACAGGGAGGTGCCTACAGAAGCTCCAGCTCCAGCCATGCAGCTGACACACTGGGAGCACCCTCAGAATGAGCTCTTACACTGAAGCCCATGGTGCCCCTCCAGGTGGGTGGTTTCCATTACGAGGCAAACCAGTGGGTGTCAGTCACACCTGGCATGAACTGCCAGGCCAAGCTCATGGGTCATTGCTGCACCTCTGTATTTGCCACTAAGAGTCACTCAGCGCAAATCAAACCCTGACATGAGACGGCGTTTCTCAGCGTCAACATTACCACATTTTGGCCAGATCGCTGCCCCCATCCCACCCTCACCCCCACCCCCACCCCCACCAAGGGATATCTGGGACTGTTGTAGAGACATGTTTGGTTGTTACACCTGGGGGTACTACTGGCATCCAATCCAGTGGGTAGAGACCAAGTTGTTGTTAACCAGCCTGCAGTGCACAGGAGGCCCCACCACAAGGACCGTCCCACCCAACACGCCACCAGCACTGAGGCTGAGCGGCCCGCTCTGTGAAGGGGAGACGGGACCGGCCTGCACAGAGCAGACACACACCGCACGAAAGGGGCTGGCTACGATCCAAGTGAAATAAACCTCGAGATCAGCGGTTCAATTCCATTTTGGTCATACTTTTGGTTATACTTATAAGAAGGTTCTAGAAGGCAGCAGTTCTAGCTTTAGCCTTGGGATGGAGACGATAGAATTTGGCTGTAAGATGCCTTCCCCATCACCTTGATTCTTGCCTATCATTCTGGTTAATATAACGGCTGGCGAGTTAAACCATAATGTTCTAGTTCCAATCTTTAGCCTTAACAGACTCACAGAAAACACTGGGCATTTTTCATCTACTTACTAAAGTAAATACTTGCTAAAAAAAAAAAAAAAAGATACTGCTTAGTTACCCATGATTATATCAGTCTTAGTCACTGAGAAAGGAATGTCACCTTCCACAGTGTCATGTCATAGGACTTATGTATGGCCAGGTATGTGTATATACATATATAGGGTGTCTCAAAAAATGTATACATACTTGAACAGCTGATAACTCACTTAATTTTCACTCCTTTTCAGGTATAACTGATTTGAAATAATAGGTGAAGCCAGACTAAGCTCTGAACAAAGAATATTTAACCTAAAGTGCCACTAAGGCACTAAACCTAAAACTGGCAGCAGTTGCTGAGTTGAGGGCAAACAAATACAGAACAAAACGATTCTTGCTGTTTGAGATTCCATTGCTTCGTGTTATCAGCAGTGCCTGGACCAGTCATCAGTTCGAAAACAGGCATTAACAAAAATATTATTCATTTCTGTAGATTCTCTTAAATTTTGAAGATGAACTGAAGCTAATAAGCACTGGCTTTCTAATCATTCAGAGTGCATATGCATTTTGGGGGACACCCTGTAGATCTGTATTAAAAAGAAACCTTCAGTGCCGTTTCCTTGGTGTTTTATTTCTTCCTGACCCTTCTGTGCCATACGTACCAGATTTCGCCCAGACAGGACTTCTAACAGAGCCATGAGGATTCTGCCATCTTGTATGTCAATGAACAAATCTTTAACTTCCAGAGGAGGGTCGCACTGTGGAAGAGGGGAAGACAGCAGCCGATCAGTGGCCTGTGTGAGGCACAGAACTAGTTCATAGCTGTAGGCTTCACTCCAGAGAGAACATCTGGACACCCACATCTGTCCACAGGCAGCAAGGCCCGTACACAGCGGGCATAGCCCGGCCCCTTGGAGGTGATGCCCGGGTAGCAGGTGTGCTGGGGAGCTGTAGAGGAGACAGGGTCAGAGGACCTATCAAACAGGTGACCCTTGGGGACCCTTCTAATATGAGATCTCCGACCTCAGAATCACATTCCATCCACGTTTCTGCTTAAGGGTAGGAAGAAAAGGCATGTCGTAATCACAGCCTTCCAAAGAATGAAATGATTCTAGATGGAGGTCTCACATAAAATTACTGGGTGCAAGCCCTTCACCTCAGATCTGGGGACCCCGAGGCTCCAAGAGGCTGGTGATGTACCCAGTGTTTGGATGAGTCAGCTCTTTGGTACAGCCCGGGTCCTCATCAGGACACGCTGGTTGGCCACAGGTGCAGCTGGACCCACACGGTGACAGCGTAACCCCGGGTCAGTTACCCTCTGGGCCAGGGCCCAGGTGTCGGCAGGGCTCCCCCATCTCCCATACTGCTCAGTCCAAATATGCGCGCCTTCCTGAGGTGCCCGTTGTCACATTATTAATATTTAGTCCAAAGTCTGGAGCTGGGGTGCCCTTGGCAGAGGAAGCCAGGAAGGAGGCTGGTGTGGGCACCTTGGTTGGGAGGGACACAAGCTGGCCTGCTGAATGCTGGGTGGCTGGGTGAGGGAGAGAAACTTTCCCTTCACCCCCACGTCTATAGGTCTGTTGGGATCTCAAAGTTCGAGAGGCTGGTTTATGTGTATGTGTTGATGTACATTTATACGTTTAGATATACATAGTACATGCTCATTGTAACAAATTAAAAATTGGACTAAAAAGTTAATCCGTGAATGTTACTGCCTCTTTCCTCCACAGCATCCAGGCTTCCTGAGATAAACGTACCTCCCACCTGTTCCACTAAGAAGCAAGGGGGTTAGACACACCTGAGTTCAAATCCAGGTTCTACCCTCAACAGGACTTGGCCTTGGGCATTTTCCTTAACCTCCCTGGGCCTGAGTATCCTTGGCTATAAGGTCAGGGTTAGGTTTCTGACTCACCACAAAAGAGGGAACTACAATGGGTTGAGATCATGCAGGAAAAGTACCTGGCACAGCACCTGCCCTCCCAGTAAACTGGTCAGTCAAACCAGTTTACTCTAAAGTGGCTTCCTTCCTGCAGAGACTTGGGGTGCCCTCTTTAGTAAGGCACTACACCCCGGGGGTGTACGCCTCATGGTTATGAGTCCCGAAGGGGAGGTGTCCTTAGCCGATGCCCCTCCCCAGGGAACTACCCTGAAGCATCGGTTCTCTGTTTCACTCGCTTCCCATTCTGGGTTCCCTGGGTCAGTAAACGGCACCCTCAGCCCCAGTTCACCCAGCTCTTCCCTCTCCCTGGGGAAAGACAGCTCTCCACACAGGACCTGGAGTGTGAAGGGGCCTGGGTGGGAGGAACTGAAAGCTGCCCACCCCCTGCCCCAGCGTTCTTCTCTGAGCCTAGTCCTGGAGAGGTCTAGAGTCTGGGTGAGCTGACACTGTGCCCTGCCCACCACGAGTTTGGCTTGAAGTGGCAGAATCCACGTGGTCGGCTGAACTTGTTGGTCAGATGGCCCAGCCCAGGGATCTGCAAACTGGGCTCCCTGGACCCTAGGCTTCAGCAGAACAACTTCAGGGCACCCTATGGGGGCCAAGGGAGCCAAGAGGGAGGCCGGTCCATTGCACCCCCTTCATCAGAGACACTCAGCTCTTATGGGCCTTTGTTTAGAGTCTCAGGTCAGACTTTGCTTGAAGAAAAGTTTCCGTTTAGTGCAGCCTGGTGAAGACTTAACTACAACAGAACCTCCCGTAACAGGGTCCATAAACCTACATTTCTAATGAGCCTCCACCCGAGCCCCGGTTCCATTTACCTGTCAGTATTGGGGCCTTTGGCAACATTAGGATAGTTAGGCTGGGTGCTCTCTGCTCCTGGGTACAATGAAAGGGGATGTTCACAGAGGAGATGAGGGGACATTTAAAGGGGGTGGGCAGCTATAACCAGCAGGAGACCTGGGGTAAGGAAAGCCTTGGAAACACGAGGGAGCTGTGGCCCAGGCACCCTTTCCTCCGGGAAGGCCTCCTTCCCCAGGCAGCCTTGGAGGGCCCGTGTTTTCTATTTTATTAGGGAAGGTGGCATTTCCTCAGGCCTCATAAGAGCCCCTGACCCCCCGGTGAGTCCAAACACAGGGCGATTCCACCCACAGGTGCGCAGAAAAGGGCTTCGCCTCAAGGGCAGCAGTGACTTTGAACCAAAGGGCAGATTATTTTCTTTGCAAACTCCCATGGCTCCCTGGGCACATTCCAGGCCGAGCACGAGGGCATCGGGTTACAGAGACTCTTACGGAAATATTATTCCTGCTAATGGGAGGCAGAGATCACGAGGCCAGAACAAAACACCCCCGATGGATGGACTAACAACATTTCCAGTGACCAGCCCCGACGGTGGCCAGGGATCGTTTCCATCAACAGTGTCTGTGGGAGCCTCGGAGGCAGCAGCAGCACACGGGGCCTCGGCCAAGGTCCACTCCGCGAGAGGGCAGGAGGAGAAATTGAAACCGCTCCAGAGAAAACAGTCCCGGGGCCCCGAACGTTCCATGGGCTTCATGAGATCGGTATGGCCGAGTAAACAGCACCCCCAGGGCTTTCTTCATGATCTAACTCCTTCGGTAAACGAAGGAATTTTTCCAGGAGCCAGAGCCTCGGTAAAGATTTCTGACAGCCTTCAAATTGCAGTTAAGCCCAGTTCCCCGAGGACCTCCTGGGTTTCCTCTACATGAAAGGTTGCTCTTGAAAGTCTCAGGGTTGGAAACGCGGCTGTTAATTTTGCCCTGTTTATTAGGCATGGGTTTCAGGTGCTGTCTGATTTATCTTCAGAGTGGGTGCTGCCCACCTGCCCGGCGGAAGGAGCCGGGGCGCGGCCAAGGGGAAAATCCCTGATAGGATAAATGCTAAGAGGCTCGTTTGGGGCCGTGAGTGAGGGACGGGTATTTGCTGTATTACCCTCTGTACTTCCCTGTATTTATTTTTTAATTAAAAAAAGAATGAAAGAAAGAAAGACAGACACCACGGCCACATGCTGTCCACCAGGAGGGATCCAGCTACCCAGACACACATCAGGCGTTCATTTAGGAGTTCAGTGAACTCAGGTTTGGGAAACGGTTCTCCTTTTCTCCAGAAATAACATTTCACTTTATGAGCCCTGCCGAAAATGCACCCACAGTCCAAATAACTGGCAATGATTTCTCACACTTCATCCACGATAGGCAGTCTCTCACCTGAAGAGTTCAGGAGCCTCCTGGGTCAAGTGTACCCTGTTCTACAGGTGGGGGACAGAGGTGTGGGTGGCCCAGTGCTGCTCGGGAAATATCACAGGCCCCGAAAGTCAACTCTGTGAATGGGAATTACGGGCAAGGGCTCCACTTCCTACAAACCACATTTATTTCCTCTGCTTTCTAATCATTTTGATGGTTCCCTCTAAGAACCTTCATTTTGGTTAACTCTAAGGACAGTTACTCCTGTGCCTGTGAGAGGACAGGAGAGAAGGTAACAAACCTGCCTGAACTAACGTGGGCACTGGAATACCTCCAGGTTTAAAAGGAAATGAGACTGCTGGCTGGGTCTGTTTGGAGAACCAGATAGCAGGATTTCAGAAGAAATGAAATGAGTGGAAGGAAGCCTGATCCGCCAGCTTTCTTATAAAGAAAGCCAGCCCCAGGCAACACTGAACGTTCAGGGACATAAGGAGGGCTGGGATTTCTCTCTGGAGCTGCCTGCTGGCATCCCTGCCCCTCTGGGGCTCATCCTTCCCTCTGCTATGAGCAGGTGAGCGGTTCTGCTGCTTTTGTCTTATGCTGTGCCTGCCCGAGGGGACTGCAGACAAAATGCAATTGAAAACTGCAGGCCAGAGAAGGTCAGACAGAAAGAACAGGGGAAAGGAAGGCCACAAAGTTGAATCCTCAGAAGCCACAGGGAGAGCGTCCCCCTTGGTGGTGGGACTGCAGGAAGTCATTGCACCTGCTTCCTTATTTATAACAGGTTGGGGAGGTGGGGGTAATAAGGGTCGTCATGGGGATTAAAGGAGATATGTGATGCCTGGGGCACCCAAAGGGGCAGGTAATGTTACTGATCAATAGCAACATTACGTGGTTAACGGGAATCTGGCTTTGTGAGAAGGTGTCAAGGGTTCTTGCATAAATCAATCCAAATTCCTACAAAAGTCTTAATGAGAGCCCCACCCTCCGCCTGCAAACCAGAATTCAAGATCCCCCCTCGTCTCTTGTCCATGGAAGTGTCTGGGTTGTACAATAGCGAATGTCTCCTAACGTCTGCTCATCTGTTTAAAGACAGACCTCCTGGGTGTGGCGACATTCGCTCCCAGCGTTCCGCTGTGGCACTTGGTGGGCAGTAACTGAGTCGACGTGCTGCGAAATCTGCCGGCTCTTTGTCAGATTGCCCAGAGGACCATTCGCACTGCTACACGCGGGCAGCTTGAAAATAAAGTTCCAGGGAAACAAATCATATTTCAGGAGGACAGTGGAATTCCAGTGCCTCTGAAGGGTGGGGTAGCTGGTGCCTCCTGTATAGAGCTGCCGTGATTCTTACAGTTGGTGGCACAGCAAACGCCGTATATCAGCTGGCTGTGGCTTCACTTCCCAAGAAGCAGGACTGACTTCAGTTATACTCCCAGCAGTCAGCTGGGTCGGTTTCACTCAGCTCTCTATGGGCCAGGAAGCTGATAAAATACCGAGTTCTTCTTTGGGGGTCAATATCTATTGACTTGTACTAACTGCCACCCATAAAGCAGTCTTTACCATGGAAAAAAAAAAGGTAGACCTTTCCTTCCCCAAGTGGACTAACAGCCCCAAGAGGAGAGAACAGCGCCTTACTTACCTCCGTGTTCCCAGCCGGAGCTTGATACCAGGCAGTGAGCACGCACTGGATAGATGTTTGAATGAATGAGTGACAATAACAACAGAGAACACAGAGCCGCCGTGTCCCCTCCCCAGGCTACTGAACTGTACACTGAGTCACAGATGAACCCGTCAGTTACCAACACCCAGCGCCGCTTACCTTCTCTAGATGCAGGTTTATCCACCGAGTGAAGGTCCTCTTCTGCACATTTTCCCGCTCCACTGCAAACAAAGAAACGCCATTAGCCGGGCAAAGAGAAATACGCACAAGATCCCACCCTCCTCTTCCCCAGGGGGATCCCAGGCAGATGGCAGACAGAGCCCAGGAGGGTCCCGGGTACGAATGAACGAACGCAAGGGGGTTAGCAAGGGGTTGGGTGGCACCTATAATCCGTTTCCCCAGCCGCACCGCACTCCCCAGCATCTTCAGTAGATTAAATACCCAAAATTCAGACACACATAACAAAACGTCCTACACAACCTCAGGTGAGCATCTGGGCATTTGACTCTCTCCAGCTTAAGGAGCGCTGGTGGTGAGATACAAATTAACACAAATTAATACCTGCCTGGCAGGGGCGACGGGCCCGAGGAGCTGGGACACCTGAGAGACAGGGCGTGCGGAGGCCAGCGATTAGGAATTGGGATGCAGGCTCCGGAATGCGCCCGAGTGTGGCGGAAAGAATTGACAGTCCTGGGTGGGGCTCTCGGGCCTTCACCTCCCAGCTTTTTGTCCTTGGGGCAGTCGCCCATCTCCATGTCTATCTGCTCACTCCCAGGCTGCCCTAAGATACCTGCGATCCTGCAAGCCACCTCAACACAGTGCCTGGCACAATGGCTGCTCTTTTTTTTTTTTTTAGTCACTATTATTTCTAGAGTCAAGAAACACTCAAGCTCCTTCAGGAAGGGCGCATCCTGCAGGAGTCTGCAGAGCCTCAGAGAGCCGGAGCCATAAACCCACACAGGCTTCTTAGGAAAGCTTTCCTCTCCGAGGGTTGCTCCCTCTGGCCAGCGCTGACCGCGTCCTGGACACTTTGTTTCCGTTCATCTTTAACCCTGACAACACTGCCTGTGGAGTAGAAACTTATTTTACAGATGAACAGGAAGGGGCTCCGAGAGGTACCCCGACTCGCCCAGGGCACCTGCTGGACAGTCAGAGCTGGGCATTGCCCTCTGGTCTGTCTGCCCCCCATCGGCACAAGGAAAATAGGGGTCTGTGTTTGAATCCCAGGTCTTGCAATTATAGCAAAAACATCTGCAATAATAATAATAATAGAAAAATATTTACCAAGCACTCACTATGGGGCAGGTACCCATCTAGGCACTTTATCCGAATTCGCTAATTTAATCCTTACTACCACCCTTGGGGGCGGACGGGAGACCTGGGGCACCTGCCCAAAGTCACGCAATTGCTAAGGTTAACGCTCCTACTTTGCAGGTGAAGAAACTGGGGGTCACAGATAGCAAATAAGCAGCCGAGTTGGGACTCGGAGCTGGATTCTGTGCTTCTTCCACTCCCTCCTGAGCTCCGTGGCATTCGCTGGACGGGGGTCTTAGGAGCGGGGGAGTTTTGAGATGGGTGGTGGGTGCCAGTCCCAGGGTTGGGCCCACCAGCAGCCCCACAGCTCCAGCCGCCACACCTCTCAGGAAGCTTGAAATGCCGGCATCGGCTGACTCCCCGCTTACCAAGCTCTGGATTTCAACATGTTGGAAGAACACATCACACGTACTTAAAGCCATTTCCCATTTCTTTAGCAATAAGAACATGAGAAGCAATTCAGCTGCGGGAGGGAAAAGGCTCCAGTTTTCTGTAACGACTGCGGTTCCTTTTTCCTCTCAGCCTCATTACTGGGCAGATAGTGGTGCCCATAAATCAAATTTTAATATTGTGCCCTTCAGTCTTTTTAATTGAAGAGCCAGCAGACAGTAATGATGCTTTATGTGGCCGATTCTCTCTCATTTCCCTCCCTTTCTGTTAGGGAAGGTCACTGGCAAGTGGGCACAAG
Organism: Miniopterus natalensis; assembly: GCF_054644295.1. Classification (NCBI taxonomy): domain Eukaryota; kingdom Metazoa; phylum Chordata; class Mammalia; order Chiroptera; family Miniopteridae; genus Miniopterus; species Miniopterus natalensis. Next base: position 7,235,192 of record NC_142081.1, on the reverse strand, counting down.
GATTACGTGTCTAATTCCAGTAAACTGTTTCTTGAGGAGGGAGAAAGGAAAAGAAGTGAGAGAAATGAGGTAGGGAGGGGGCGCATTTGCTGAGTGACAGTCTCAGAGCTTTCCTGAAGGTTGGAGACACCCTGCCCCAAGCCCCGCTTGAGACCTTTCTGCCTCTGCAGTGCTTCCCATAGGAAGGGTGTCCCATAGTTTAGTGGCCGTCCCTCTGTCGCTGGGCACTTAGCCGTTTCCCGTTCTCACTGTTACGAGCATCCCTGTGTAAGCATCTGGGCGTGTGGTTCTTTGTGCACAAGCCTGTGAACGTATTTCTCATGCCTGACGACTAAAGTGAAACTGCTGGGTCTTAGTGGTAGGCACATTTAAAATTTTAATAGCTACTTCCAAATCGCCCTCCCCAAAGGCTGCCCCAGTTTATACCTTCACCCCCAACTGTCTTTAAACAAGTTTATGGGGATTGTAAAGTATTTACACACACATTCAAACACCCAGGCTGGTTTCTCCATATGGCTTCGGAGAGAGCAAAGTATGAAACAAAGTGCATTCAGGGAAAGCTTGAGAGAACGTGGGTGAGCCTGCTGGTTTAATTGTGCAGAAAGATGTAAACAAGGAAGTGGGTGTCCGTTAGTCTATATGTGCCCCATCCATCCATCCATCCATCCATCCATCCATCCATCATCTTTCCATCCAACCATGTATCCATCCATCCATCCATCCATCCATCCATCCATCCATCCATCCATCCATGTATCTATCCACCCATTCATCCACCCATCCATCCATCTACCCATCTTTCCATTGAACCACATATTTATCTATCTATCCATCCATCCATCATCCATCCATGTATCTATCCATCCATCTGTCCATTCATCCACCTATCTCTCTATCCAACCACATATTTATCTATCCATCCATCCATCCATCCTTCCATTCAACCATGTATCCATCAATCCATCCATCCACCCACCCATCCTACTAGTTGATACTTATTCAATTATTACATGCCAGGAACTATGCCAGACCCCGTGAGCAAAATCAGATAAAGAATTAAGCAAAGAATCAGCATTCCAAGAATTCACAGCCAAGCAGGAGAGAAAACATGGACACCACAGAGCACACATGTAAGGAGAAATGAATGAGAAGTGTCCAGGGCTGAGGGCATGGGAAGAGGTGGTTTCAGACCCCAATGGGTACTCCTCCAAAAACTCTAAGAGGATCCCACAGTACATGTGGGACACGGAGGGGTTCCTGAAGGCAAGGACAATATTTCTCACTGTGCCCTGATCCAGAGCCACCCTCTGGGAGGCTTCACTTTCATTCTAGCCATGGCCCGTGGGTGAATCTGGGCACAGATCAGCCTCAACAGCAAAGCTGACCCAGGGGGCGGGGGCAAGGTGGTGACTGAAGATATGAGGGGATCATGAGATGAAATCACAAATAACAGACAAGTCCCAAACTAAAATCGGGCACAGAGACCACATTTTCTGGACCTGAAACTGGGACACACCATTTAATCCACAGGAGAGAGAGTGCGTGAATTTAGCCTGCCCCAGAACATCCACGTGAGAGCCACACACCATTAGCTGGGCGACCTTGGGCATGTTCTAACTTTCAAAATACTTTGCCTCAGTCTCCCCTCTACAGAGGGGGGAAAACTGTGCTCCCCTCACAGGCAGGCTGTAAGATTCAGTGGGGTCACCCCCGAAGGCATCCCCAATAGCTGTCCCATAGGCCACTTCCCCACCCCCACCGTCCCACGGCATGCCCCGGCCTTGGGCTATTGTGTCTGGTGTCCGACACAGAGGTCTGACGCCCTTTCATGGCTCTCTCCATTCCGAAGTGCCCACCCCCCTCCTGCAGGCCTTTTCTACTTCTGGCTTGCCAAGACTCCATAAACTTTATATAGTTTCCATAAATCCAACGGCCCCTTTTTTCCACCGCACCTATCACATTGTAAAGGTGTAGGAAACCGTTTCTCGGGCAGGGTCTGGCCTTCTCACGCAGTGTTTGTGGGGCCCGGTGTGGGTTTACTGGGCAACAACAAAGTAATAACCGTGCTGTAAAATCACCCTCCCTGGCTCTGCCTGGCTGGCCGGGGTGCCCGGGTGCTGGCCAGGAAGAGGAGGAGCGCACCGGGCCCGGGGCTCCCGGGACAGAGCTGGGACGGGAGGCCCAGCCTTCAGGCTCAACTCCACCATCTCAGTTCCCAGCCATGAGTCTGGTCGCTGCTTTGCCAAAAACAGACAAGGTGAAAATGAGAAGTCTGCCATTCCTTTCTTCTGTAGGCCATCCGCGCAGGCTTGGGAGCTGGGAGTCACAGAGAGAGGGGCACAGCTCTGAGCGCAAATAGTTTCCGTTACACATGTGGCCTTTTTTCCCTCTGTCCACATTCCCCTCACACCTACATCCTATGTCCTATTTCCTCTATAATTAAAACCATACAGGAAAGCAGAGAGAAATAGATCTAAAATATCTCGAAATCTCATCCTACCCAGAGATCACCACTATTGACATTTTATAGACCATCCTTCCAGAACCCCCCCAACATGCATGCAGCTAATGCATATAGATAGATACCACTGCACTTAATTTCAATGTGATCAGTGAACAACTCAGCGTTTCTAAAGCAGGGCCCACGGATCACAGTATCAAGAGCTTCTGGGGTGACAGTTGACACGCTAACTCCTGGACCCCGTCCATGACCTACTGACCCACTCTCTCTGGGGCTGAGGCATTTTAACCAGCTTGGAGGTGACGACGGTGCACAATTTGAGATGCAGGGTGTGAACTGGGAAGAGACAAGTGGCACAATTCCTTGGTCACCCTTGGGCGGAGTAGGGAATGCAATAGGAATGTCACCTGGTGCGGGAGAAACATCAAACAGTCTGGAGCCAGCACACAGCTCCACCACAGACCACAGGACACAGGATGGGGAGAGGACTATGACCCCCAGGCTTGCTACCATCACATGTGATATCGCTTACTGACCCTGGGCAAGAAAAGGTCACTTCCTGTCCTGTGTCCAAACGGTTCTTCTGGTAGTGGCTGCAGTCACTGAATTCCTACAGCTGGGAGGCCTCTGAGTCTCCTGAAAGATGACTCAGAATTCACCTGGGAGGACTGAACTCCTAGAGAGAGATGGGTCCTGTGATGTCCGTCCAGGTGAGTTGGTGGGAGCATTTGCTTCCAGCTTCAGGGGTGCTGCCTGGCAGGAGGAGGGAGGCAGATGGGAGAACTGTGACCCCATTGCTATGTGCTCATTCCTCCAAGCCAGAGGGCAGGAGGCTACAGGTGTGGACTGGACAGATACCCAGTGGCCCACCTGAACCTGACACCAGGACAAAAGCTCAGGGTGAGCTGCAGAAAGCTCACCTCCCTCCACCACTGAAGCGGATACACAAAAGGAGACATGCAAATTAGGGCGCCCACCCCAAGCAGAGGCTGTGAGGCCTTGAAAGCCGCAGCCAGGGGGCCTGGCAGCAGCAGCCATCACTTCCTGCGCCCAAGCACCACAGGCGTCATCCTCTATCTACCGATATTCCTGTGAAGCCCGTCTAGAGCTGCCCCCATTTCACAGAGGAGGAGACTGAAGCACAGAGTTTAAGTAACCTGGCTTCTCACTGGAAGGGCAGGATTTGAACTGGGCTCCAGGGTGACACCGCCCGATGTGCCTCCCACATGTTTGCAGGGTCCTCCTGGCGACCTCAGTCGGCTTCTCCCATGAATCCCCTGGGGCTCTACTCCTCAGACAGGCTGCTGGTCTCAGTGTCCCCATGCTAGGAATACCCTGTACAGGTCAGAGCCCTCCTGGCCAGGCTCTCGGCCAGGGGTGCTCAACCAGGGGTGCCTCTGCCCCCAGGGGACATTTCGCAGGGGCTGGAGACAGCCTTGATTGTCATGACTGAGGGGACATTCTACTGGCATCTAGTGGGTAGAGGCCGGGGACACTGCTCAACACCCTGCAGTGCCCAGGACAGCCCCATGCAGCAGCTATGAGTCCTTGAAAGCAGCAGACTCTTTGTCACCTGCCACAACACAGAGGGACCAGGCCTTGAGTGTCAGCAGCGCCAGGGCTGAGAAAGCCTCCAGGGAGCCTGTGTGACCGCCTCAGGTTGTTCCTACCTCAGCCTTCTCCCCACAGGACACAGAGAAGTTTCAAACAGGAGGGCCTGGCTCTGAGGGAACTTGAACACAGGAGGTTCTGCTCCCAGGGCCTCGGTTCACCCATCTGTACAGTGGGAATCACTGTACCAACTTCAGTGGCCTCGAGGCTCAAATACATTAGAGCTGTGTTTGCCATACCACATGCAGGCAGGCAGGTGACAGAGTCCACCAGCTGACTGTCACCAGCCCGCACATGGGCACCCACTGCCGCCGGCCCTCGGGCGGCCCCCGCCTGCTGGGCTCCCGGGGCCGGGGCCACGTCTGGACGCGCCAGGCCCTGCCCGGTGGTTTCGCTCCTTTCCCATCTTTCAACACCTCCCAGAAACACAACCTCATTACACGGCCCCATGCTGGTTCACTTGAGAAATAAAACTCAGAAACAAATTAAACGGCAATTTCTTTTCAAACAGGAGAGGGGCCAGGCTCGGGAACAGCAGGCCGCCGTCCCTTGGTTCCGACTCCTGGGGACCACCTCCCCCACCGGCCCGGCGCTATGAAAGCCAGGCCTCCACGCGGGCCGCACCGGCGCTGACTTTTGCATTTAATTTCCTTTGTTTTTCCTCCCCGAATGTTTGCTCTGACCCAAGTCCCTTTTATCGAGACTTCGGTAATAAAATGTAAAACCCTCCTTGGGACCACAGACCGAGCCGCGTGCAACTCCTACAAATAAATGTGCAGAGAAGTGGCCGCCGGGGCTGGCGGCGCCTCACCCCCTGCTCCTCCGAAGCCTCCTCTCCTCTGTCCCTTGTGCAGGCCGGGGATGCGGGGACCCGGGGCTTGAGGACAGAGAGGGAGCAGCCTGCTCAAGTCGGCACAAACCGGTGGTCTCCCAACCCGCCCCCATAGAGACAAATAAAACTGCCAAACTCATTCTAACTGGGGACTTAAATCCAATTCTCTCACGGGTCCCAGAGGCCACCAATTAACAGACCACGCTCTGCACCGCTCTGCCCTGCTTCTCAGCTGCTCCAAAACACATAACCCAGGGCTCCAAAGGGCTAGTCCCAATTACACACCAAATTAAGTTTTAAGCTATATATATAGGGCTGGTGCCTGTAACTAAAATAAAAAATAAACCCGCTCCAGTTTTTTTTCTGAGAGTGAGTCTAACCTCAGTGCTAAACCTCAGCCCACCTTGATTTATTTATGACAGATGACGCCAGCCAGCCATAAAAACCCAAGCTCAGGAAAAGGGATTTTTAACATCCACCCAGATGGGCAGACCGGGGGGACAGGACCAATCCCGGCAGACTGCCCGGACGCGAGCAGCTGCAATTGAGACAGGGCTCAAGGGGTGTTGTACAGGTCGTGCCCATGCCCATCCAGGCAGCACACAAAGAGGACACTCAACCACAGGTAATAGAGGGGGACCCTGTCCTCATGGGGTTCCTTTGCCAGGTTCCAGAAGGAGGGATGGAGAGAGAGGGAGGAGGGAGAGAAGGAAAGAGGGAAGGAAGACAGGGAGATAGAAAAATATTCTCTTCACACGCCGGGAAGTCTTACCTCTTGTGCCCCTGAGCCCTTGGGGGACCGAAGTTTCTGTTGAGGACCACAAATTTTGGTGATATTTTTATACCAGTGTTTTCTTGAAAGTATTCTGGTTTCTGAATATAAACTTGAGTAACTTCTAAAGTAGTGTTTTCCAAATCATATTCTGCAGGGTACCGCTTCTAAAAGACCTCTCAAAAGAGGAGCCCAACGTCCTGGATATTTATGATCAGTATATTAAAGGCTCTGAGAAGTTCTGCAACAAAGACATTGGCTTAATTTGTCTAAACTAAGCTCATTTGAAGCCAGACCCCTTCTCTGAGTAAAACTAATCACAACTTCCTTGTAAGAATTCTGCTTTGGAAATTTAGAGAGATGTTCGTTAGAGGGCTTTGTGTTGGGGGAGATGTCTCCATGGGAGGGTCCACACAGCCACTGAATCAGGCAGCCACACATCCTGTGACACAGACGACCACATGCTGGCCAAACCCTGTTTCTTCTTCCTCTTGGGCACTCAGCCAAACTACATTTCCTAGCGTCCCTTAAGGTCGCAGGGCCCAGAGTGTGGACAGGTGGGTGCGACCAGCAGTCCTCCATGCCTTGTGCCACTACACAGGGGCAACACAAAGGACGCAGAGGAAGACAGAGCCACAAGAGGGCAGGAGTCCAGACTCCCGGTCTCCCTTGGGCTAGGATGGCCCAGCAGAGATGCCCATGAGGGATACCATTGTTGGACCACCGGGAGAGTAAGAAATACACCTTCACAGTCACTTTGGGGCTGTTGCTATAGCAGTTGTCCGCCCTGGCTAATGCCCATCTTGGGTGGGAAGCAGGCCCCCACTGAGAGGGAGGAAGGGAGGAAGCCCACGTCCACCAAGCCTCTTCCAGGCAGGGAGAATCCCTCGACACCCGCCGCAACCTCGGCAGGCAAGGCGTGATGAGAAACTGTCTCAGAGAGGACGTGACCTGCCCCAGCATTTGGTGGCTTAGCTCAGACAGCCTAGTCACTGTGAGCCAAGCCCCTCTCCCCGGTGCCACGCTGGCTGCTGACCCCTGCAGAGCAAATCTTACTGAAGAACCTTCCTGAAGGTGTTCCACGCCCGGGACAGCTCACCTGCAGAATGAAGGCTGCCCTGGCGCTTCGTCCCCTAGGAGTGGAGCTTAACAAGCCTAATAGGGAGCATTAGCCCAACCTCTCGGGTTCAGCTGTTTCTTAAAAAGGACATTAAAAACACTCGCTTCATACGAATGACCTTGATCTGCATTTTTAAGGACATCTGTCTAAAACACACATACCTTTGAATACTAATATTTTTGTGCATGCAAAGGCCAATCAGCTGCTTGAACCTCCAGGATTAGGGTGACCAACTGTCCCAGTTTGCCCAGGACTAGAGGGGATCCCAGGGCACAGGGTGTTCAGTGATAAAACTGGGAAAGTCCCACACCAACTGGGATGAGTTGGTCATCTAGCTAACAGACCCCGGAGTGTGTCCAGGAGAGCAGGCCCTCACGGGACAGCAGCCGGGAGGAACAGGAGGCCCTGGGATCCTCCTGGGAGAAAAGACATGAATGGAACATGGTTAATATTTGCAAGGTGGTTAATATTTGCAAGGTGGTTAATATTTGCAAGGTGGTTAATATTTGCAAGGGATAAAGCAAACTGTGAAACTCCCATTTACAACTTCTACCTGCCAACAAAAAGCGACACCGGCGTGAATTTAAATTCCTATCCTGAGCAGGAGAGGTAACGACTGGAAACTGTGATGGGGAAAGGCAAGAGGTGTCAAATTCTCCCGGAGCTTGATGTGTCACCAACATTTCACGTTAATTAACACGAGAGACCACAGGTTGCCGGAGCCGGAGCCGGGGGACTGAGCTGTGCCAAGATGACAAATCCGAAGGCTTCACACACCACTGGTCCCTTTGTGAAACACATTTGTTTGAAAACAGACAAAAGTTATTACTTACGTAAATCATCCAAATGTACACACTCATGCATGCCCATGCGTGTGCATGCATATACATACAGACACAGACAGATGCACACACACACACACACACACACACACACACAGCCCTTGCGGTAATGTGGCTCACCTTCATCCCTCTTCAGGGACACGAGTCCTTAGGGTCACCAGAGAGAGTCATCATTACAAGGTGTCCCTTAAGCTGAAGCCCAGTGGTTCAGACCTCAAGGGCTACACTCTGACACGGAGGTCAAGGTCGGGTCACTGTCACTGGGGGGAACTCTTAGAATGCCAAATTCCAGTTCTGTCATCTTAAAAAACTCACTGAGACTAGACCTGTGATTCTCAGCCCTGGCTGCACGTGACAGTCAGTCACCAGGGGAAACTTTAAAAAATCTGCCTGGGCTCCACTCCAAGCTAATTGAATCAGTATCCCCGGGGGCAGGGCCCAGGCCTCTGCATTATGTCAAAGCTCCCTGGGTGATTCTGACACTGAGCTGGCACCTGGAACCACTGCTCTAGGCCAGGAGTTGGCAAAATCTTCCTGTCAAGGGTCAGACAGTGAATGGCTTAGACTCTATGGGCCATATGGTCTCCGATGACTAGTCAACTCCACAGCATGGTAGAAAGCAGCCAAGGCAATACATAAACTGCATGACTATGTTCCAATAAAACTTTATTTATAAGAACAGGCAGTGGGCTGCAGCTTGCCCAGCCACACTGCCAGATATGAGCAGCCTTTCTAGGTCTTACTGATGGCTACACTCATCACAGCCCATCTTTGAACATTCAGTTTCAGGTTCCAGGAGCGGGGTTTGTTTGCTTTTTGCTCACTCTCTTCAGAAAATCGAACAGGTAAAAAAACAGGTTAAAAAAAAAAAATCAAACAAGGACACCTGTAGGTAAAATTTCGGTGTAGATCAAATTTTGCTTGATCTCCCCCATTTTCTTAGCACCATGAGGAACCCAGAATTATTCTGTCCAGCACAGCACTTGCAATCCAGTTTTCTGATTGGAGAGATCTTTAAATACCAAGGGTAGCTCCCATGCAACACTGCCATCAAGGCAGTCATTCAGAGTCTGCTTGAATGCCTCCCAGGATGAGGAGCTCAGTACCTACCCTAAATTAGGCTTCCAATATCTCAAAGCTTGTCTTGTGGAAAAGGGGATGTTTCAGTGGGTACAATTAGGACCAAAAGGAGGTAGGGACAACAGGTTTCGACCCTGCCACGCCCTGGCTTTGGGGTCCGTGGGACCCCCGTACTTCTCCTAAAGTAATTGCAGCTTTTTAGCTTAACTGTGCTCCTGTGGGTTTCTGTTGGTTACAGTTAAAAGCACCCTCACTAATTTCTTCAAAAAGCAAACTGCAAAGAAAAAAAAAGAAATGAAGGGAAACCTGTATTTTAGGGAAGGCTTAGGGACGCCAACAGATTGCAATACATGGTCCTTATTTAGTCCTGATTCAAGCAAACGATCTAAAAAAAAGTAATTGAATTCTGAAAGTTTAAAAACATAACTAGATAAACTTTTAGGAAAATATAAAATGTCAAAAGGGGGCAAGAAGAAATAAAGAATTTAAATACATCAATAAATGTTAAAAACAACAACAAAGAATCCTTAATAGGAACAGTCCCGTTTCCCATTTTACAGATGCACTAACCAAGGCAGGGACAAGTTAGGTCGCCTATCTAGTAGGTGGCAGAGCCAGGTTTCACACCCAGGCCTGGCCCCAAAGTCCACGTCCTAACTGTGACACAGCACTGTCTCCTGACCTCGCCTGTGACGGGGACACCACCTGCCACGGTGACTCACAGACTTCAGTAAACCAGGTCAGAAATGGTTAGCAGAGCTATTCTTTCTTCCGATTTAGGTCACTGTCTTGTGCAACACTGCCTGTCACCTGGGCAGGAGCTCTTCAGGTGGACACATACTTTCGGCAGCTGTGTTATTAGCAATTTCACATACTTCAGTCAGTCCTCCCTCTAAACTACAACTTCTGGGAGGGGCTTCCTGTGGAAGCGGGCCCGAAGGTGGGGAGAGCTGGGGTGAAGACTATTACTTTTATTAGCAGCTGGCCTGTAAATTTTATTTTTTAAAACTATGTGCATATAATTAATAGAAATTTAAGTTTTACTTTAAAAATTACTATGTATTCAACCCTGTGCATGGTGCAAGATTTCTGATCTCTTATCATCAACACCATCGGGGGAAATATTTATAAAATGTAATATGTGAGAAAGGAATTTTCTGTTTAGGAAATTAACAGATGCCTATAACAGAAAACCTTGGAACATACAATAGAAAGAAAAAGTCACATGGATTAAATTATTCCAAGGCAGCTTATTTCCTTCCCTTCTTTCTTTTACATGTTTTTAAATGTTTTGCTTGCTTGCTTTAACATAATTCCAACCATATTACATATGCAATGTGGTATTCTGTGTGGTGGCACTGCTGGTTGCCTGCCCAGATCTTTTCTCACCTTTCCTGAATGGCAGTAGTTTGTTATTATTTTATTTAATAATAAATAATTATTATTATTTATAAATGTTTAAAATATATTAAATATTTAGAAGCTGCTCCTTCTCCATCGCTGTGTTGGGGTTAGGGGGCAGGTAGCTTGTCTTTTAGTTTATAGGCACAAGGAACCAGACACATTCAAACTTGACAGGGAAACTGGCACAGCCCATCATGATCCTGGATTTTGAGCACTGACTACAGCGACTTGAATCAGGACTAAATAAGGACCATGTATTTGCAGTGACACTTTGTGACTGTCCCCGGGGAAGAAGGTGAATGAGTTCTCATATGAAAAGAAGGTATGCATGGACGTTGGGTAGCCAAGGGGCAGACTGTGGCAGACACTGCTGGTTGGCTCCCCAACATCCATCCTTCCCTTCCTCTCAACTAACAGGATCCTAATTTCGAGTGGGCATTTAAAAAGGACCATTCCCCAGCACCCCTGCAGGCGGGGGCAGTCATGGGACAGAGCCCAGCCCATGAAGGGGAGAAGTTCGGGGCAGGGTTTCAGGAGTGCTCTGTGAGAGGGGGCAGGGACCGCTGGTGTGGGCCCCTAACCCTTTAACCCTCTGGCTCCCTAGAATGGGGCTGTGAAGCTGGAAAACCAACCCCACGGCCACTGCTAAGAATGACTGAGCAGTGAACAGGTGTAGCCAGTACCTCGACTGCCCCGCTGGGACCCAGAACCGGCCCCAGGCTGCTCATCTCCAGGCTTCCTCGTATGAGATAAAGAAATCCTCTTGGAGAAAGTCACTGTAAGTTGGGTTTTTGTTACTTGCAGCCAAACGCAATCCTAGTTGATACAACACCCATCTTCTTGCTGTTATAGGCCCATCGTTTGTTAACAGAACACGTACTGAACCTTATCCCTGTTGCTGGACGGCCAGTTCCATTTTCTTTGCCTGCTATTAATACTCCAGTCATAAGCACTTGTATGCATAAGCCTGCGGGCCCTGACATTTCTACAGCACTTCACACTCTGCAGAGCTCCTTCCCCGCATTCTCTCATGCAGCCAGAGGGAACGAATGATCACGATAAGATGGCTCAGCAGCCAAATTATGGGCAACGAGCTCTCCCCGGTGGCCTCTGTCTCCTTTAGGTCCCCCCAGCATCTAGGTTCTGCTCAAAAACCAACCAGCTTCAGTAAATAGCAGCTGCTGAGTCTAACCGAGAAATAAGAAACAGTGACAAGTCATGAAGATCCTGGTTCATGTCATCCAGGCTCTAAAACCCTGCAGATTGGTCCTACTGGAGGTCACCAGGGGAGGCCAGGAAGCCTGCCTCTAACCGCAGGGTGCAAGGAACGAATGAATGTAAGAGACAGAGGCACAAACAAGGGATCGTCAATACTGCATATTGCTCGGGGCCTCTGGGCAACATGGGCGGACTGGACAAAACCCTCGGAGATGAGACAACTGTGTGTGTCAGGGGGTGGGCTGGTGGAGTGGGGGGAGATGGGGAAGGACCTGCCTTAGAAAAGGTGGCCAGGCCGAGGTCTTGAAAAGGCATTAAGAGGGGGTTGCTCTTAATGGCGATGCAGGAAGTCTGCTCCGGGGACCACCTGGAACCAGCATCACCCCCGCTAACCTCTAGGTTTCCTGAGCGTACTTTTTATTTCCCATGTGGCACCGCACTAGCGTCTGCACACAGTGCCCCGTGTAGGGGGGGGGAGAGCGCCAAGGGCCGAAGATAATGTCCACCTTCTCGGCTCTCGGATGATGATGGTCCAGCCACCACCAACCGCCATGCGTTATGAAAAAGCCGGGGCCCTGGCGCCTGGGGTCAGCTTTGCGACGGGGTCCAGCCATTCTGGCTGGAAGGCAAACCCTGTATCCTCGCTGACCGACCCCAGAAACTCAGAGATGTAGTAAAAGAGGCTTGTTTCACACACAATGCATTTAAACACATTTGCTCCTCGCTTGTCCCATTCTGAATGTCTCCAAGTCTATAAATGGAATTCATTTATTACAGAATAGGAAGGATGTGGCGTCAAAGTCACAAAGGTAATCTGTGACCCTTGACTGTGGAAACTAGGAACCTGTACTTATTAGGTGCTGGACACTGTGAGGTGGGGGTTAGTATCCCCATTTTACACATGGGGAAACTGAGACTCAGAGAGGTGAGGGATGTAGTGCTCAGGGTCACAGAGAAAATTAAAAAAAAAGGATTCCAAATGTCTCAGGTAGATGGGGTCTAATCCTGGAGCCAGGGTGTCACAGAAAGAGTCGGGGGCCCTGTTGTTGAGCACCCCCCCTCCCAGGCTCAGTCACTTTTTCATAAGCTGCAGTTGGCACCCTCCCGGGCCCGCTGTTTTTCCGAGACACATCCCTTTGCTTTTGCTTCTCAAAGCTGCAGGCCCAGGTTGTAAGCCCGGGTACGAGGCCTCGGGTCTCTTCACACAGACAGGGTTTCTGCCCTCGGCCCCCGCAGAGGGGATTAGCGAGGCAAAGCCCAACTTGATTGAAAAATAACTTCCCTCCAGGCTGCTTTATGGCTTCCCGCCTCTTCCTTCCAGCTCTTGCTGAGCCTGGCCCCAGGACCAGCGGATTCGGGTGGTCGTCCCCTCCCAGGGGCCGCAAATCACCCAGGAGCACCGGGGGGGGGGGGGGGGGGGGGCAGCAGGCCATGTGCCAGAGAACAGCAGCTTATTAATTAAAAAGTCTAAAAACGGACACAGCCAGCTGTAAGGGGTCAGGTATCCCGCTCCACCATGTGCCAGCTCTGTGATTGTGGGCGACGTGCCTCCCCTCACTGTCCCCATCTGTAAAGTGGGGAAGGGGACAGTCCACAGCACCATAGGGTTGACGTGAGTATAAAATGACTGACATGATTCCAAAGTGCTTAGAAACTGACACTCGGCAGTGACATCAGATGGGCCAGCCCTGGTCCTGTGCCCCAGTGGACACACATTCATCAGACCAGCCAAAGCCGTTTCCGCCACCAATTCTGGGTGGAAATTTGGACACACAGAAGACACCAGAGCAGTGTGCACACAGAGGACCATGTGAGGACACGGGGCAGGCGGCTACCTGCGAGCCAAGGACAGAGGCCTCGGGAGCAGCAGGCCCGCCAGCACTTTCAACCTGGGCTCCCAGCCTCCAGAACCGGGAGAAACACGCCTGTGGCCGAAGGCTCCCGGGGCCTAGGGTAGCCGCTCTAGCAGCCCGGACTTACTGAGACGCCCTGAGCCCATTTTCCCGCCTTCCCGTTTCTGCATCACTGGGGGATTTTTAGGAGCGAATATGTCCTGTTAGAGCAGGACCGGCTGTACTCTTCTGAGCATTTCACTTAAATGCATTATTTTAACCTCTTAATCCTGTGAGGCAGATACTATTATCCCCATGTTAGAGATGAGAAAGCTGCCGCACAGAGAGGTTAGTTAACTTGCCTACAGTCACACAGCTAGACGTGGGCAAAACTGCAATTTGAGGCCCAGCGGTCAGGCCCCAGAGCCCAAGTTCTTGCCCACCGGGATGTACTGTGATTAGTTATATGGGGGATGTACTGTGGTCATATGGGGGGATGTACTGTGGTTATATCCAGGGGGGACACATGGGCACCCTCCACTGAGTCCCCACCACTCACTCCCCTGCAATGGCTTAGGAAGGACTTCCCGGCTGTCATTTTAAACCCAATTCTATTCACAAAACAGGCTCGTGAATGTTTCTGGGAGGGAACTCTGTTGTGGCCTTAGCCACAGTGAATCTCGCCCGAGGAAGTTGTTAACTAGTGGCTCTGTGATTGAGCCGATGGTCACAGAGCCTAGGTGTCATGAGCACAGCTCTCTTCATGAGCACGGCTTCCTCCCAGTGAGCACATCCCCTGGGGTGCCGTGCACCCGCTGAGTATTCCCAGGAGGCCCACCGCTCTCTTCTCAACCATCTCTTAAATGTTCACTCAAGACCCTTAAGTGACCAGACAGAAGACCAGGTGGCTCCTGGCTCAAAGTCCTCTAATTTATTCATTTAAACGTGGAACTGAGCAATGCACTGGACACACAAGGTGAGTCTGTGCTGGTGCAGGGGAGAAACCGCCAAACGCAGGGTCCCAGGCCGCACCTTCCAGGCAAACAGACACAGGAGACCGGAGGGCAGGACAGGGCTCTGGTGTGGATCCGGGCCACCAGCCTCAGGAGCTTCCCGGGTGGGTGGGTCGGAGTAGGCACTTGTAGATCTGCGGGACATCGTGGGCAGACAGGGAAGGGGGACAGGGATGATGACAGCGGAGGCTGCAGGGTGACTAATAATAAACAGTGTGTCCTGACACCTGTTAAACCCAAGCTCCTTGGCAGGGAGGGGCGCTGGGAGAGCTGGGCGCTGACAGAGCCTTGAACGCCACCCAAGGGGGTCCCCTTGGACCAAATACACAGTGAGGCCATTAGTCCCGTGGGTTCCTTACATTAGAAGTCGTGCTCCACCCTGGGCTGCAGTTTAAACAAGTTAGAATCTGAGGAGTCAACCGAAGGCAAGAGTAAAACATCCAACGACACTATGGCCCAGCCCCTGCTGCCAACGGCGTCCAGACGAGGAACTACGTGTCGCTCTTGACGCTCTACAGACAATGGGTCTGAAGTCACTCTCTGGGATGTGAAGGGCGCCAACTGTAAATGAAAGTGTCTCTTCTTTGCCAAAGACGCAGCAGCAGCCATGTAAAATATTGCTAATGGAGCATCTATGTGCTTAGCGTTAAAAATATTTTAACCACACCTCATTCATTTATATTAATCTCTTTCAATTAGCGTGCACGACACAGGGGGTGGGGAGGGGCGAGGGAGCAAACGTTTCTGGAGGCAGGCAGTGGGCTAAGAGCGCTCAGGATCGCCGAGGTGTTTAGCGCCCGCACCGACGGCTCCGAGGGGCATGGAGCTACCACACGCCGACCCGACCCCGGGCCAGGCGTGACCCTGGCACACTCAGGCCTCTCTACAGGGCAGGGAACCTCTCTTTACTAAAGGTCTGCTCTTCTTACCACCCTGCAGTGACCCTGGGGAGCCCCCAAGGCACTTTACCCCACCCCTAGCTCGGGATGTCCTATGTGCCCCAGTCCCCTTTCTGCCTCTGACTGTCGTACGCGGGGCCCCGGGCGCACGATAGGAAACGGGGTTGGCTCTTGTCAACCCGCCTCCCGCTGACGGGACTGCTGGGCCGGCCTACGAACCACACAGGCACGGCTCATCCCAGAGGGGGGTGCACGTGCGTAGGTGCGCCAGATGCCCCCAAAGGGGATGTGCGGAGGCGAGGGGCGGCCTTGGGCTCAGTGAGGTGCCATGTGGGTGACATTAACAAGAGCTGGCCAGGAGCCAGAGGCCCAGGGGCCCGCAGTAAAGAGCGAGAGCCAAAAGGAAAGCGCTGGAAGGAAATGCCTTGAGGGAACAGCGAGTGTGGGGCCAGCACTGCAGCCCCAGAAAACAGCGCATCTCCTGTGTGTGTGTGTGTGTGTGTGTGTGTGTGTGTGTGTGTGTGTGGTGACTGTGGTGTGTCCAGGCATGTGTGGTATGTGACGTGTGTGTGTGTGTGTGTACAGTGGGTGTATTTATGTGTGGTGAGTGTGGAAATATGATGTGTGTGGTGTGCATGTGTATGGTGTGTGTTTATGTACATTTATATTCGTCTGTGGTGTGTGTGTATGATGTATACAGTACATGTGTGCTACATGTGGAGGATGTTTGTGGGCGTATGATATGTGTGGGTATTTGTGTGTGTGTGTTTATGTATGTGTGTGGTGTGTGTGCAACATGTTTGTGCACGTTTGTACGTGTGTGTTTACGTGTGTGTGGTGTGTGCGATATGGTTGTGTGTGTTTGTGTGTGGTATGCATGTTTGTGTGTGGTGTGTGTGCACGTTTATGTGTGTGTTCATGTGTGTGGTGTGGTAGTGTCTGTGTATGTGTGTGTATTTGTGTTTTTGTGTGTGTTTTTGTGTGTGATGTGTGTGTTTATGTGTGTGGTGTATTGGTATTTGTGTATATGTATGTGTGTGGGGTGTGTGTATGTGTGTGGTGTGTATATAGATGTGTGTGTTTATGTATGTGTGGTGTGTGTATTTATGTATATGGTGTATTTGTGTGTGGTGTGTATGCATATGTGTGTGTGCTTGTGTATGTGTGCGTGCGCTCAGGGGACTGCTGAGCCCTGGAGGCTGAACTGAGGAGCAGGCCTGCTAACCAGGGCTGGGACAGGAGACCCAGGCAGACAGCGCCTTCTGTGGGCAGGAATGGAGCGAGGTGACACGGGTGTGTACGTTGTGACACAGGGCAAGCCTGGAAAGCTTGCATGCTGGCTGGACCCTGCCCATCCACCGGCTCCCCCCATACCAGGCTTGACTTCAGGCACAAGGGCAGGAGGAAATGCCTTGTGGACAAGCCTGGCGGTGCCACAACATGTACTTAACAAGGACATGGGAGGACACCCCACCCCCACCTGCCTGGGCCCTCTGGGGTTTCAAGAAACATTTGGGAGGAAACGAAAGGCTGCAGTTCCCACAGAGCTGCTGGGAGCAGGCCAGAGAAAGGCGATCTTGATCTGCTTGGGGTTCCTGTTTTCATGCCTGGCTGCGGGGCTGGGAAAGGAGTTACTTATAGGCTCTCGCCCACCGCCCCCTCCTGGGCGTGACCTCCCTGAGGACCACAGGCCGCCTTATTCCCGAGAGCCCGCCCACTGGCCAGCACAGGGTGGAGAGCTCTCCCCAGTGCCTGCTAATTGTTGAGCTAATTAAGGACAAAAGCATTGTCCAACCCCTCTTCATAACCCAGGACTCCTCAACAGACAAACACGTGGCCCCTGGGGCCTGGGCCCACCATTGTCCATGCGCTCCGTCCTTTCCGCTCCCCACTTCCACCCAGCCCTGCCCTTTGCTGCTGCCCATCACGGTAGCTCTGAAACAGGCCCGCTCGCCACGCCTGCGGGCCTTTGCACATGCTGTTCCTACTGCCTGGAACACAGTCGTTGCTCTTCTCCACCTATTGTCAAATCCCCTGGATGCCCGCCCTGCCCTTCCTAAGACGGCGGGGGCCTCCTCTCTGCCCCCTACTCTGCAGCACCCGAGAATCTCGGATGATGACTTCCTCACCGTTCCAGCTTTGCTGCCCCCCATGGGCGCCTGGCATTCAGTGAGTACATCACTCCTTCCTCCATCTGGTCTCGTATTTATTTGTTCATTAAAAGAACAAATCCAATACACGAATCAAATTAAAGAATCAAATGTTTGTGGAGTCACACACTTAGTACATTGCCTGCTATAAGTAGAGTTCAAAGAATGAGACACGTGCCCAGCCTTCAAGGGGCTCCTCATATTGTCGCCTCAATGAGATAAGCATACGGGGGAAAATGACTGATGTCTTGTGGTGTCTGTGTCATGTGTCAAACCAATGATAAGCATAATCCATACTGTGGGCGAGACGAGGGAGGGGAAAGGCTGGGCAGACCATGGGAGGCTTCCTGGAGGGGGCGGCTGTAAGTGAGGTCTTGAATGACTACATGACCCAATTTTTCCCTATTGGCCAACGGTAGTTGAGTTGATTCTTGTTATTGACAGTAGTTGTGATCTAGAAGGTCACCGCAAACAAGAATTAGCAAAAACTAAGCTATTGCTCCCCGGGGAAAAGGGGAGCCTCTGGACACACCATTTTTGTCAACTGATCACACATACCTTGTTTTACATGTGTTTCTGTCTAAAGACACCTTATTTAGTGTGTACTCTTGACTCACTGACATTAAACTCATGGCCAGTAGCCCTGCAACTGACGCCTCAGTGAAGCTCATCTAACAAATGTATTTCTCATCTAACGCATGTATTTTCTCTGAAAGGAATATTGCAGCTCTTGTGCTTTCTAGTACCGTGTGTGGAGTAAACTCCGAACTCACCGACAAAAAGCACAAAAAATGCTACAAACGCAGCACTAATGAACCTCAAAGAGGACACTTGTTTACAGAGCAAGAGCTGACACAAGAAGCCAGATTGTCTCTGTGTCCCATAGCTGCTGGGGACACGTGCACTAGATAGCTCAAATGTCTCGCCACTCTGTGCCTATCTGCAGATGACTGCGAAAGCTCCTCAAGTGTTGATTTTGAAGTTACAACTAATTTTAGCGAGTAGGGGAACTGCAGATATGGAATCTATAACTAATAAGCACTGACCATAATTGACAGCATCCCCTATTTCACTTTCAAAAATCTAACAGTCACTAGGTCTCAGGGACCTGAGCCTTTGCAGTGGGACCCGGTAGAGCACATAATTGCTCTCAGGCAGGGTGGCTCTTCCAACCCCGGCCTTAATCCTAAGCAGCCTGCAGATGTGCTGTCTCCTCCCACCTCCTTGTGCCCCAGACAACACGGGGATCCCCACAGCCCATCTTGCAGTCGCAGGAAGAACCTGGAACTCATCACCACCCTCTCACGCCCCGGCCGCTGAGAGCATCCGTCAACTGTGCTCTGAGAAGGAATGAATCCTGACAACCTGCAGGCAGCTCCGTCCCCCAGATGCTTTCCTGGGAATCTCTCCTCCCGGCAGCAGCTCCCCGGCTCAGGGCTCAGGAGAGCCAGCATCCAAAGCCTGCATGACAGGCACTGGGGCGGGGCCAGCGTCCACCAGCGTCTGCATTCCCAAGTGTCCAGGACATCAATCTGAACTCTCCACGTGTCTCCCCACATCGCGTGGGGTGTCAGCATCAGTGTCATCACCTGTTGCAAATCATTACAGCCATGCTCAGCTGGGCTCCAGAGACAGTTCTGAAGTTCACATTTCCTTGGAGCCCTGTACCTGCCTGCACTTAACCCAGATCTTGGCCTGGCTACTGAACACTAGCTTTTCCCCAGCTGCTCTACTCACCAGAACTAGCTTCAGCTCCCTCCACAAAACACAAACAAATACACTCCAGTGACCAGGGGACAGCTCAGCAAGCTATGGCCTGAAAAATAATCTAGAACAAGCAGAGTCAGCCACTAGATACCGGCTTGGCGTTTATTAAATGCCTACTAAAAATAGAGACCATTTCTTGAGCACTTGCTGTGTGCCAGGCAGGCACTGCACTACGTGCTAATGCTTTCGAGAGATTATCATCGCAAATCTTGCTGAGTTCGAGGTATGGGCTATTCTTTCCCCCATTTTCCTGATGAGGCCAGCAGGTGTGAGGACTCAGGGAACATGCTCCAGGTCACACAGCTTGTCCTTCTGGGAGGCAGAATGGAAAGCCAGACCAGGATTCTGGGCTCCACTCTTCCACTCAGCAGCTGTACAACCCTGGGACAGTCCCTTCAAATGCCCTGCCTTGGACTTGGAAAGAATCATGAATCTACCCTGCTCAGTCACAGAAGGGACTCAATAAGTGGCCAGTATTTTAACAAGGCCACAGAGGCTCAGAGAGGTTGAAATTACACTCCTAGAAAATTCAGGAGGGAAGATTCACACCCAGGCTTCCCAGTGTACATGCACTTTGCAGGTCAGCCTGCTGCTTCTGTGAGCACATCTGGAATGAACCCGGTCTGACAGTCAATTTTATATGTTGATTTGACTAGGCCGTGCACCCAGATCTTTAGTCAAACACTATTCTGGATGTTTCTAACAAGGTGCTTTTGGGATGAGATTAACATTGAAATCAGTTGACTTTGAATAAAGCAGATTGCCCTCCAAAATGTGGGTGGGCCTCATGCAATCAGTTGAAGGTCTGAATAGAACAAAAACTGAGCTCCCTCGAGCAAAAAGGGGTTCTGCCAGCAGATGGCCCCTGAACTTGAACTGAAACTCTTCCCTGAATCTCCAGCCTGATGCCTACCCAACTCTTTACACTTTGGACTCACCACGCTCCATAATCAAGTGAGCCAATCCCTTAAAATACATCTCTCTCTGTACATATTCTGTTGGTCCTATGTCTCTGGAGAACCCTGACTAATACACACAGGTATGGACTGCGGCATGTGGGAGTGCAGGAAAGGGGAGGAGAAAGACACTACCTGTGAATCAGGCCTCCTGTCTGCAATAATTTGCAACTGCTCCAACCATGCCAATGTTTCATTTTCACTTCCCAGTGAATCACATTTCGAGCAGCTGGCTGGGATCAGAAGGAACAAGGCCCTCTTTTCATGCTCAGCCCCACACTGCTAAACATTTGCCTCTCAGCAGCCTGAAGCAGGCAGAAGGAAGAAGGGCCTCCCCATGACATTCTCCAGCCCTTCAGGAAAAAGAACATTCTGACTTAACGAATTTGAGCCTGAATATAATCAGATTTTCTCTATAGCAACAGCCCCACAATACAATCCTCTTGGCAGCTGCGAGCAACAAGCAGCCATCTCCTGGCAAAACCCATCTCATGCACAGGCCACGGGAGAAGCTGCCACCAACACACGAGACACCAGAGCCCTGTGTGGGGGCAGCCACACTTAGACCAGAACAAAGTGGGATAAGCAAGAAGCGCTATAGTCCTTTCATCTGGAAGTTTACAGGTGTTTGTGTAAAAACATGCTTCCCCTCCAATTGGTAGATCTACTGAAAGGTGGTCAGAAGAACTGATAAACATCACAGAGCTTTGTGTTCAAATGTTGCCTTTCAGCTCATCAAAGACCTTGCTATCCATGGTCCCAGTGGATAATCACGTGGCCCCTTGACTGTGGTCAACAGGTTCTGCCAACTTGAGCCCTCTCCAGGCTCCCCTCCTGGATCCCCAAGCCCGGCTGCCTGCCTACTAAAGAGTCAGGCTCCCCTCCTAAGTGTTAGATATCCCCGAGAGGCGCCTGCATCTCCAGCCCCTGCATCTAGGGGGGGTCCTGTGACAGAGTTCTGGTCAATGGCATCAGGTGGAAATGCGTGTCACTTCCGGCCATTCTCCCTCCCACACGCTCCTGCCCTTTCTCTCTCCCATTTATGACGGATCCACGAAAATCACACTAATCCTGCCCTCCCTAGGCTCACAACCGAGCAACTGAATAACCTTGAATGTCTCAGCCTTCCACCAGGGGAGGGGAGGGGTGAGCAGGGAAATGTGAGTGTACATTTGACCCACGGTTCTAAAAATACTGCCTCTGCCCTCACCTACCTGGTCTCGACTCTGACGACATGCCTTAGGTTCACAACATCCACAGCAATAACGGGCACAGTCCCCGAGTCCTCTCCTACCCTAAAAGGATTATTTCTGATTCCCACGAACCTCTGCAAGGCCTCCCACCAGCCCCGCTCTCACCCGGGGCCTCTGCACTCAGCTGTCCAGCTCTGAACCCTCGCGCCCTTCGGTTACCTGGGGAACAGGACCTTTCCCACGTGGTTTGGGGGTTGTTTTAACTCCTGTTCTTTGTGCCTGTTTGAGGCAGAGAGAGGCAAGGCCGCGCCCTACCCGTTTACCTTCCCGCTTTCCATGTCTGGGCTCTGGCTTACCGACCGGTTCAGGCCCTCCTTCGCTGCGATCCTTGGATTTCCCGGCTGGGGTCATCTTTCTTTCCCGAATGCCCTGTCCAGCCCCTGCTCCTGTTGCTTTTTCCGTTCCACCGTCTATCCCCCTGCAAGTGCTCGGCCGTGAGATGACCGCGTACCCACCCACAGGTCCCCCTTCCTCCGCCGGTCATCCTTTCCATCGCTCTGCTTGGGAAAATTCTTGCTGTCTTCCTTTCCCCCCATCAGGCCCCACACGACACAGACCACACTTATGAAATTCCCAGGGCTACGTGGCATCAGGATCATGAAATCAGCGGGTATTTTAATCGCCACCCCTGCCCGAGCCTGGCAGTCATGGGCCCGATTAGCTGTCATCATGCCATCGTGTGGTCAGCAGCAAGTGCACCCCTGGAGAGCTGCCTGCCTCTCTGCCCAGCAGCAGCTGCCAGTGTCATGTCCTGTCAGGTTCCTGGGCACCTGGGTACAGGCGCCCGGCCACGGATTGGGAGGGAAGCATGTCCTGAGCCCCAGGGAGCTGGCCACACCCAGCATGCTGCCTCAGGAGGTATCTCCAAACTGTGCGGCTACAGGCAGGGGGGACCTTGACTGTCTTCTTCCCCGGGTGTCCTTCAGTATTATTGGAAGACAGTCACTTGTTCATTCAACAAACACTCACTGACCCATCCTATGGGCTGGACAGTGGTCTAAGCTCTAGAGAGGCAGCTGAGTGTATTATAGACAACACACACAAAAGTCCCAGACACATGGCGCCTGCAGTCTGGTACAGAGCGGCCAACGATCGTCTGGAAAAATATGTCAACTGTCTAGTCTGTTAGCTGGGTATAAGGACTACCGTGAAAAAGAAAAAAGGTGAAAAAGAAGAGGAATGGAGATTGTGGGTGAGGGAGGGATGGGTGGAAAGTGGTGATTTTTATTTCCCCCAATTTAAATTTAAATCAGTTCTCAATCTGGGCTAATTTTGCCCCCAGGGGACAACTGGCAATTCCTAGACTGCGTTTTGATCATCGCAATGGAGGGGAGGGTGCTACTGGCATCTAGTGGGCAGAGACCAGGGCAGCCCCACGGCAGGATTATCTGGCTCAGCGTGTCCACAGTGCTGAGGCCCAGGAACCCTGACTTTCATAGAGTGGCTGGGGAAGGCCTTACCAAAACGGTGACATTTGAGTAAAGACCCGAGGGAGACAAGGGATGGCAGATTTAGATGATCACACACACACACACACACACACACACACACACACACACAATCTCACACATGCACATGATCACATACACAATCACATACACACACACAATCACACACATGATCACACACACGGACTCCAACAGATACCCTTACTGTGTATCTTCTCGGTGAGACTCAGCTCTCTATCCCTGTGTCTAGCTCGGTGCCACAAACACCTGGGGTACATTTAGGACACAATGAAATACCCCAGGAGTAAGAAGGCACTGTCGCATGAGGCGGCAGGACAGACAGAAGCAGAGTGACGTTGTCCTGCAGAGCTCCAGGGGCTCCTGCCGGGCCGTGGGCCGGCGGGGCGGGTGGGCACCAACCCCTCTCAGCTCTCCAGGAATTTCCAAGCCTCGCCCTTTGCTTAAAAGGAGACAGACAGAGCAACCAGGTGCACCGTGTGGCCTTGATCGGGCCTCGGCTTCAGCAAGGGCAAAAAGCAAAACCAAAGACTGTTCCTGAGGCAACCGGGAACCAGGAGCAGTCGTACCTGATGCCATTAAAGGAACGTTTTCCTCGTGGGATACGTTGTGGTAGTGTGTTCAGAACACTGCTTCTCTCTTCGAGCTCTATTCTACGGTAGCTGTGGATAAAACGATGTGATGTCTGGGTCTGCTTCAAACTAATCAGGGCAGGCGGGGAATAGGCTGGGGGCAAGGGTGACAGAAGAGCGGCCACAGCTCCGTCGCTGCTGTGGCTGCGAGGGGCACAGGGTCATGACTGTCCTATTCTCTCTACTTTGGTGAATGCCTGAAATATTCCATAATCATTTTTAATTCATGGAGATTAAAATATACAGTTGCTCTAAGAAAAGGTTTGGGGGGATCATTTTCGCCCTCAGTCGCTTCTGCCTGCCGGGCTCTGTCCTGAACTGGCACTTCTCAGTGCCATGAATACGGGGACGTAAGGAGAGACAGATGTCACAGAGCTCAGGCCCCTGCTGCTGGGGCCCTTGGTTATCTCCCCGCTGAGCAAGGCCTTACCCAGAGGCTGGCCTTTCGGACAGGCTGCCTCAAGGTGCTCTCAGAATAAAATGAAGTTTGTGTCCAGAAACTGTCCCCAGTTCCATGCCACCAGAGTATCTCACAGACAGGGACCTAGGCCAGGCCAAGCCAGAAGAATAAGCTTAGACGGTGGACTTCTGATTAATTTTCATCCTGGCTCTGCGAGCACATCGGGAGCTCCCACCCTTGACCCGTCTGACTCCTGACAAGGAACAGCGGTCCCTGCAGGCGCCACAGCTCATCGGAACAGCTGTTCAAGCGGCACAGGTCAGACAACCAGCGCTTATCTCTTGACCATCCAAGCTCCTTCTGATGGAAATCTCTGTAAACTCCCTTCCTTCCTGCTGTGGCAGGCACTTGGGTTTAGCAGGTCAGGGCAGTGTTTAGAGAAAGTTGGCGGGTCGAGAGAGGAGACACAGAAAGTGAACAGATGAAATGGGGAGATGAAGACAAATCCCAGAGAATCGGGGTTGGAGGAGACTGGGGCAGGTCTCCCCCAGATCCAGAACAATTGAGTGGTTATTTATTCATTCATTCAACAAATTGGAAGCACTAACTCTGAGCTCAGAGACAGACACAGGAAATAACAGGATGGGCGTGCATCGCCCCTGCCTTCCAGGAGCTCGTGGGCTAAAAGAGAGTAAGCTTGCGCTACAGTCTCCAGGGCAACAATCTCCTCCCCCCTCCCCAGATTGGGAGGAATTGAGGGGGGCTCCCTGTGGAGGGGCTGCCTGGTGGAGCTGAGCTTTAAAGGATACATAGGTGCTCCGGGTCTGAAACTGCCGGCCATCAGTAGGAGACCACAGGAGGTGGGAGACCCTCGGCCTTGCGAGGGCAAAGCAATCTCCCTGTTCAGAGATCTCCATCAGGACCCAGGCAAAATAAGTGGCAGGGAGTTCAAGGTCACACGCGTATAATCTATTAGTACACGGAGCCAGAACCAAGTCCTTCAGGGGGAGCATTTCTGAGATCTCTTGTAATCTGCTAGGACAGCATTTCTAGACGTAAAATTAAGAAGACCCCATTCAATTCCATTTTTAGCTGAAATCTTTCTATCCACATGTGGAAATTTGGAAGCAAGCCTTAGGAAACCCCTGATGATTCTTTATGTCAACATGCTGTTTTCTTGCACAGAGAGGGGCAATTCCAACACTCGCAGATGGAGAGAGAGAAAGAGAGATGGAGAATGAGAGAGAGAAGGGGGTGTTTGCTTCACTATCCCCCAATATGCCACAGAACTGCTCCACCTTCATCTGCTGTGGGCCACACCTTCTGGACTTGGCTTTATGTCCCTGGTCATAGTCGGCAATTTTCCTCAGAGCATCAGCTGCATGAGAAGGTGAGAATATGTGAATTGGGTTCTGAAGGATGAACAGGAGTTCACCAGGCACAACTGCTAGAGAAGAGAATGTCCAGAACACAGCATTTGCAAAAAGCATGAACAGTTTGATTTGGCAGGAGCAGAAGATAGGCAGAAGGCCAATATCATCTCTAAAATGGTTTTCTTGCACTAAGATTTGGATTTCTAGAGAACCATAGAGAATAGCCAACTCAGACTTCATTTTTAAGAACATAACTCTGGCAGCATAAGGAGGAAAAACTGGAGTGGGGAGCAAGTACAGGTCCAGAAGCCCTTTAGGAAGCTGCATTAGTCCAGGCATACATAATGGGGACCTGGACAAGAGCAAGAGCTGGGGGTGGGGCGGGAAGGGTCACATCTGAGGAAAGACCCAATGATTTGCTCAGAGATGACCATGAGGCAGTGGGAAGGGAGGTGGGGAGGTGGAATAGGCTTCAATGGGCAGCTGAGTCCAGTATGGAGAGCCCAGGCAGGCACTTAAGTGGACCTGGGGATCTGGGGGGTGGGCAGGACCTCACAGCAGCACAGGGTACTACAACAGAAGAGGGGAGATGTAATATCCACACCATGGAACAGCATTCACCCATAAGAAGTACACCTGCTACAACAAAGATGAACCTAGACAATATGCAAAATGAAAAAAGCCAGACACAAGAGGTGACATGCATTGTATGAGTCCATTTATATGAACTACCCAGAATAGGTAAATCCATAGAGACAGAAAGGTTAGTGGTTGCCAGGAGTGGAGGTGGTGGGGAGTCACCGCTGCTGGGTGTGGGGTCCACTTTAAGACGGGATGAACACATGCTAGAACTTATGAGAGGTGATGGTTGGGCAGCACTGTGAACGGACTAAATGCCACTGAATGGTGCACATTAACATGGCTAATTTTATGCACTTTAGTAATAAAAAAGTCCCCCAAAATAAAAATGCTGCTTTTCCAAATAAAAAATAGTAAAATAAAATGCATTAGCATTAAACAGGTAAAGACAGAGAGGCCGGAGAGGGACGTTTTCCTCTAGGAAGAGGGGAACAGCAAGTTCAAAGGCCTGGAGCGCGTGCAGATCATTCAGGGATCATCGAGGTCTCACTCATAACCAGCCTTGGCTAGCCTCTGCTTGCCACGCGACCCCACAGAAAGTCTGCACACAATTTTGCGGACAGCCAGCCACCTACCACAAAGGGGCATCTATGATTTGGGAAGAAGGGGAAACATAAGTAAAAAAAAAAGGCCAGTGGCCTTACCTAAGCGGCCTCCAGGTCATGGCCCTGTAGAAGCCCTGTCTTCTAAGGCAGGGGCCTTACTCACCCAAGGCCTCCAGGCTTAGAGGGTGTGACCCAGAGCGGCGACAGCTATAATCCAGCTGGTCCAGGGGGCAAAGTTGCCCAAGGAGGGCACCCAATGAAGTTCTGGAATCAGAGAAGGCTTCTTGAAAGAGAAGAACTTTGAAAGAGAAGGAGTTAGCCAGAGTGAGATGGCAGGGCTGGAGAGGGAACAGTGTTCTAGGCAGAGGGAACAGCCTATGCAAAGGCCTAGAGGCAAGAGAGAGCAGGAATGCTTGAATGACTGAGACTAGAGAGGCTGGAGCATAGGGTTCTGCTAGGTGACAAAGGGCAAGGTTGAGGAGACTGGCAGATTCCGTGCTTAAGTCACCTGAAGAAGTGTGAGCTCATCTCCCACATCGCTGGCAGGAGCATAAACTGGCACAGCTTTGGAAATTATTTGGATGCATTTACAAAACGAAACATTATGTCGAGTATAAACCCAAAGAAAAAGTGCTTAAACCCACCTGTTTTACTTGTCAAACGGGTGAAATTACACAGGGAATACGCCGAGCTGAAACTAGAGGAATGCCATTCTGCAGTGCTGGGCCTGTGAGGGGTTAGCATCCTCGCCGCGTAAACGTTTACAGGCACAGGAGAAACGAACCCAACAGCTGAGGGAGGCATGAAAAACCTTAAGGCAAAGCTTCCACTCTTTGGGGAATGTCTTTCAGGGATTATAGCTTCACAATAATGAAACCTTCAGAAAAGAAAAGCTGGTTAATCCTCTCATTAAAGACAGGTTGCCTCAAATCCAAGGCTGTGCTTCTCGGCTCTTGTAGTTGTAAAAACTCCACTGAGCAGGGTCTGCTGGATGGCAAGGGCTCCTGACAAACAAGCTGGCACTGGTCCCATAGGGCGTCCTCAAGACATTCCAGGTCCTCAAGGACCCCTCCCCACCCCCACCTTTCAGCATCTGAGCGCATCACAATATTCTGTTAGCAAAGAAATCGGGGTTTTTTTTTTAATGTTTTTATTGATTTAGAGAGAAGGAGGGAGGGAGAGAAAGAGAGAGAAACATTAATGATGAGAGTCATTGATCGGCTGCCTCCTGTACGCCCCCTACTGGGGATCAAGCCCGCAACCAGGGCATGTGCCTTGATCGGGAATCGAACCTGGTTCATAGGTCAATGCTCAACCACCAAGCCAAGCAGGCTGGGCAAGAAATAGGTTTAATATAGAGACATCTACAGAGCCCTTGACATTTGTAGAGCCCCCTAAGCTTGCAAAGCGTCTCGTGTATGACAGACGCTACTGCTTGGCCCTGACAATGACTGGCTCAGCCCAGTTTACCACTATCTTCTGGTTGGTCATGCTTTGCAACCCTGTCACCTTCTGTAGCCCCACCAAAGATATCTAGATACTAAACCTAGACTCTGTGACTATTACTTCTATGTGGCAAAAGGGACTCTGCAGGTGTGATCAAGCTGAGCATCCTGAGGTGGGGAGACTTTCCTGGATTCCCTGGGTGGACTGGGTGTAATCACAGAGGAGGGAGGTTGGACCCAGCAGAGGACAAGAAGCCAGTGATGAAAGCAGAGGCAAAGATAGAAGATGAGCTGCTGCTGGCTTCCAGGCCACAAGCCAAGGGACACAGGTGGCCTCCAGAAGCTAGAAAAGGCCAGAAACAGATTTTTCTCCTAAAGCCTCTGGAAGGAATGCAGTCTTGCACGTACCTGGGTAGAGAGACCGCATCAGATTCTGACCTCCAGAGCTTATGTAAGATAATAAATGTGCATGATTTGAAATCACCAGGTTTGTGCCAATCTGATCCAGTGGCCACAGGAAACTAACACCCTCAGCATGACGCTCTGAGGCACTGAATGTCAGAACGGCCTTGCTGTTCACAGAACTGCCCACGCCCACTAGTGCTCTGGCATCCAGTGGGTACTCCATCGACACTGATGTACGAAGGAAGCATATGGTGGAGGTTAGAAGCACAGGTCTTGGAGACAGACAGACAGACCGACCTGGGTAAAGTCCTGGCTCTGCCACTTCTCAGTTAACCTCCCTGAGCCTCGGCATCCTTTCCTACAAAACAGGTATTGTTTTACCTGCATGTGTTTGGTTTTATTTTGCTCAGGTTCTAAGAGCCCATGGACAGGAGTATTTGGCAAAGAGGCCGGTAAGTCTCAGCAGCTCAGGAACGATGATGCAGAGACATGAGGACCCCTGAGGCTGTGGCGCACGTGCTGGCAGTAGAGGCCACATGGACATATGCTGGGAAAGCGCAGGGGTCCCTGAACTACCGGCTACAATCTGCAGTTATCATTATTATTACGGTCCTCCTAGCCACCTGTCGGGCACTGACCTGACCAAGCTCTTGTGCGGAATTCTTAATTTCCAAAAGAATAGAGACAATTTAAAAAAGAAGGGAGGGAGGGAGACAGGGAAGCAGGGAGGCAGGGAGGCAGGGAGGCAGGGAGGCAGGGAGGCAGGGAGGCAGGGAGAAACCACCTTGCAAAAGGCTTTAGCTGACTGGATGGTAGCCGTGAAAGTGTCCTTGGTTACTGATGACAACATTCACTGGCTGAGCAGGAGGCGTGGCGCTTCCTGTCTGCCTGGGGCCCGGCTGCCCATCCAGGAAACCACCTGTTCATGGGAGCCAAGCAGCCTGGCGACAGCTCTGTAAACAGATTCCTCCTCCTGCCCATGCAAGTCCGCGTCCCACAGCTCCTACGGCTCCTGCCATTCTCAGAGCTGACTAATAACTGGGGCTGCCTGCTGCCTACGCCAGAACAAAAAATCCAGACAGCCGCATCCTCCCTGGAGGTTGGTCAGAGCGGCCCCTCATCCCCTTAGGCTCCCAGTTACAGGCATGGCCAGCGCTGAGCCCTTTTTGCAAAGAAGCATCAACCCCACCAGAAGGTAGGTGAGAGGGGCGCGGGGTAAGACGGTCCTAGTCCCAGCAATTCTGGCTGCAGAGCGCAAAGTAGCACCACCCTCCTGATAAGCAATCTGGTCTCATGTTACCCAGAGCCTCGGAAATAAATCCCTATAGCCTGGGGCCAATATCTTTATATCTCGGTATCTGTCCTAAAAGATCATCAGAAAAGGGGATGAGAATGAATGGGCGAGGAGCCCATCACAGCAGGATGTATCCCAAAGCGTGAAAAACTGGAGACCGGAGCAGTACACAGTGGCTACATAAATCAGAGGAATTCTTACGCAGCCACAGAAACGGCGTTTCTCCGACGTTTAAGGCACAGGAAAATTCCAAGATCATAACACAGGAGGGGAAAAGGTAGGGTCCAAAGTTATGTACACACGATTGGCTGAAATCACTAACGGCGATGACCGGCATTTATTGAGTGCTTACTGGGTGCCTGGCACTGTGCCAGGGCGTGACATGTATTCACATGACATCTTTTAGCTTCACTGCAAGCCTGTGAAGGAGGTCCAGCTTTAGGCCCATTTCACAGATGAGGGGATTGAGCCATGGAGAGAATAAGTCATCAGCTCGAGATCACCTGGCCTGTCAGCAGTGGCAATGGGACCAGATGGCAAGTCCAGGTGACTGTATGTTACACTCCTTATGGTAAAGCCATCAACCCATTTACAGGAAAAAGCCTAAAAAGCAAATGTATCTAAACATTAATGGTGGTCATTTCTGGGAGGGACCACTTGGGATGATTTTATTTTCTTCGTATTTCACGTATTTTCCAAATTTTATACAGTGGACATGGACTACCTTTAAAACCAGAAACAATGCTATTTTTAAAAGCCTTCAGAGAGTTCAAAATAGTTTAAAATAACAACACAAACAAAGACCAGTAATGAGAGCAGGCCTACCCTCCCAGGACTGCCCCCTTCCCCACCCGGCACCTACCCCCACCCTGGGCGGTGGGAGCAAAGCTCACTGTCTTACACATGGATTTCCTTCCTAGGAGACCATGCCCTTGACTTCAAATAGCTTCATGTCAAAAGCCTGAGAACAGCTCTCCCCTCCCCCACTCTCAGGGCGCAGAGGGGACCCGCTGGCTGCACCTGCTCTCTGGACTCCCAGGCCTGTCTCAGGGCAAGTGGGGATCCCTGTGCTTGTGCATCCCCCCCCAAAAAACAAACCCACACCAGCTTTGCCAGGAGCCAGGATTTGCTGGGAGGCAGAGAGAAATCTTCAAGGATTAACACAGACAAGCTTGGAAGGGCGGGCCTGTGAGAGCACAGGATGCCTGTGGAGGCGTGGGGACAGGAGGCCCCCCGAGTCTGCTTCTCCAAGGACAAGGACATGGCCAATTCAATCCCAGCACACCCAACTGGCCACCACCTATCCTCAGATGCGGGGGCAGCAAGTAGCAGGAAAGAGAAGTAGGTAAGTGACACGCGCAGAAGGCGATTGTGCACATGGCCTTCCATGGCCGCGAGGACAAATGTAAATGGACTTGGGAGAGGATCAGAAATGAAAAAACATAAAAGTGACAATAACTACGCCAGAGTGGATGGGCTTGAAGATCATTTTCTTTCTTTCTCCGCCCCACCCCCTTTTCCCAAGCTTTCTCTAATTTGTTTTTAAATAAAATAAACGGACTTTGAAGCCCTCCTGGGCGTCCCGTCCACCAGGCTCATTCTTCACTGCTCTCTCTGGACCCAGGAACAGTTTCTAACTGAACGCCTGGCCCGAGGGTAGGAGTGAGACCCCGAGCCCCAGCCCCAGCTCAGAGGGGCAGGGCCAGGCTGGGGAGGTGCCCCCCATGTGGTCCTGTCTGTGGTGTGAGATGACGAAATCAATCAATCCATGCAATGACAAATCTCTGGGCTGAGCTGTCCCTGCGAGACTGAGAATGGGGTCCAGGCGCCTGTCCCTCCCTCCCTGGGGCCACCAGACAAACCTGCTGTCTGTAGAAGCCAGGCTTGGGTTTGAAATGACAACGAAGGAGGCAGTGGGGGAAAAAAGAAAAAAAGCCGCCCCATTGCCTCCTCCGTCTCTCACCTAACACTCCAGCTAATGCTTGCTGAATGCCAGTGGGGACAGCGCCAGTCCCACACCCGCCCTGACAACAGACCAGGGGATGCTGAGGAGGAGGGGGAGGAGGTCAGAGCTATCTACCATTCACTCAACAAACGCTGCACCTCCTGCATGCCAGGTGCTAAAGGTAGAGGGCTCAATAAGAGCCAGCCTCCGCTCCTGGGCATGGGCCAGCAGAGGTGACAGGTGTATAAACAAGTGACTGGGGCACAATGGGATAAGCATGATCCGAGCCAAGAACTGAAAGTGGTGGTGGAGGGGAGATGTTAGTCCGCATAGGGGCGCTGTCTGGAGAGGCTTCTCAGAAGAGACATTGGGCTGGGCCTCCACGGATGTGTAGGAGTTCGCTGGCGGAAGGAGCACCCAGGGAAGAGGGAAAAACATGAGCGAGACAATGAGAGGAGAGGTCAGTGCTGTCATGTTGACCAAAGGACCAGGTCACTTAACGTGACAGCTGGCCAGGACAGAAGAGCGACCCACAAACAAATCCCACCTCAGGACCTCCGCACACACACTGACCCTGCACAAAGCTGTGGGAGTCTGCAGCACATGGAGGGAAAGAGCCCAGGCCACCCCCACACTGCCTGGTCTCAAGCCCACCTCCCACTGGCCATGTGACCTTGGACAGCTGCCTAAGCCCCTCAGTGCTCAGGCTCCCCCTCTGCCAAGCAGGCATGATAACAGCACAGTTCCAGGGCACAGAAAGGCATGAGCTCGGTGCCCGCTGCAGGGCAGCTGGTGGTGACACTAGTGTATCAATTAGTGGCTTGGTCCACAGGCCTATCAGAGGTAAGTGTTGAGTAAATATGGCTGGATGACTGGATCTCGGGTATCTCCAGCATGTGTCCTCTCTTTATGGTGTTCTCCACAGTGCCCGCTCAGCCCAGACATTAATCACCAGAGGCCACTTACAGATAACACCCTGGGAGTCATAACAATGGTTACCAGGGGAAACTGAGTGCCCTGAGGGCTATATAAACATCAGCTCATTTAATTTCCATAACAAGCAAGAGAGGAAGCAGATACTGTGCTCATTTTACAGACAGGAAAACTGAGACCTAAAGAGATTAGAGACTTGTCCAAGACCCCAGAGCAAAAACATGGCAAAACTGGGTGTTATAGCACACTATTGGCTCTCTCCCCCACCCGAAATGCCTGTTCTCTCTTTCCTTCATTGAAAGAGAGCCACCTATTCTTAGGTGTGCACCACAGACTATTTCTTAGCCTCCCTCACAGTTAATTGCAAGTATATGACCAAGTGCTGGCTGATAAGATGTTAGCAGAAATGTCATAGGCAGTTTCTTGAATCGTCCATTAGCAGAGCTAGCATTCATCCCCTGAGCTTTCTTTATTGTCCAGTCCTCATTCCTGCTGCCTGAAACTTAATGTAATGGCTGGAGCTCTAGCAGCCATCCTGGGCCATGAGGTCATGAGCTACACAGGGGGATGGCAGTACTATGAGCTAGGGAGCGGAGTCCCTCAGATTTTGTGGTGCACAGTTGCCTCTAGCTTTGGACTGCCTGTGCATAAATGCATATGTTTACAACACAATTATTTGGCACTTTCTGTAACTCACAGCCAATCCTAATCAAGACTAATTCAGAGTTACTCCCAGGTCTGTCTCTCAGAGGTGGAGAAAGTAAAGGCAGGCCAGCTAGTGTGCTCCCAGGGAGGGCTCTGGGCTTGGTGCCTGCTGGGAGTCACAGTGAAAGGGTGGCTGTCAGACTCCTACCTGTGGCTCTCCCTGCAGGTCTCACTTTACTAGGCTTGAAAGAGGTCTGTAAAGTCTCATTTACAAGGTAAATCTATGCCTGGGGCTCGGTGGGATTCCTGTGGCTTTTATGAGGAAGAGATTGCAAAGATCAGTTTAGAAAGTACTGACTCGCATCAGTGGTCACAGAATCACAAAAAGGCCACTTTTGTGCAGGCCTGTTTCAATGGATACGCCAGTGTCATGAAAACAACTTTGATAAGGAGATGCCCAGGTCATTAAAGGTGTCTCTCCCTCTCTCTGTGTATCTCTCGTTAGATTTATTGAGGTGTAACTTACATATACTAAAATTCACCCTTTTTTGTATATAGTCACATAACCACCACATTCAAGATATAGAATATTCTCTCACCCAAAAAATGTTCCTTTGTGCCCCATGGCAGCCAATCCTCGGCCCTTACTCCTCAGTCCCTGACAACCACAGATCCATTCCTTTGTTCTGATCATTTTGCCTTTTCCAGAGTGTCATATAAATGGAATCGTATGCAGAACCTTCAGAATCTGGCTTCCTCTACTTGGCATGTGTTTTCGATCCCTCTGTGTTGTGTGCGTTAGTGGTTCTTTCTCCTTGATTGCTGAGCAATGGGTGTCCCACTGCACGGAGACATCACAATCTGTGCCCACTCACCAGCTGGGGACACTGGGACTGGATCCAGTGTGGGGCTACTGTGAATGAAGTTGCTGTATATATATACACACACACATATATATATATATTCCCATAGAGTTGTGATATATTCCCATAGAGCTGTGTGGACAGTCTCAGGGGCAGACTTAGAGACATGGGGAAGTAACTCAGCAGGGGGCCGGGGCTCAGAGACACCACACAGGAAGAAGGGAAACATGAGCACTGGGGTCTACGAATTAAGCATTAAAAGGTCCTTAGAAATCACTGTCTAACCCAGCCCTGCTGAATGGGAAAAAGATGCGAGCCACAGGTGTGATGTGACATTTTCTAGTAGCCATATTATAGAAAGCCAAACAAAGCAGGAGAAATTCATTTTAATAGTATATTTTATTTAATCTACTATAGCTGATGCATTTTCACTTCAACATGTAAGCCATGTATAAACACTATTAATGAGATATTTTACATTCTTTTGTTCACAGTAAGTTTTCGATTCCCGTGTATGTTTTCCACTCACAGCACATGCCAATCTGGACAAGACACAAGTCCTCAACCGCTACAGCGCCTGGTGGCCCCTGTAAAGAACAACACAGGTCTAACCCCTTGGTTTGCACATCAGATATCAAGGTCAACTACAGGACTGAAGGAGGCCAGAGCCTTGCACTTGTCAGTCACAGTGCCAGACTCCATGTTGATGGGGGATTGGTGTGGCTTAGAGGATAGAGCACGGGTTTCACAGTAAGAAAGATCCAAAACCAGTTTGGACCCAGCCACTAACTAGCTGCATGGCTATGGATCATGTACTTGACCTCTCTAAGCTTTAATTCTGTATATGAAAAATGGAGGTAATTTCCCTACTCCTATAGTTGTGAGAGTAAAATATAAACTACCCAACAGAGTCCTTGGCACATAGTAGGTCTTCAATATGGGGACATGCTGGTGATACAAGTGGGGACATACTGCCATCATCATCTGCTCCATCACCCACATTGTAATCATCCCCCACCCACAAAAATCACGCTGGAAGGGGGTGGTCCCTCCTCTCGGGGGGCAGAGCTGCCTGGACTGGAAGGAGGGGGCAGGAAAAGGAAATGAGAGAGGTGGGCATGCGGGGAGGAGAGGGCACACCCACAGGGCACTAGAACTAGAGCCACAGTGCCTGCTGCACCCTACAGCACGCAGAAGATGAAACAGGAGCCCCCCCAACTGCATGGGCCAGCGCCAGAGCCAACCCACATGCCATCAGTGGCGGGGGAGTGGGAGCGCTTCTTCAGAGCTCGGCCTGTTTCAAAGGATGCGAGTCATAGACATTTTGGTCCCTCTGATAATGGCCCAGAATCCCAGTCTATGGTTTGGCTGAGTGGGGAAAAATCCAGAAGCTCTACCTCCAACTCCAAGCCTTTGTCAGCTTGAGTCCATGAAGCCGTGTCCATGAGCCATGCTCTGCCCCCCTCAGCATCTGGGCGAGCAGTTCCCTCTGCGTGGCATGTGCCTCTCCCCCTTCCATTTATCCTTCTCATTTCAACCGAAAATGTCACCTTGTCTGAACGTCCTCCATGGCACCTGATGCAGGGTTCCCTTATTAGACACAGGAGCCGGCCACCCCGGCTGTCACTATATCTCAGTGGGCCCATGGGCACTGACTCCCTGCTGTGGCGCAGGGACCAGGTCTGCATCTCACCGGTGCCCGGGGGGGACGACGCCGAGCACACGCTCGGTAAACAGCTGTTGGAAGTGGCTGCTGCACGAAGGAAACTCAAGAACCAGACGGGCTCCAGTGGGTTTGACTCAGGGAGCAAAGAGGGAATATTCTGGAACAGAAATAAAGGCCGCCGCATCTGCACCTGCTACATGAAGTAATTTTCTGTGGAATAACACAGAGGGGTCACGCACTGTCGTGTCACTTTGCCAGATTCTTCTAACAACCAGAGAGAATTTGGTTACAATGGACACAATTCACAGAACAACTATTACATCAACTATTGATTTCCTGGAGCCGCAAAGCTGGGGCTTCACATCAAAGAGCCTTTTGAGAGGGGGCGCACGTCGTCATCGCAACTCTTCTGTGTCGGAGAGCGGAGATGCTCTTTGGGGGAGCCGTCTCCCCCTTTCATTTGCATGCATGGTACCCTACTGATCCTCAAAGGGGTGGTACCACTCCCAGGTAGAAATGTTGGGGAGACTGAGATTGTCACACGATTAGTGTTTTGTGGGCTCAACCCAGGTTGCCGCACCTCCTGTGGCACGGGGAATATCCCACTCAAGGAAGCCCATCCTGCTCCCAAAACCAAGCGTGTCCCCTCAGTACTCACTGAGGAATCCTGGCCGCAAGCCAGCCTAGGCCACATCCCCAGGGTAAAGTGGCAGCAGGGGGCAAACGATCAAAAAGGTCACGTCATTACTAATAAGGACCCACTAACGCCGCCCCCTCTTGGCCCTTTCCCCACCTTCTGAACACTCCAGCACATTCCTGTCTCTGTACCTTGGCTCACAGAAACTTGCTCACTCACCGGCCAATCCACCCCTGCCAATGTCCACCTACCCCCATCCCCACCCCGCACCAGGCCCTGCTACACGACAAACTGCTGGGTGGCTCAGCCCCAGTCACCTCTCCTACCTCCAATGGATTCCAAGCCTCCCAACTAGACAACCCACTGAAGGCTCTTCGACCACTGCCCTGTGGCCTCCACAGTGTGATCCCGAGTGTAGACACCAAACCTGAACTCAAAATGTTGGCTAAGTCAGCCCTAACCAGTTTATCTCAGTGATTAAAGCATTGGCCCGAGGACTAAAGGGTCCCGGGTTCGATTCCTACCAAGGGCACGTACCTCAGTTGCAGGCTTGATCCTGGGCCCCGGTCGGTCCGCGAGTAGGAGGCAACCAATTGATGTGTCTCTCTCACATCGATGTTTCTCTCCCCTCCCCCCCCGGCCTTCACTCTCTCTGAAAAAGCAATGGAAAAAAATATCCTCTGGTGAGGATTGAAAGGAAAAAAACATACTGGCTAAGTGATCGATTCATTCACATCATTCAGCTGAACCTCTACCAAATGATGATCACCATACCAAAAAAATCCGCCTTCTACTTTAAATAAAGAAACATCTGTTCCAAAGGTCCTGACTAGTATTGGACACTCAGCAGTCACAGCTTCATTTAATCTCCAAACAACCCTGGGAGGGTGCTGCTATTATTAAAAGTCCCATTACACACAGACAAGATCCAAACTACACAGGGCCCTGTCATTCAGCTAAAGTTCCACAACTACAAAGTGAAGGCGCTAAACTTCAGTCTCCCCCTGGCTTCAAACATCTTTTCTCTCCTCCGCAGCCAGGCAGGCTCTCCTGTGTCTGGTTCTGTTCTTATTGATCCACTGTGTTTACTTGCTAAAGCCTTCAGGATAAAAAGGCATCATTTCAGGGAACCTGGAGGGTCATAGATTGATTCCGTCTCAACTAGAATATAGAAAGGGTGTGTTCATGGTGCTCCTCCCCGCCGGGGGATCCAACCCACTCAAAAATCTAGAAGATCGAGAAAAGTCAGCCTGGCTGGTCTGATGGCGGCTCAGGCAGGATAATCTTGAATCTGGCCCCGAAGCACAGCTTAACTTTAAAAGCTCGGCGCCAGCCAATTCTGCCCCAGGTAGCCTGTGGTTTGGGGCTGGGGCAGGGCCCCAACATCAAACAGTGTAGACACCAAATGACCCTGTTCCTTCAGCGATTTGGTTTTTCTTTCCCAAGGAGCCAGGGCACCCTGTGGGCGGCAGAGCTGAGGCTTTAAAACAAAGACCTGGGCAACAGGTGAACGATGATGCTTAGTGCGGGGACCAGTTATGTACGACTTGGAAAAGGCAAGGGAAGGGGAAACAGACTCTAATGAAGACGTGTGACATCACTGAATGTTCTAACAACCAAGAGAAGTTGGAATTATCCCTTTTCACTAAAAAGATGTGGTTAGGCTCAGACATCTACAGCTAGTCAATACTTCAAAAAAGGCTAAAACTAAATATCCAGTTCTGCCAGACCTCAGAATCTACCCTTTCCCTTTGAGTGTATATTTGTATATTCAACAGATAAACTAAGCACACACTGAGCCTGAGGCAGGAGGGTAGCCTGGAACACAGTGGTGGACAGGACAAACCCAGGACCCAACCCAAGGAGGCTTCTGGTCTACCAGGGCAAACCAACAGTAAATAGCAAACCATCGCTAATAACCAGTCCCAGTACAGCAGTGCCCATCTTGGTCAGTCACAGTCCATCAGGGGAAACACTTGTCTGATTCCTGTCCTCCTCTGCTAGCCCATCACTGGTCCTGTGGCTTCATGGAGCCTTGTCCCCTTCATCCCCTCCCAGGTGAGCCATCACATGCCACTTCATGGCACTTGCCCACAGCGCTTCTGGGAGCTCAACAGGTTATCACCCCAGGCCTGCCAGTACCCCACTTCCAAGGCCCGGGGCCCTCAGCTTTGCTTTGGAAGGTATCACGTTTTGTTTTGTTTCAGATCAGAGTCAAGCTCAAAGGCCAGGCCGGCTTTCCAAAGAACTCCACACTGTCCCTGTGCACATGAAAGGCAAGGGCATGCCTGTACCGGCCGGCCCCCAGCAAGTGCTGGTGGGTGTGGAGGGGCAGGGGGTCCCAGACACCAGGGTGCGGAATGGAACCTCAGCTGTCCACTCAGTAGCTGTGGGACAGGGCAACGTGGCTGAGCTCTTCTGGGCCTCTGTGTCTATCCGCAAAGTGGGGACATGACACCAACCGTAGAGGGTCACGGTAGACTCAGATGAGGCAATGGAGATGACCGTGCTTTTTAATGTGCCATTGTCACCATATGACCAAGGATGAGAATGACAGGATGGTTTCCCATGGCTGCCTCCAGCCACCTCTGTCATAATTCAAGTTTATGAGGAGTTCATCTTGTCAGCCTCTTAAAATGGGATCTTTGTCCCCACTCTTCTCAGATCTGCCCCGGGAATCGCTAGTCAGGAGTCATCAGTTAGGAATTCACTTTATTTTGTCACAGGGTGAAGAACCTGGTATATAAGTGACTCTGGACAACTGAGTCATTGAGTCTGCTCTGATAAGGCTCAATACCCAAGGCCACCTGACTTCTTGCCCAACACCCCTTTAGCCTGGCGCAGCTGTCTTCGTGGTTTCCAAGTCAATTGCCCTCTCCACAGCCAGACAGGCATTGATAGTGCTCACCAAGTCTCTCCTCTCCCCCAAATCTAAGTCCCATTAGCCCCCTCTTCACACCCCCTCCCCCCAACTTAATCCATCTTCCCAGACTGCATTCTGATTCCTGGTCCTACCACTTATTAGCTCAGTAGCTTGGCATTTGTGATGCTCTAGCTCAGCCTTAATTTTGCGGGGACAGGTAATACCCAACACGGGGTTATTTGGAAGATGTGGTACAATGTCCAGTAAGTGGTCACCGCCCCATCCCCCACATTCCCCATAATCCGGACATCACCGCCTATAACCAGTTAAGATGCTCTCTGACTTAATTGATTTTTACACAGCCTGTACTCTGTATTATTCATTTTCCAACAATAGCATCCCAAATTATCTACTGTCACTCAAGTCGAGACTTTGCTAAGTCAGCCTGACAATGAAGGGGCCCCGCTAAGCATCGGGGAGCCTTTTCACCCCATTGCCATCTTCACTGTACTGCACATTTGGGAAATTACTGGAACATGTGGTTGCATTTCACCCTTGTCTTATAAAAATAAGTAGAAACAGAAAAAAAATGAAAGTATCATTATCAGTGATCACTGTTGTTTTCATAAACTTAATACCATGGAGACAACCCTGGAACCAGAGCAAGGAAGGTTATGGGTTGACCTTCAGCTAAGAAGGGAGGGGAAGCTCGTAAAGTTATATGAGATGAGAGAAGTACAGTATGGTGCCATTCAACCTCACTAAAACAGTGAGGCACCATGAGGGTTTTTCCTCTGTTCTCTGGGAATTTAAGATTCTCACAACATGTATGCTGAGCCTTTTAACTCTTGATGTCATGTAACCAAACGCTGGAACTGCCTGTAAGCCAGTACTCTAATGATGTTCTCCTGCATTCTAAACAGACTTTCACATTTCTAGGCAAGAAGAAGGCTATTTGTCCAAAACATCCAGGACTCGACTGCTCCAGGTCAAGAGCATTTCCAGAGCTCGCGGATGTCAATGCCAAAAGAACACAAGGGTTAGAATGGAGATGTTAATGCTGCCAGAGCATCTTGAGTCCCAGGGTCCACACCACAGGATATGTACCTAGAAGCTGGTGTGATGTCACCGTCTTCGTGCCAGGACCACAAACTCAGTGGTTTAAAACAACAAAAATTGATTATCTTACAGTTCAGAAGTCCAAAATGGGTTTGACAGGCTAAAATCAAAGTTATTGGCAGAACTGCATTGCTTCTGGAGACTCTAGAGGAGCACCGGTTTCCTTCTCTCTTCCAGCTTCTAGAAGCGGCCCACATTCCTCGGCTTGTGGGCCCTTCCCATGTGGCATCACTCCGACCTCTGTCTCCCTTGTCACACCACCCCTCCCACTCCGCCCCTCCTGCCTCCTTCTTATAAGGATGCTTGTGATAAACGGGACACCTGGGCAATCTGGGATCATCCCCCATGTCAAGATCGCTCACTTAACTGCACCTGCAAGTCCCTTCCACCAAGTCAGCTACCACGTCCCTGGGGATTAGGATGTGGACATCGCTGGGGGGCCACTGTTCAGCTACAACAATTTGGCCAACAGTTGAGAAGACCTACTTCTCTCAGGGACCTACTCAGGGATGGGCCCCACAGAATCCATAGGAGGCAGCCGTGAAATCCACCCAGGCAGGCGCAGGCTGGGTTCCGGGAGGCCGCCCTAGGTGCAGTCATGGTCATTCTCTGCAGGAGGAGCACTGCAGAAAAAGGTGCAGGGGTGAGAAAGGGTGTGGCCTGTGGGGGAAACAGGAAGCCTTCTGGGTGCAGCTGGGTCTCACTCATTCCTGGAAGCCAGGAGAAGTGAGGGGCCAGAGCACACAGTAGGGCTTCTTCCTGAGGGCAGAGGCTTCTTGATAGAAGACGGATAGGGAGAGAGAAAGATCTCTGGGTTGCAGGGCTGAAGCAGGGGTGGAGGCACTGAGGCAGGAAAACAGAGGTCCCAGCTACTGACGGCAAGGATGTTCACAAAGCGAGCAGGAATGGAAAGGCCCACAGGAGAGACACACTCAGGGCCAGGACTGATGGGAAACGGAAGGTGAGGGAGGCACAAGTGGAGGATGCCATCTGAGGGTTAAGTCATTTCACCACCAAATTGGCAGGTCATCTCTGTGCCACCTCCCCACCCCCCGCCCCAGTTCTAAGCTAGAAGGCCCCAGAATGCTGCTTTTTAAGTATGTCATACCATAGAGGATTGAAAATAGTTTAAAAGAGAAGAGGGATATAAATATCGCAAAAGATCCTGCCAGCATGGAGAGCCCCCCAGGAGAAGGAAGCAGGAGCGGGGCATGATGTCATCAGAGCCCTAAAGGACCTTCTGATTAGACCCCAGTTCTACAGGAGCCGAAGGGCCTGCTGGTTGACACCAAAATGATCCCAGGGCTTCTGCAAATGCCCCAAATCCTGCCTGGCTTTTCCTTGTCTTCAAGGGCTTTGAACTATAATTTCTAAGAAGCAGACGATCACAGGGCCCAAGAAGGCCAAGAAGGAAAGGGGAATGTCAAGTGCACAGGCTACCCTCCTCTGCCTCCAGGCCTGCTCCCCAATCCTGGTCACAATCCTACTGAAGAACCCCCGCACACACACTGGCCACCGCACACCTACTCCCTGGTTTCACACCGTCTGCCTTTGTGATTACAGATTTTTTCCTGTCCGGTTTCCCCAACTCTTAAGGCTGAATTGGGCCTCCCTGCAGCACCCACCCTGTGCACCCTCAGTCCTAACACCCTTATCACAGGTTGCCGTAGACAACGCGAAAACGAATGGACACATCTGTGTCTCAATAAAACTTTATTCACAAAAACAGGCAGCAGGCTGGATTTGGCACAAAAACTATAGTTTGACAATCCCAGCTCTGGTTTTTTAAAAAATTAAGAAAACAAGACAGCCCAGCCGGGTGTGGCTCAGCAGTTGAGCGTAGACCTTTGATCCAGGAGGTCGCGGTTCGATTCCTGGTCAGGGCACATGCCTGGGTCGCGGGCTCGATCCCCAGTCAGGGGCGTGCAGGAGGCAGCTGATTAATGACTCTCTCGTCATTGATGTTTCTCTCTCTCTCTCCCTCTCCCTTCCTCTCTCTGAAATCAATAAAATATATATATATTAAAAAAAAACAAGACAAAGTGAGGGGAAAATGGTAAACGTTCTTTAAAGCCAGACGTGTGACTTTGGACACTGCCTCTAATTCCTTCTGTGGCGCACAATTTAAAAAAAGAGGTACAGGGAGGGGTAGGGGCAATCAGAAAAGGTTTCCATGGGAACGGGGAGTTTACTTTTAATGGTCAACCACTAAAAAGACAATTACTTTATTTTTCTCTCTTTCCCTCGGAGGCAGCGCAGGCGTGACCTATGGTCCGGCAGGAGGACTCTGCCCAGGGCCTCAGCTGTTCAGTCAAATTTAAATGCCAGAGCGTTCCAGGGGTCAGGGAGGGCAGTGAGCACAGTCTGGGCCTCTCAGCAAAGGGCTGCTGCCCCAGGGCACTGGATCTGGTCAGAGGTCCAGCCTCCCCCCTGAGGTCGCCCAGTGCTGCTGGCTGGAGTCAAGGCCAGCAGGAGCCCGGCCACTAACAAATGATTCCGTGGCGAAACCTCTTCCCGGGGCTGCTGCCCCTGGCCCGAGGGCCTCCCTCTCTACAGCTACAGACCGTGTAGCACTGGGCTTCTGTTTCAACTGGCCCCAAACGAATGTGCACAGGTGAAGGCA
This sequence comes from Miniopterus natalensis, assembly GCF_054644295.1. Lineage (NCBI taxonomy): Eukaryota > Metazoa > Chordata > Mammalia > Chiroptera > Miniopteridae > Miniopterus > Miniopterus natalensis. The sequence continues at coordinate 7,192,489 of NC_142081.1, read as the reverse complement.
GGAACCCCGCCTCCCTGGGCACCGTCGACTGCACCCAGCTAGTTCAGAGCAGGGGTCCCACACCTTCCCTGGGCTTTTCATAGGAGCCTTCATTGATCCAGAATAAACCATGAACCCACATTATTTACCGACGTGTAGGTTTACAGCAAAGCTTATGAACTGCAACCTTTTCTGCACAGGACCCTGGTAGGAGCGAGTCTCCTGCATTAGCGGTGAAAAGAATCCAGGAATACAGCCAGCTGAGCTCAGCGGTGCCCAGCGTCCCACACCGGCCGCCCACCGTGTGTCAGGACTGGAACGCGATGGCTTCCGTGGGCAGGTTCTGTCCTTACACCACCTTCCCGGGACCTGTTGGAGCCCAACAGTCCAACTGTCTCATTTTGTAGATGAGGAAACTGAGGCACAGCTCAGGGAAAAGACTTCCCAGGGTCCCACAGCAAGTGAGCAACGAAGCCAGGACCCAGACCCAGGACTTAAGCTGTGTCTTGGCTGTGGCTTCCCCACCTGCACGACGCACTCCACCTGGCGAGTCCCCTCGAGAGGAATCCACAGCCTGGGTTACGGATGGAGCAGGCCTGGAACAGGGCTTTTGTGGGCAAAATCCAGAGTTAGCTCAAAGCTATGACCTGCTTCCAGCTGGGGCCTGAAAGAAATGCTCTACATGGTGACTCATCCTTTGGAGCCCAGCACACAGCCCGGGGCAGGGCCCTAACAGGCAGCAAGTTCCTGGAGGACATGAAACCTCTGCATTTGATTTTCTTTGGTTTTTATCCAAAAACCTCCAGTGTGCTTCTGTGCCCTCCAGGAGCCAGGGGAGGAGAGGGCAGGAACCAGCCCCCTTGGGCTCCTTCTCACTCTGGGTGCTGGATACCTTTGACCACAGCAACGATACTGATGCCACCCGCTGCGTGCACAGGATGTCAGGAGGGATGAAGATTGAATGGGGGGGGGGTTGGGTGCCGGGAGGGGGTACGTAGCTGTGTGAGAGGAGGCTGGTGTGGCATCCCCAACCAGACCACAGAGGATCCGGCATGCCAGGCTGAGGGGCTTGGACTCGATCCTGTAAGTCAGTGCAGCCCAACCTTTCTCCCATCACAGGACAATGATGCTATTAGTCCTGGGATGGACCAAGGGGCTGCCCGGGGTTGGCCACAGACATCCAGTGAAGGGATTAGCAGGGATGTGTGTTGGGTGTCTGGGTGGCGGGTAGACTGGAGGAGGTGACTCAAGGGCCAGAGCCATAAAGAGGTCACTAGGGAGTCGAGGCAAGCGTGAAGAGAGCCTGCGCCCGGCTCTGAGCCAGAGGAATGCAAGGAAGAAGTGTATATAGCCAGGGCTGATCTTTCAGCCACACAGGCCCTGCTCTGCCCCAAGTGTGCCTTTGGGCTTTCCCAACCACCTTCCTCCTACGGGCAATGTCGAATTCCTGCAGTCAAGTTTCTGCTCAGCCTCAAGGTCTACTTCTAACAGCCCCTCCTCTGAGAGGCCTTCCCTGCTCCCAGCCATGAGGCCACCAGCTCCTCAACGTGATTCATAGAGCGAGGGATGCATGGGCTCAGTCTGACCTGGTTTCAATCCCAGCTCCACTCACAAGTCCCTGACCTTGGGCAAGTCCTTCAACTCTCCACTTCTGCAACAAGCACCAGCCTCAAAGGCCAGTGGGCAACGTTAAAAGCAGTTAGCACGGGGCACCCAGGCTGCAATCAGACAGGGTAACTGTTACCACCTCTCTGTGACAGTCAATTCCAGGTGCCCCAAAACACCCTTCCTGCTCACTAACCCTGGGCAGTAGGGCTTCCTAGCAAACTCTGAAGGAGACACTGAGGCAGGGGTGGGGAGGCTGCTCCTGGAGTGCCAGCCCGCAGGGCTCAGGGGGCAGTAGTGATACCCCCTCCTGGCTCCTGGGAGCAGTGGTGGGAACAGCCTTGCCTGCCTAGCCCCACCCACCTAACTTCATCCACCTACCGAACAACGAGGTCGAGGTTCACAGCATCAGACCACAGGCCCAGGGCAACAGGAGACAGCCCCAAACTGAACTGCCATTTGTGCTGCCAGAGGCAGAAAAGTCAGCCCCAGTCTGGCTGGGTGCCCACGATGGCTTTGCTCCCTAAAGGCAGGGAAAAGCACCACTTTGGGTTCTCCAGTGTCTGCAGGATGCTATATGCTCAGCACACATTTGCTCAAGTCCACAGAGAAGGACTGTGGATTTCTGGGGTGGCAGAGGCTTTTTAAGGGAACAGGAGCATCTTCCAAGTCCTGGCCTGACATCACCCTTTGACCAACAGTCAAGTGACCCCAGAAGGAGTGGAACATTCAGATGAACCCTAAAGCGATGTCGAAACGGAGAGGAGACGGCCAAAGTGCCTTGTCATCAGAAAGGTAATGCCCTGCCGCCCACAGCACAGACCCATTAACCAACTGCCTCTGTCCTCAATTCAGCTCCACATGGCTCCAGGGAAGTGGGGGCCACCAGGTGGAGGCTGCCCACATCCTGCAATTCCATTTTCTCCTCTCTGCAAAGGTCAACAGCTTGGGCCACCCCCGTTTCCTTGCAAGGGACACTGTGAGGGTGGCATAGCAGCCTTTGCCCAGAGGGACATCCAGTGCTCTCTGCCAGAGAGTCACTCGTTCACAGTCATTTTTATGAGGCACTGAAGTGAACATGTCAACAGGGACTGCATCTGCCCATGTGTCAGTAAGTGGTGCCACATGCCTCCTGGGAGAGGCCGTGTTTTCTGTCCGGCTCACCCAACCTCAGGCCCGAAGGTTTTCATTCTAACATCCCCTGGGGGCAATCTGGCGGTGTCACAATTGTATCCTCCTGCATCCCAGAATTCCACAGTTCAGGGCCATAGAAAAAGCTTCAGATGAGCAACTGAGCAGAGGGCAACATGCCTCCTAATTAATGTAAAATATAGATATAGAGAAAGATATAAGATATAGGTACGTTACTGAACCACTTTCCCCTGAAATGCAGTGTTCTTGAGGCTGCCCCTAGGAGCATCTGACCCCAGGACTGTGGGTCAAGCTTTCTGAAAAGAATCAGGACCATATGACCATGGCAGCACATGGAGGCTGGGCGTCCTCCTCAGTCCCTTTGATTACAGGTTCGTGAAATCCCTCAGTGTCGACCACGGAGACTACCTGTGCCCCAAGGAAGCACATAGCTTTAAAAACAACCCTTCTGCCTGGACTCCTCCTGCGTCTTGACTACCACCCACGCGGAGTTCAGGTGCACAGGGCCTCTGCCCGTGGCCTGCAGAGCTGATCATCCAGACCATCCAGGGCCTGCTGACACCCAGCAGCTGGTTTGGGCAGATGCTCTAAGCATGTGGTGGGGTGCCTTCGGGACTTGGCCCTTTGGTTGGGACTTCCTGAGTAGCACAGAGACAAGGAGAGAAAGTATCTGTTAAATATCCAGTCAAGAAACAGGAAAGCCAAGGGGAAAATGGAGATAGAGAGAAGATTCCTGCCCCCTCCTCCTCTCCCAGCCTCTTCTCAGTGATGCTGGGCAGAGCAGCAGAGCCAGAGCCAGCAACCCTGCAGCACCACCACCCCCCTCCCCCAGGACTAACAGCTTCTTTCACGCACAATAGCCTGAGCTGCAAACAACCCAAATATCCCTCACTGATGAACTGTGTATACAACGGACGGGTCTTCAGCAAAAACAAGGAACTACCCACTGCCTGGTCCAGGGCTGGGAGCTGAGACCAAAGCATATGCTGGGCACTAGGGTTCTTTTGCAGGTAATGAAAATGTTGCCAAACTGAGTTGTTATGATGTTTGCACAACTCTGTAGATTTACTAAAAATTATTGAATTGTAACCTTAAAACAGGTGAATCTTATGATATGTAAATTATACCTCAAGTGGTTTTATACCCCCCCCCGCCCCCGCCAAAAAAGTACTGAAACAAGCAAGGACAATTGCTCCAACATAATGTGGAATTTAAAAGGTCAGTTTAAAAGAGTACGTGCTAGTCAATTCAATGTAATATGAAGTTCTAGAGGCAAAACAATAGTAATAAAGATCAGAATAGTGGTTGCCTTAGGTGGGTGTTGGGGTTGCTACTGACTGGGGAGGGAGATGAGGCATCCATCCAGGTCGCTGGAGATCTTCTACATCTTGATCTGGGTGATGGTGTATCCATAGGTAAAAATTTGTTGGGCTTGTCCTTAAGATTAATGCATTTTACATAAATATATGTAATCATATAAGATATATATGTCATATATCCATTAAAAAGTTTATTTTTTTTTAATGGCAGAGCTTTTGATGCTCAAATTGTAACTGGTACTGCCTAAGAGCAAGGAAGTTCACTGGGAGCTGAGAGACAGGAACCCACTTAGTGAACTCCTACCCAGCCTTCAGGGCCCATATCAAATTATCTCCATTTGGCGAAGCCTTAGCTCACAAGTTTTAGGTGTGGCTAACTGCTCACATTGTTGAACATCCCTTCACAAAAGTTGATCTCCCTTACATGGGGCAGCTGATCCTTGAGGAATGCAGGAAGAGGCACCAAGAATTGGTTAGAATGTGTTTATTAAACACCCACTAATTAATTGCCTAACACACACACACACACACCCCAACAGCCCAAACCAGATGCCATCTCAGCAAAAGATACTAACGCCAACCCCCAAATAAGATGTCAATTCTCAGGCAACAGGATCCAGGCATGAGACTTATTATCAAAAGAAATCATTTCCCCCATCTCCAGCGGGGTCCTCCTCTTACACAAAATCACAGCCAGAAGAGGTCAGGGGAGCCCAGAGCAAACTGTTTCCACTGGCCCCTGCAGTAGGCTCCCTCTCCACTTGAGGTCACCTCTGCCTGCACTGTCCTTGCCCAACCTGGGGGCGGAGCAGGTCCACGTGGGCTCCCAGGACATTCCATCGGGTGTAATGTTTAAACCTGACTGCTCAGCCACCCCCTGGACGGCACTCTGCCGGCTGGGGCTCCCTGTCCCGCCCCCCAGCAGTGAAGTTATGTCAACTGCTGGGGCTGGGGCTGGGGCTGGGGCAACAACAGCCCCGTCGCCTCTCTGTCGCCCTCTCCCAACTCCCTCTGAGCCAACCCCTACCTTGGAATCTCTAGAAACCCAAGACTGCAAAAGAAACTGCTAAAGAAACTTCCCCTGCCCGGGTCCATGTGCACGACGAGGGGCGGCAGTGGAACTCTGTCCAGTTCTGCGAAGTTCACAATTAAAAAGTGAGAGGTTGCAAAGACGCCTCCAGGAAAATCAGCCTTGTTTGGGGGGGTGGGGCAGGAGGTGAGTGTGGGTGACTTTTCCCCTTGATAGATTTTTGTGCTAAGTTTCCACGATGAATAAACTCCTGTGAAAGATAAAGACACTCCACCTGTGGCGGAGCCACTCCTCGCCGGGGTCAGAGGCGCGGGCCACCTAGTTTCGCTTTCGCCGCGTCTCCAGGTGGACGCAGGTCCGGGCCCCGCGCCCCGCGCCCCAGTGGGCGGGGCCTCTCCCGCCCGCCAAGGTGAGCCCGGGGCCAGGGGAGGGGCCGATCCTGGAGGAGCGCGGCCGGCCAGGGCTGGGTGCCCTTCTGAACCGCAGACCTAGCCCCCGGCCCCTGCTCCCCAGCCCCCCGAGGCGCCGCCCCCACTCAGCTCCCCGCGGCTCCGCGGCGCCCAGAAGTGCGCGACCCCCACCCGCAGCGTAACCGCGCGCTCCCCCCGCCCCGACCCGGCCGCCCCCGGAGCGCACTGCGAACTTCTCCAAACTCCGCTGTGGCTGCAGGAGACTCGTGACGTCCCGCAGGGAAAAAAGAGGACGCCCCCCCAAACACACACACACGTGTGCCGCCCTACCCCCCGGGGCGGGCGACGCTGGGGTTCGGGGGCGGGTGCCCCAAGCCCTGCTCCCAGTCAGTGACAGAGACGGGGTCAGGACCGGGCGGGGGGCGGCGGGCCGCCGTTGCCCAGCACGGGAGCGGCTCCCGGGGCGACCCCGGCCCGGCGTCCCTGTCGGGGAGGCTGGGGCGCGTTACCTTGCAGGTTCTGGACTCGGATGTCGCTGATCTGCCCGATGAGCTCCTCGCGTTGGAACCAGTCCCATTCCTGAGCAGCCATGAAGCGCGGGCGGGAGGGCCGGGGCGCCGGGCCGGGCGCGGGCGGCGGGCGCGGGGAGCCTGGCGGGCGGGCGCGCGAGCGGCACGCACCCGGCGAGGGCGCCGCGGAGCGGGAGGAGCGGCGGCGCGGGCGGGGCTCGGGCGGGGCGGGCGCGTTCGGGCCGCCCCCGCCGCGGGCGGGCAGCTGGCGGGCGCGGGGCGGCGGGTGCGGGGCGCCCTGGCTCGCGCTCACTCCCCCATCTGGGGGCGGGGGCCCCGGGGGGCGCTAGGAGGAGCGGAGATGGAGGCTGCGCTCAGGCCGGTGTCCTTCTCCCCCCGGGTGTTTGTTGGGTGGATTATTTGGTTGCAGACAGGCGCTGATGAGGCGTGGGGGTCCCGGCCCCTAGATTGTGATGTCTCAGGGGGCGGTGGGCTGGGTGACGCAACCGAGGGTCCCCGGGCCTGGTTCAGAAGGGCCGCCCCCTCCCACTCCAGCGCGGCCCCTCCAGCCCTGTCCCGGGGATGACCCCCAGGGACGACCCCCTCCTCCACCCCCCTTCAAGGCAGGTCCCCTGCCCCCGCGCAATTAGGAGAGGCAGCCCCTGCGGAGGTGAGGGCTGAGCCATGCCCACGGGCGCTGAGGGCACCAGGGGAGAGGCCAGGGCCTGGGTAGGGGGCGAATGCGTGTGGAAATGGAGTTAGGGGGAGGCTCTCCTCTATCTCCAAATAGAGGCGGGGGCGCGGAGGAGCATGGCAAAAGGACCTCTTTCCTGGGTTTGGATATTGGGGACATTTCTGCGGGGATCCGGCCTGGACGTGGCCTTGGGTTCTAGAGAGGAGGGAGAAACAGTGGCCTCCTCGGGAGCTAGGGCACCCCCTGCAGACCGGGGCGCTGAGTCTCCAAGCAACTGTCTTGGGCACTACAGAAAACGAGTGCTGGCCTTTCCCCTAGTGTGTACGTGTTTCTTTTAACTCTTGAGAGTTCCAGGATCTTATCTTGTTTGGGGCTCGGAGCATGCCTCAGGGGGAGTCCTTGACTGGCTGCACAGACGGGAAAAGTGACTGTCTGGAGTCGTGGAATTTGTCCAGGGTGAGGAGTGAGCTGGGGGCCTGAGGCTCCAGCCTCCAGCTCAGCACTGTGACATCTCCCCGAGCTCAGGCACGCATGTACACACGCACACAATGGCTTGTAGACCGGGCATTTAAACATGGGCTATTTTACTGACAGACTGGCTACCCGGATGGATGGCCCCCTCCCTCACTAACAGCTGTAAGGGAGCCCGCCCTGGTGTGGGGACCTGGGCCCTTGAGGCAGGACTGGAAGGTGAGCGGGGCCTACCCTCAGGTAGATTACTGGGGAGAGAGAATGGACAGCCCACAAACAAGGAAACAAGGTAATTAGTGGCAAGTAAGTTCCAGAAAGGAGAAAATGAACTTGGGGTGAGCAACTGGGCTTGGAGCTGAGAGGAGGGATGAAGGGAGCCACCACTGAGACCGCCATCTGGGCAAGGGTCAGTGGAAACAGGACCTGGGTGGCTCCCTGTGCACTACCTCTCGTAGGTACCAGGGCCACAGCCAGGGACAGGCCGGCACTGCCGTGGGAGCTGACCCTCTGGTGCGAGGTTTGTCCGCAGGACGGACAGGAATATAAGGTCAGGATGCAGAGCTCTGTCTCAATTGCTTTTTCTTTCTCTTTGTTCTCCATTTGCCACATTACCCGCCTTGAGCACATCTTTTTACAATCAGACAGAAACCAATAAGTTCTTGTTTAACCTCTTGAGGCCCTTTCCAGGAGTCGCCTGCCTGCCCCAGCTGTCCTCATCTGCCGGTCTGGAAGCCCAATGGAGACCCCATGGGGCTTATGGGTGCCAGGGCACATGCTCCCAGGCTTGAGGTGGGGGCTGCCTTCTCCCCAACTTGATTTGAAAGCGAGTGGTCATTTCACACTCCAAGGAGCAGGGTACTTGTAGCTAGGCGTCACCTGGTTTTGCCCCATCTGCTAGTAATCTCTGGTTTTTACACTTTAATTTATTTTCCGTGATTGCCATGGGGTAGAGTTGGGCTGAAAATCATTTTCCTCCCAGAGCAAAGAGCCTAAGAGAATCAGGCTTCCCCTCCATCAAGAGGCAGGTCCGAGGGAACAGAAGGCTTTGAACAGTTCAGTGTGGCTATTGGCTGCAGGGATAGGCCATTTTTCACAATACAAAGGTGGCCATTCCTGTGAATGGATCCCTGCATCTATGGGGAGCATTGCTTAGGCAGTAACAACTCCCTGGCAGCGAGAAGCCATGATCACCACTGACTGAGCACCAACTGTGTACCAGATGTTACATCAGCAGCCTAAAGAACTTCTTTTCTTTGCATAAACCTATTCCTGTAGCAAAAAAAAGCCACACACACACAACAAAGTACAAAGAGAATTTTAGGTGGTTTTTAAAATGGAATAGGAGGCTGAGCCAGCGCTGAACATGAGGCTGGCCTCTAGAAGGTACTTGAATATTCGCTGCCGTAACGTGTCAGTTTCACCCCTCTTCTCTTCGGTGTCTCTGAGCTCTGGTCCTCCCTGATTGGTCTCTGTGCCACCTCCTTGCCCATCCATCCTGGTTTTACACTTTTTGATCTAGTGATGATGCCCATCTTATACAATTCCCATAATAGTCAGACAATCTCATAATAGCCATGGACCCTGCTATCCCGTTTCTACATTGCATTGTAATCACACTTACTTGATGGCCCTCGCCCCTCATAAACTGGGAACCACTTGAGAACAAGGTCTGTGTGTAATTAATTTCTCTATCCATGCACTTAGCACAGCGCCTGGCATAGAGAGAGGCCTCGATATTGAGGGAATGGATGAATGGATGCCTCTCATTATAGGCCTGAACTCAGAAAGCAGGGACCAAACAACAAACAGTTGACCCCCATGTCCTGGGCCCAACTAGCCTTCTGAGGAAGCAATCAAAAAAGTGTTTGCATATTGGCGCTGGGCAAAGCACACCTACCTGGGCACAGGCAGGTACCAGGCTGTGATGTGCCTCTTCCTTGGGCGAGTACAGCCTCCTGGGACCAGAGGAGCTGGGACAGAGGGGCGTGTGACTTCGAGGGGGGGTTAGGTTATTTGCTCTCTTGCATGAATGGACAGTACTATTTTTCTTTTGCACTTTTATTTTGGGGAAGAAAAAGTACTCTGTCTGAAGGCTTGGCTTCCGGGAGTTTCCAGAGCTGATCCTTTTGAAGTTGCCCAATTCCGCTAGAATCCTTGTCTTTGTTTAAAACTGAGTTCTGCCAAGGGAAAGGAAGAAAATCACAGAATTCCTGGTCTGAATCTTAGAGATCATCGAATGAACATCCCTCCTCATTTATGGACTTCTAAAACTTTCTTCCTGCCTCTGCTTGTGGGGCCTGTAGGCGGAGAAACTGGACCGAAGGTTTGCATTTTACATCCCAGGCCCCCTCTGAAAAGAATAGGAACAAGGGTGACCCCAGTGTACTGTACCAGCCACCTCCAGGAGATGTGTGATGGGCTTCCCACGGTGGGAGGCTCCTCTCTCTGGACACTGCGTGGCCCCTTTGTGTGCCAGGCCCTGTAGGATTTGCACAGCCCTTCCCAGCCAGCGCTCATCTGGTCTTCACAGCAGCCTCCTTAGGCCAACTGGGCAGGGATCATTTTTAGATGGGGCTTAAAGCTGCTTAGTCAACTGCCCAAGGTCACAGAGTAAGGCCAGACCAGACCTTGTCCTGTAGTCCTTACTGCCCACCCGCTTCAATCCCCAGTATGGCTGGACTTATGCTATAGACAAGAATAACTGGCCATTTTGGTATCAGCCATCGCTACCCATTGTCATATTTATATAACATTTTTAAAAAGTCTTAACTCCATTGAAATCATAGCTCCCATCAGCATATAAACACTGTTAGAAATTTCATATTAAATCTAGTTAAGAGGTTATCCTTTGAATAGACCAAGATCATCTCCTGGACAGGGGTCTGCATTATGATGTCACAAGGCTGCACTGTAGTGTAAAGACCCCCCACCCTGGCCTCTCATATTCACTTATCAGACATTGGTTGGATGTCCGCCCATGGCCTGGCCCTGTGCCCAAGAGTGGTCATGACCCAGAATCGGCCTTTGAGGAGGGGCCCTGGCTCAAGAGTTTGGACTTTGTTGTAAGGACAGAGAGGAGCCTTTGGAAGACTAAATGGGTCAGATTGTCCCTTTAGTTGTGGCTCAGAGAAGGGGTCAGAGGTGTAGGCAGAACTCGGGAAACCTTGCTGGTCTTGGTGACACGGGTGTGAGATGGCGGTGGCCTACACCAGAGCGGTGGTCATGGACATGGATTCTCCAGTGGTTGAGACTGGAATTGACAGTGCCTGGTGGCTGGCTAAGGAACTCTGCAGCTCCAGGCCCTATGCTTCTGCTTCCGGTACTTGTGCATGTCTCTTACACTCACTTCACTGCAAACCCCTCAAGAATGCCTCTCAAGCAGGGCTGCCCAATTCATCTTCGTATCACCAGAGCCCAGTACCATGCTGGATATATAGTAGGTGCTCAATAAATGTTAGTTACATGTATGAATAAACAAATGATATTTAAACATCACTAAGCAGTGACTCTAAGAACTCTTTGAGCCCTGGCTCCTCTGGAATCTGAGTCTCTTCCATGCCTTAGGAATGCCAGGTATCTGCTTTTTTTCCCCATTGATTGCTACCTATCTCCAGGAATACTGCAGGACATGATGCAAAGGCTGGTGGCAGAGAGAGAGGCTAAGAGACAGAAGGAATCCAGGTTCAAGTAAAAAGGTGGAGAACATGCAGTGTACTGGATGGTGGGCAGACACTGGAGGTTAGAGCTGTGTGACCTTAAGCAACTTCTTAACCTCTCTGGGCCTTTGTGCTTTCATCTGTAAAATGAGGCCCAGAATCCCTACCTGTCAAGATTGCTGAGATCAAAGATAGGAGAGAGAAGAAATACTTCAGTAAGACTCTTAGGTAATATGCAGACCATGCCCATGGCATGAAATGAACCACACACAGAAGAAAAACTACCCCCTGAACTTGCGAGGTTACCTGTAATGTAAAATATTAATGTCTTCTCTGGGATTTCATTACTTTTTTTGGTGTGTGGAGGTGTTGATAGGTAGTTTTAAAAAATCTTGCTCTCCTAAGTAGACAGCACTGGATGTCCCAATTTCCATAAATAAAACCCTTCATTTCTTCCAGGTTCGTGTCCCCGGAGTCAGCCCTGCTAATTTATTTATTTTTTGCTGGCATTGGAACACTCAGGAGTGTACATTTTACAGTAAAGCAAGTGATAAAAACTTTTTCCCCCGAAAGTGAGAGGGATTGGCTCTGTGAAGATGTTGGGGGAGACAGGATGCTGCAGAGGGAGAGAAAATACCCTATCTGAGGGGTTTTCAACAACATTGCAGGAATATATACATATTTAATTTAAAAACATTTTGGAATCAAAAGTAAACTTTGCTGATGATAATCCCAGGAAGTGTAATTTAAAAGCTACAGCTTGGTGCAAAATAATTATGATAATAATAATAATAATATCCCTGGGCCAGCCCCTCGAGCTGACACTGACACACAGGTAAGTCAGTTTCAACAGATGTATTGTGTCTCGTGTCTGCTGGGCAGTAACAGTACCGAGAACTCACTATTTGCTGAGGGTTGTGCCCAGTGCTTTGCATTACCTCACTTAACCCCACCAACAGCCCTTCCAAGGTTATCATCCTGCTCTTACTTCTGAGGAAACAGGACAAGAAGTTCAATAACATCCCCAAGGTCACAAGGGTCACAGGTGAGCAGAGAAGGGACTGGACCCCAGATACTGTGCAGAAACCGAGCCTGGTCTTTCCGCTCTGTGGCACAGCCTTTCACCTTTTGGAGCTGGCCCAGGTTACTAGGTGGAACAGGTCCTGTTGAAGACTCACTGGGAAAGAATCCAGCCAAATAACCACCAGGGGCAAGTTTTCCCTTCTAGGTCAGGAACAAAAACCTCTCTCCATTTCCCTCTGCATGGAGGTTTCTTAGGTTTGTGTGAAATGCTGGGAGGTATTTCCACTTCCGACCCTCAGCATCTCAGATGGCATCATATATCTTTGTGAAGAACTCTGGAAACATATGTATGTTTCCTGCTGTTTAAATGGATTTTAACATGTAGATTCCAAGTCAGCAACAGGTCCTGTCCATTTGGTCTGACCTCCAAATCCATCCTGAGTAGCCAGTGCCCAAAGATGGCCATCATCAACAACCCTTCCCTCCTGGCACACGCGTGCTGCTCCTCACATGAAAGGCAGAGTCTAATTCCCCTTCCTTTGAACCCAGGCTGGATCTAATGGCTTGCTTGACCAAGAGAATATAGTGGAAGCAATGTTATGAGGTTGGGTCATCAGAGGCCTTGCAGGTTCTGTCCTGGCCTCTTAGATGCTTGACCTGGGGAGAGCCAGGTGTCACTGAATCGGAACAGCCATGCTGTGAAGGAAGCCAAGCTAGTCATGGGATGGGAGTTGAAGGTGGAAAAGGGAGAGAGCGAGAGCCCAGCTTCTCCAGCCAGCCCAGCCCAGGCACCAGGCACGTGAGTTAAAAAAGCCATCTTGAACAAGAGCTCATCTTCCATCCAGCTGAACTTGAATGACTCCAACCCCAACTACCATCTGACTGTAACTGCATGAGAGACCCCAAGTGAGAACCTCCCAGCAGAGCCCAATCAATCCCAAAATTGTGGGAGAAACTGCACTGCTGTTCTAAGCCGCAAAGTTGCATTTCTAGACAACCAGAATGTCACCTCGTCTCCATTTCTGCTGGCATCCTGGTCCGAGCCACCACCATCTCCATCCTGCCTGCCTGTTTCCTTGCTCCCCCTGGCAGTCTCCAGCCTCACGCCCCATCCTGTTCCCCACAGAGCCCACAGAGTGAGCTTAAATGTCACCAGAGCCTGTCACTGCCTGGCTTGCCACTGCACTCTTCATGAAACCCAGCCTCCTTACAGATTGCATTCCACCCTAATGCACTGTCCCCCCACTTAGGACCCCGTTCCCTTCAGTTCCTCAAGAGCGCTGCTTTATATGCAAACCCCATAATCCAGCAATTCCATTGCTGGTCTGCCCTGGACAGAAACATGCATACCAATTCCTCAAATGATGTGTTCAAGTATTCATAGCGGCATTGTTCTTAATAGCCAAACAACCCAAATGTCCATCAAGCGCGGTACAGATAAATAATGGAACTCAGCAATGAGAATGAAAGGGCAACACGGTGCATGAACTTGGCCATGTGACTTGCAACCATAATGTGGAATAAAAGAAGCCAGACACAGGAGAGAGCGTACTGCAGGATGCTGCTGGTAAAAGCTTCAAAATCTAATCTATGCAGCTCCAAACTAAGAGTCTCAAAGACACTTCTCTCTATGGTGATAGAAATCAGGATAGTGGTCAGCCTTGGAAGGAGGTGTGGATGGGAAGAGACCCAAGGGGGTTCTCCTGGGTGCTGGTCACGATTTGTTTCTTAAATGGGCCTGGTTACACAAGTGTTTATTCACTATGTTATAGTTCACCAATTTGTGCATTAAATAAAGTGTTAAAACAAAAGTGCTTCTCTGCCTCCTGCCAAATGGCTTTTGCACCCATTCTTTGCTCCACCTGGAATTCTCCATCCTTTCTTAGTCTTTCCCTGGTAATTCCTACCAGTTGTTCAGATCTAACTCAGACCTTCCTTCATTAGGGAACCCTTTGTTGTATCAGTCAGTCTTGGCTGTGTAACAAACCACCCAAAAATGTAGTGACTTACAGCAACAGTCACTAGTTAGCTCATGAGTCTGTGGCTGCTGATTTGTGTGGGTCTTGAGCTGGTCTCACCTGGGATCATTCATGTATGTGCAGTTAGCTGGCACCTTGGCTGGCTGGATACTTGAGGATGGCTTTCTGTGTGTGCCAGTTGGCACACTGTTGGTGGGCACCTCAGTGCTATTCCAGGTGACCTCTCCAGCATCCTAGCTTGGGCTCATCACATCATGGTCTCAGGATTCCAGGGACCACAGAAGAGGGCAAGCCTCAGTGCACAAGTGCTTCTTAAACCTCTGCTGGTGTCACCTTTGCTAATGTTCATTGGCCAAAGCAAGTCACACGGCCAAGTTCAGGTCCAAGAGGTGAAGAAATGAACTCCACCTCTGGATGGGAGGAATCTATGGCCCTGTCTTCTACCACCTTGCCTGCCCCACCCACGCGGAGAAAAGCTTCCCTGTTACCCGTGCTCACAGCTCCCTGAACTTTCCCTCCGTGGCACGCAGCCTGCGGTAGGTAATAGGCTATTTGTGCAGTGAGCTGTCCCTTTTCTTCTGCTCCCACTTCCCTGTAACTCTGTACCGCAGGGGCTGGTGCATTCACCGAGCCCAGCACAGTGGCTGGGACTAATACTACTGCTAGGTATTCGGAGAAGAAAGTAGAAAGAAGAGAAAGGAAAAAAGAGAGGGAGGGAGGAGGGAGGGAGGGAGGGAGGGAGGGAAAAACCCTGGGAAATAGGAGGCCCTTCTTTGGCAGAGGACAGGCTGGGCTGCCTCTGGGGGCTGGGTGCCCCCTGTCCCCCCCACTCACTCTTCTCATTGCAGCCTCTGCATCTTGGCTCACCCTGTTCCTGGCCACCTGGCTGCCCCCACCTTCTCTCTTCTGCTTGCTCAGCTCTTGGCTCCTTCAATGGGTAGCTTGAGGTCCCCCCCCCCACCCCAATCAACCTTCGCCTCCATCCCTTCCTCTTAAATATTTACATGGCTCAAGCAATCCCCAGCATTCACTGGCCCCATTGTCGTGAACATATGTCCCCTCACAATCTGGAACACCGCACCAGCCCCGTGAGAAATCTAGGTTGGATGTATCGATATTTCTATTGAATGGATGGGAACACAGGGCTCAGGGAAGCTCTGTGTCCCTGATCACCCACCAGCAAGATGTGGTGCTGGGGTCAGTCTGGCTAAAGAGTCCCCAGACTGCGATGACGGCAGTGGAATCATGTGCCCCTAAAGGAGGGGCCTCCTCCTCTCTGTCCAGTGGAAGTGGGTGCTTTGTGGGGAGCGGGAGCTGAAGAGGCCCTGGAGCTGGGGGCTGCCCTCATGGAGTCTGGAGCTGGAGGACCTGGGGTTCTGACCTCTGGGCAGAGGAGGAGCTTGCCTTCTCCTGGCCAGCAAGGGGCTGTCCCAGAATAACTGGGCCCTGGGGCAGACCTGCAGGGGCCTGAGTGACGCTCCCGCGGGCAGTGAGGACCATGTCTTCCATGGGATGTCAGGGTGAGCCCAGTCTGCTTGTTCAGAGAACAGATGAGCCTGATCCTCAAGAGGGGAAGGGACTTCCAAGGTCACACAGCAACTTAGGACAGCCTGGGACCCCCGATGGAGGCAGTGTCCTTTCTGTCACACCCCTGTCCTTCCTGACTGCCTCCCCACCCCTCCCTTCCCACCTCTACACCCAGCTTCCTGGGGCTAGTGACCAGCTCAAGGGATGAGATCAATGATCATGATGGCCTGTTCCCCAGGACCAGGAGGGAGGGGACATAGCATGAGATCCAGCCCGTAATAAGCCTGTCGCATGTCTGTGCCTGTCTTTAGAAACTATTAGAAGTGTGTGGGTCGGTGTTTGAAGTAACACAATCGGGGATCATAGGGAGCCTCAAATATGGCTCTGCTAAGCCGCCATCAGAGGGTTTGGCGAACTAGCACAGGAGCTGCTGCAAATACGTTCTCACTGGTAACATGAGCCATGCATGTGAGATGTGGTCAGCAGCTGAGGCCTCGCGGGCCCTTCCCGTCTGCCTGAACCAAGTCCAAGCATCCTGTGAACGCAGGGGCCTCACACCTTCAGAGGGGTGCTCAGGCCACAGCCTCAACTGGGCCCGTGTCACCTACGGCCTTCAGACCCTGCCCCCACTCAGGGTCCTGCCCCCACTCAGGGTCCTGCCCCCACTCAGGTCCTGCCCCCACTCAGGGTCCTGCCCCCACTCAGGTCCTGCCCTCACTCAGGGTCCTGCCCCCACTCAGGTCCTGCCCTCACTCAGGGTCCTGCCCTCACTCAGGTCCTGCCCTCACTCAGGGTCCTGCCCTCACTCAGGGTCCTGCCCCCACTCAGGGCGCTGCCCTCACTCAGGGTCCTGCCCCCACTCAGGGTCCTGCCCCCACTCAGGGTCCTGCCCCCACTCAGGGCCCTGCCCTCACTCAGGGTCCTGCCCCCACTCAGGGTCCTGCCCCCACTCAGGGCCCTGCCCTCACTCAGGGTCCTGCCCCCACTCAGGGTCCTGCCCTCACTCAGGTCCTGCCCTCACTCAAGGTCCTGCCCCCACTCAGGGTCCTGCCCCCACTCAGGGCCCTGCCCTCACTTAGGGTCCTGCCCCCACTCAGGTCCTGCCCCCACTCAGGTCCTGCCCCCATTCAGGTCCTGCCCTCACTCAGTCTGAGAAAGGGCAACCTTTTCCAGCAAGGCCATGTGGCCAAACTTCGGTGACACCTTTCCTTTAAAATTGATGTTCCTCTTAAGCAGCAGTGATGGGGGGTCGTTTCTCAAAAGCCGCGGAGCCCAGCGCCGGGTCCCAGGTGAGGAGGCCGAGTTCCCACTAATTCTCCGCCGGATGCTCCGAGCCCGGCGTCGAGGAGGCCGCTTCCTGAGGCCGCTTCCTGAGGCCGCTGGACGGGCATCTGGAAGCCGGGAGTTGTCTGCGATGCCTATAATTTCCTTTTGATTTCACGTGTCCTCCCGCCCCCACAACCATTATTATGTAAGAAAAGCCCAAATTAAAGCTCCTTACCTTTCAGGAAGGGGGAGGGGGAGGCCGCGTGCCAGCATCTGGTAACTCGTTCATCCCCAAAACGACTCCAGGGGAATCCACGGAACACTCTCAGAGCAAAAGTAGAACCATCTGTAGGGCCCGGGAGGGGAGGCTCGTCGAGGAATTCCACGCGGCCCCCCGGGGGGTTGCGGTGTCCCTGGGGGACGCCCGTGAATTAGGACGCGCCCTTTGGAGGTGCAGCACGGCCCCGACCTGTGACGGCCACCGTGACTGGGCGCCACATAGACCTCAGCTGGAGCCAGCAGTGCCCAGGACGAGGGAGAGCCGTTTAGATTCTCTGAGGCTCAGTTCCCACCTGAAAAATGGGCCGGCTGTGAGCATTAATGAGCATGAACGCTGGTAGGACCCACCCCTTCCTCGTGAAAGCAAACACCTTCTGGAAGCAAATGAGCTGCCATCAACATCTAGTCCTTCCCTGGTTCCAACCGCATGGTGTGGATGTCATCAACATGAGGGTTGGTCTCCGTATCTTGTGCCTTCTGGTGGGCCTGGCACCAACAGCTGCTGTTTGCCCTGTGCCAGGCCCACACAGGTGCAGTGAATCAGCACCACCTCTGGTAGATGGATGTCACTGTCCCCATTTTACAGAAGGGGAAACTGAGCCTCCAGAAGGGGGCAGGGCAGGAGACACTTCATTTTTCCTGTCCAACATTGATTCCACTGCTCCTGATAACACTACCCTGACTTCATTGGGGAAATTGCAGTCTCCCCACGACGGGCTGGCTGGTGGGATTATCGATCAAGGTGCCCACATCCTCTGACCAAGGAGTGGGGCTGGAACCCAGCTTAGCCCACCAGAGGCTCTATCTCTCAATCCCTGGAGTTTCTATCTCAAGCAAAGGGTCAAAAGCACTAAAAATGGCTGAGGCTGATCTGCCCAGGAGGCAGGAGGGGCAGGAGTAATGTGCTAAGGGGACGGAGACTGACGCTCTCATTGGTTCCTGGTGACTGGACCACCCCCCACCCCCCCAGCCCCATCACACCCTCAGTAGCCTTATCCTGTCTGGTCCTTCACTTTCCTTGCAATTCTGAGACCCTCTTGGGCCTGCCCAACCTGGCTGGGAGTCTGCCCCCTAGAACCCCAGTGGGGCAGTGACCCAAACTGTCCCGTCCTCAGCTTGCACTGGACCAGATGAGGGCTGCGGCCCAGGCTTCGGAGTTAGACAGCTCAGGTTCACTTAACTCACTGTGTGACGCGGGACAATTACCTAAAACTGGGAGACTCAGTTTCCCAATCTGCAAAAAGTGGGACACCCTCTTACCCTCCGTAGACTGGGTGAGAATGAAACACAGTGTGTCCAAGACCCTGACGCCTAGTGAGTGTTTCCTTGGCATCCATTGAATTTCCCGTGCCCATCCCTTAGCAGGTCAATGGATTAAACCCCTTACCATTGCTGACCCATCGGCCTAAGCAGATCTGGGTCACAGGAGCCCGCTTCGAGGAACAATTCCCATCCTAGCCTGCGGCTCCACTGTTGATTGTCTACACCAGCGATTCTCAACCAGTGAGCCACAAGATTTTTAAAAACACGCTTTACCTGACTGTTCAGTCAGGGACACTGACCTCTTTTCCCTTAGACTTTCAAATAAAAACAATGACAACAGCCAACACAGCAATAGCCGTCTGGTGTGACTGAATCAAAATTATGCCCTTTTTTTTGGTCACATCTGCTAAAATATATTTTTTGGTGTGCTGCAGAATTTTAGTAATTAGTTGTGTTCCGTGAGATAAAAAGGTTGAAAAACCACTGGTCTCGGCAGTAGCTATTGCCAGGCGCTTTATTCCATGCCTACCTCTTCCTACAGAAGCTCAAAATTCTAGATACTCACGTTCCCAGACTCCTTTGCAGCTATCAGCAGCCACATGACCCCATTGGACCGATGACAGTAAAAATATCTCTTCCATCCCATTGGCCCCTGGGGGTGAGAGGCTGTGGGTAAAACCTCCTTTCTTCCTACCTGTGGGTGTCAGCCCATGAAGACACTACGTGCAGAGAGGAGGCCCTGTGGGGGGTGGGCTTGCTTCATGGATGTGTAAGCAGTGCAGTTGCTCTGAAGGGTCTTATGCTTGGGGCTTAATGTTCTGTGGTCACTGTCTTAAAATTCTATATAATTTTTTCTTTGAATTTGTGTTTTGTAAGTGAAGTCTGATGGGACAATGGAGTGTGTGCTGGAGACTTGTAGCCCGGGAGCCTCAGTTCACACGTGCTCCTGCCTTCCACTACCTCCCCCTCTCTGGGAAGGGTCTCAGCCACCTGCTCTCCAGCCACTGGTGCTCCAGTCCCCAGCCTGGTCACCGGATGGCAGTCCCGTGATTGGGGGGAGAGGAGCCCAGCAGCCAGCATGCTCAGTTGCAGGGTGGGGACCCTGGCCACCTGCGGGACCTTGTGAGGAAGCATGACATGAAATTAAAAAGCATTTTATATTTTAGTACCTTTTCTAGCACTTTATTCCTGTTTTTGAAACAAGGACTCTGCGTTTTCATCGCACTGGGCCCCAGCGGAGACAACAGGTTGGAGGTGGCAGAGACTAAGAATAGAAAGTAAACTGGGTTCTTGATTTGTTGAGTTGTTAAACCAACCCTGGAAGAAGAGTCCCTGCCAGTCTCCCTCACCTATTTGCTGAGACAATTGTTATCTTCATTGTTTAAACCACTGTCAATTAGGCATCTTTTTACTTGCAGCCAAAAGCACCCTACCAGCAGGCCATTTTATTGTTTCCTCTCGGGATGATGCAAGATGGAAGGAATGCCTGCTCCCTTACCATTCCCTCCCCTCGCCCCTGGTACCTGCTGGCATTCTGATATGTCGCTCTGAGGGTCACTCCCTGGCTGTGCATCTTCCTCAGAACCCCCTCCCCAAAGTTGCTGCCAGGACAAAAAGGCAGTGAGTGGGCATGAGACCCCAGTGGGGCCTCATAGCTTGGCTCCGGGTGCTTCGTCCTGTTGAGGTTCTATATGCTTTGTCCTCAGGCCCGAAGTGAGGCCTTCCTGTGTCACACTGTCTACAGCTGTGTCCCCAGGGCAGGACCCAGAGGGCTGACGTCCACCTCCTACCAAGGCCCAGCTGCACCCAATGGCAGACAGAGCCCCGAGTCCACTGTCATTTTCCTTGCTGGTGCCTAGAGTTCAATTTCTCTCCCCACATATTTTTCCAGGACCCCTGCCTCCTACTCCCCTTGCTCGCTTCTGGGCCAGTCATCCGTGTGGAAGCCCGAGCTGTGGTGGGTGGAGACCCTCCGAATTCTCCGCCCTCCCACCGTCCTGCAGGGGGGCGCTGTCAGAAATGCGCCTCGGCAGCCCTTGGAAGAAGCCAGGCCGCCCTTCATGGTAATGGCCGTAACTGCAGCCAATTTTCGGTAATTGGTGGCATTTGCCAGGGAATTCCTGCCTGTCGCAGCAGCTCCTTCGTGGTGCCTTTGATCTCCACCAGTCTCCCTGAGACACAAAATACCATTGTCATCTTCAATTACTTTCCAGGGCAGCGTGGCCTTGACCTTGCCACCAGACGTCCCAAGCCCACCCGAGGCAGCACCAGCCATGGGGGAAGGCAGGGCAGCAGGCAAGGGGACACCCCAGGCCCATTCCGGGAAGCGCAACTGATATTATGTACGAAGATGGGGTTCCAGCGCTGCGGGCTTGGGGGATCGTGCTAGCAAATAACACACAGTGCATGTTGCTGAGCACCTGTGTGTGCCGAGCACGCCTTTTCTCTAAAGCTCTCAGCATCTTCTCCACCCGGATGTATAATTATCCCCATTTCACAGATGAGGAAACTGAGGCTCAGAGGTAGTCGTACAACAGGGGAAAGGCATGGGGGTGGGTGGGGGTGGGAGGGCATGTGGTGGTGGTGTGGGGGTCCAGCCCAGGCTTGCCTGGTTTGGGGTCAGAGTCCTTCCTGTTGCCCAGCTCCTAGGATCTGTCTTCCCTGCCAGTCTCTGAGCTGCGTGAAGACAGAATTGGGTCTCATTCAAATCTGTGCCCTCCCACAGCTCCTAGTGCGAGCTGCGAACAGGGCAAGTGCTCAGCTGGGTGTCATCCAGCCCCAGGGACTAGCTCCTTGGTCTTCCTTTATCACACTCAATCCCCAGCCCCTACCTCGCCCCCAGGCTTCCAGATCTCAGTATTTGGGTACTCTGTCCTTGCCTAGGACATCCTGTCCATTTTACAAAAATAAAAAAATTTGAAAAATCTGTAACCAACTGTTTCTTCCCACCTCCCTGCCACCAGCATCTCTTGCCCAGATTATTGCAGTTGCTTATTGACTAGTCTCCTCTGGTCTGCCCTCAATTCCTGCTGCAGTTTAGGCTCAGCCCAGCAGCTGGATGCATCCTGTTAGCACTTAATTCAGATGCCATTGCTTTTCTGCTGCAACTGTCCAGTCATTGAGACAGTGCCTGGCATCTGGGAAAGGGACAGCCACAATCAGGGGGATGATAAAGGCTTATAGCATGGAAGCACAGGGCAGGGGCATAGGAAGGCTTCCAGGAGGAGGTGTCATCGGTGCTCAGCTTGCTGCTGTCAGGAGCTTGAGACTTGCAAACAGCAGTGCCTGTAGCCCTGCAGGCTGATCCCGCCCCTGACCAGGCTTCTGGGGGTACACACGTTCATGCCGCCAAACCTTGGCTACGCTCCCCCTGTGAGCCGGCTCTGGGCGGGTTCTCAGGACCCAGCTCAGTCCTTAACCTCCTCGCTCCCCAGCACCCCGAGGCATATATTGCAGCGGGGCAGACAGACAATGAACAACGATGCCAACGAGAAGGCCCCGGGAGCGGCGCAGGGTCACTGGTTAGGGTTACGGTGACAAGCACGCCAGCGCCTTCCTCCCCACTGGTGCAAGCTCAGCATGCAAGTGATTTCGAATATTCGCTCGGACTGAGGAAGGTCCACACTCGGCTCTCAGAGTCCAGATCAACAGCGATGCAGCTCCCCCCAGCAGCCACTCTTCCAGCTCTGGGGCCCCATCACGCTTGGACATGGTAGAAACTATTGTCTGCATCTGCGCTCTCCAGACCCAGGGAGGCAGAGCCCCTGGCTCGGGGTCACAGCCAGTTAAGGACAGAGCCAGGGTTTGAACCAAGCCTGTCTCCAAAGTGCCTGCTCTCAGCCTCTACACTGTGCCACAGCTGGGAGGCTTGCAGGGCCACCGAGATCACATTCAGATTTCCAATTTCAGGGCTGACTCAGGACCCACCGCCCCTCATTTTCCAGGCCGGTGAGCACTGACCTGAACTCCTTGTTCCCAGAGTGTGTCCTGACCCCCCCTCAATTCTGCTCCCCCTCCCCGCCGGGCTGAGGTGCGCTGGGCACACACCCAGAGACCTTTGTACTCAGTTGGGAAAGTTATTTAATGAGAAACTTCTGCATCTCCCTTTTCCTCTTGCCAGAGGCTTCTGTGTGCATAACTCCCCAAACTGCTGTGCAAGACGCCAAGGTGATTTTATTGTCTCCCTTCCTTCTGTGTTCATCCCCTCTAAATAGCTCTATGGCCACCTCCTCCTTTCCTTCTTACAATTATATATCTTTACAACTGTCTACGCCTGTATTTATAGTTCATGCGGGGTGCCATTCCCTGCCTTTATTTAGGCGTTTCAAGAGGAGGCTGGGATCCGAGGCTGCAAGTGAGAACTGTGTATTTATCCACCGAGGACCTCGGAAACAACTCACAGTGAGCAGGTCAGCTCCCATGGGATGCTTCCCAGAACCAAATTCCAGCCCCAGGAACATATATGCTGGGAAGCAAAGTGCTGACTCTAAGGCTTTAGGGGCTCGGAGCGGGCCCTGGGGCTCATCAGCTCTCTCGTGCTCTAGGCAGAGGCACTTACAATGTGCTGGAAACCACATAGGCTTCGGCATCAGCAGGACTGATCAGGGTTCAAATCCTGATCTGCCAATCGCCTTGGGCAAGTTTCCAGGTCTCTTTAGCCACCCTGGCTACCGTTTCCTTGGTAAATAGAGATGATGATGGTGTTTACCTGCCAAGGTGTGGGAGGACTGATGTCATAAAGCCCACAGAGGGCCAACCCAGAGCCGGTGAGTTGGCACTCACCCCCTCCATGGACCACGGCAGGTTTCTGGAAAGCTCAGCGTGTGGGTGGTGTTTGGCAAACCCACAGCACCGCACTGATGGGCTGCTGCCTGGGGCATGTTCTCTGCCGTGAGGGCCCAGGAAGGACTCGGAGGGATGAAATGGGAACGTGTGCTTTTATGGGCACACACTGACTCACACCCAATCCCATCGGGACGGAAGAGTTTCCTAAGGGCTGAAGCGACAGGATTTTGCAGATTCTTTACTTCAGATTTTTTTTTTCTTCCAATAGCTCTTATATGATTACACCTTAATTTATTTATCCATTTTATTGTCAACAGACATTTGGGGAGTTTCCAGGTTGGGGTTATTAATAATTCGGCTAATATTTTTGTTCCTGTTTTTTCCACACACGCGTGTAAGCATTTCTGTTAGGTATATATGTTAGGTGCATACCTAGGAGCATGTATGTGTGTGTTCATAGCATATATGTAAGTGGATTCCCTTCATAAACTGTCGAGGGCAGGGCACGGTCAGTGTCAGACTCGGCGCTCATAATCACGGTTACAGTGCTCCGCAGGGAATAGGTCCCTTGTACCTCCTGAATCACAGGAATGGTGACTCCAGTGAACAGCAAAGGAACAACCTCGTCACTCAAAGCACTGGCTGCAACGGCCTCACAACCCTGGGGTTTGGAGAGCCAGGGCACTTGGATGCTTTGCTATAAGGCCTGAGTGAGCCACACTCTACCACTCCCTGGTTTATACTTGCAGGTGAATAGAGCAGAAAAATCTAGATACTTTTTTTATGCAGTGAAGAACCTGAGATAAATTTTATTTTATCTATTTCTTTTTGTTGGTAAGGATTTTTTTAAATTATTTTTCAATTATAGTTGACATACAATACTATCTTAATTTCAGGTGCACAATATAGTAATTAGACATTTCTATAACTTACAAAGTGACCACCCCAATAAGTCTAGTACCCACCAGCACCATGTGTAGCTATTGCAGTATTCTTGGCTATAGTCCCTGGGCTGTATTTTAGCCACTGAAGGCTCATTGAAATGCTCAGCTGAGGTGGTAACTTTGGGCAAGATTCACTGAGGAGGATTTCACTTCTTTTTCTAGCACATTGATTGATTGATTGATTGATTGATTGATTGATTGATTTTTCAGTTCCCTGATGCTTACATTCACTCATTCACTCATCAGCTATTCACTCACCCATCCTTGCTGAGTACAGGCACTCTTGACTAGGGCTATGTGCAAGCACAAGACCTGGTTCAAAGTTGCATCTGTGCGCGCACATGTACAAGGACTTGACAGCAGGCGAGGGCTATGCCACAGCGGTGGGTGGTTAGTGCCAGGATGGAGGCAGAATAGATTAGGTGCTGCGGGGACCATCAGGGTAAGAGGGCGTCAGCTTCACCTGGAGAGGCTGGAGCAGCCTGCTGCTGGCCATGGGTCGATGGGGCTCAAAGGAACTGGTGAAGTCCCCAGACGGGGATGGGAAGGCATCCAGGGCCGATGAAACAGCGTGGACGAAGGCAGGGAGCCACAAGGCACTGGGAGAGTTTCAACCATAAACGCCGAGCAGATCTTCAAGAGCTGAGCCTGCGCAGTAACATAAGGTGCTTAGCAGCAGTGATAACAGCGTGGCTAGCGTGTGTTCGGGTTGCTGAATAGTGCCGTTTATTGCATGGTTGCTGTGTGCTGGGCCCTTTTAGATGAAGAGGACATTATATTCTGTAGTGTTTAGGTGGAACTATTTTACTCCCTGTTTTATGCTCAAGAATAGACACCCAACATTCTGGAGAGGATACCAGGCCAGCAGATGGAACTTGCAAAGTAGTTGGCTGACAGCTGATTTTGTGAGCTCTGCCTGCTCACCCAGCAGAACTCCAAGGAGAGGCCAGGGAACTGGAGGGTGTGGTCCCTGCATGCTGAGCCCCTCCCCACACCCCCATCCCCAACCCTTCCTCCAGTCATGGGAGGTGGGCAGTGCTTTTCTCTTATCTAAGGCTAGTTGGGAGAGGCTTCGAGGGGACCTGGAGGGAGACCTGAGGCAGTGCAACAGTCCTGGGGTGGAACTGGGTACTTAGACCTTGTGCTTGGGATGGAGGTACCAGGAGGAATTCAGGAGACGCAAAGGGTCAGAAATATACCCCAGAGTGGGGCTGGGGAGAAGAGATTGCAGAAAGGTGCCCGGTTTCTGCTTCTGAAAACAAGTAAGTTCATGTGTGCTTTGTCTTCATTCAAAGTTAAACAGGGGAGCAAAAGCCCAGAGAAACAGAGCAGGAGAAAACATCTGAAACATGAGCCCCTGGAAAGTGCAGCCTGGTGCCTTTGTCACCTGCATGATCTCAGGGAGCAGGGGCAGGAGCTGGGGGAGACGGCGCATAGTGTGAAAACCCTGGCCCAGAGCAGCTGCTCAGCACCCCCTTCTCATGATACAAGCTGCCTTCCAGCTCCTCCTCCGTCTGTGTCACCCTAGGAGACATACCTTAGCCTGTGGACACCCTCCTGATGTTTACATAGGTTTGGGGAGGAAACCAGAGGCTGGTCCCTAAAATCTCACCACCCTGGGCTGCTCTGGGCTCCTTTACAGCGAAGGGGCAACCCCTCCCCGCCATCTCGCCTGCTTGGCCTGGGTTCCAGGAAACGGCCTATAGAAACGACCTATGTAAAAGATAGCTCTTATTTGATTAACATTTTCCTGGCCCCACCCGGCTCCAGTGCTATTTACAAATGGCTGTCATGTGGCAAGAGAGCCCCAGCTAAGCCTCCAGCTTCTACAGCAATTTTCCACATCAGCCTCCCCAACTAGAATCACTGGTGGGGAGGCCACAGACCGGGCAGGTCTGAGCCCCAGCTGTGCTGACTAATGTGGACCCCAGGCAAGTCACACTTCCCTTTGAGAACAGTTTTCCCTTCTGTGAAATGGTCACATGCGATTCTTACCCTTCTAAGGCCCTTAGAAGGTGGTTGTGAAGATCAAATGGGATAAGAAGTGGGGTTTTACAGATGGTTAATTGATGCACAGGTAAAGACATGGGTATTACTCTAAACCTACAAATAGCGCCTCCTTTAATATTTTACAGGGGTCCTTGGGTCAGTGGGAATGGGTCATGCACCGTGTGTGGGTGTGGGATCAGAGCACAGTAGGGAGGTGTTCTTGGGACCCTCTTGGTTCGCTGTGCTGGTCCCCAGGGGCCAGGTAAGAGAAGGGGCCTGGGCCAACATAAGCCTCACTCAGGGCAGGTCTGACCGCAAGCTCTGCATCAATCCTCAAACACCCTGAGGGGGGCTGTTATTGTGAAATGCCTCATCCAGCAGAGCTGGGATTTAAAGCTGCTCACCTGAGGACAAGCTCCTCCCTCCATCTGCCCTCCACCCTTCCAGCATCAACTGCATCCCCACTCCCCAGTCACGGGCTGAACGACAGCACTACAGCAGGCGGACCGCGTGACCCTGGCACTCCAGAAGCACGTTGTTCCAGAGTCAGCATCCAAGGGTATTTTTTTTCTCAGATAGCTGACAGTTCTTTAAAAAATAATAATAATAAAATAAAATAATAAAATAAAATAAATAAAATAAAATAAAATAAAATAATCTCAACCACCTTTTAAGTCTTTTTGGTAAAAAATAAAAAATAAAAACAAAAGAACACTCTAAATCATATCACCCATGCCTCTAGTGCCTCAACAGAATACAGGCAACCCTCAAGTCTAGAATAAACTTGATCTCCAATGCAAAGGTACTGCGTAGGAATAACATCAGCCAAGTCTGATTTCTCCATGGAAAAAATGTCACAATAGACCACATCCCTCACCAAGAGTCCAAGGCCCACATTTTAATAAGAATAAACAAATGATCAGTGCTCTTCTTTCTTTCCTTAGATCTGTATTTCCATCTGTTAGTTCCCTTTAGCTTGAAGGATTTCTTATAATATTTCCATAGGGCGGATCTGCTGGCAGTAAATTTTCTCGGTGTCTGTTTATCTGAAAATGTCATTATTCCCCTGCATTTTTGGAGAAAACTGACTGGGTATAGAATTCTAGGTTGGCGGTTCTTTTCTTTCAGCAGTTTTAAAGATGTGATTCCGTTGTCTTCTGTCCTCCTGTTCCTATTGAGAAGGCAACTGTGGCTTCTATTATTGCTCCCCTGTAAATGTACCTTTTAACAATATCTGGATGTTTTTAAGAATTTTTTCTTTATTTTTGGTCATCAGACATTTGATGGTGACGTGGATTTCTTCATAGTTTTTCTGCTTGGGATTTGTTGATCTTTTTCGGCATGCACAGTTTGTTGGAAATTTTAAAAGAAAAGATGTGGCCATTCTCTCTTTCTGTATTTTTTCTGTCCACTTTTCTCTCTCCTCTTCTTATGAGATCCCAGTTGAACATATGTTAACCTGCTGGCTCTGTCCCTCTGATCCTTTGGCCTCTCTTCATTGTGGTTTTTTTTTTCAATTATTATTTTCTCAGTTGGGATAATTTCTGTTGTGTTTTCTTCCAGTTCACTGTCATTTCTTCTGCCATGTCCAATCTGATTTAAGCCAATCCAATACATTTTTACAGTTTATTGATGTATAAATTACGTATTTAAAGTGTAGACTTGGAAGAATTTTGACATATGTATGTAACCATAAAAAACACCACAATTAACATAATGGATTTACTCATGGCTCCCAGAAGCTTCTTTGTGCTACTTTGAAATCCATGCTCCACTCTCACCCTCCAGCCCCATCTGCTTTCTGTCACTATAGAGTAATCTGCGTATTCTAGAATTTTATATAATTGGAATTGTACAGGACATGCTTTTTGTTTCTTTCTAGCTCTTTTCTGACAGCAGAACTATTTCAGACTTCATCTATATTGTCTCAGGTGTCAATAATGCATTCCTATGTATTGCCAAGTACTATTCTGTTGCATAGATGTACCACCGTTTGTTTATCCATTCACCTACTGATGGACATCTGGGACATGTCGGGCTATTACAAACAAAACTGCTATGAGCATTCATGTATTGGTCTTTGTGTGGAAAATAGGCTTAGGTCTGTTCTGCATATAGTCTTAGGAATAAAATGGTTGGATCATATGTAGGTGTAGTTTTAGCTTGAAGCCACCAAACTGTTTCCCAGAATGGTTATACTATCTTATATTCCCACCAACAGTGCATGAGATTTCTAATTGCTCCACATCCTTGGCAATACCTGACATAGTCTTTTTATTTTTATTTATTTAGTTTTATTTTTTATAGGACTGGAGGGCACCCTCGCAAGCAAGAGTGGTTGGCAAGCGAAGGCTTGACTCGAAGGAACCACTGAGCTAAAGCCAGCCCAATAGTCTTTTTAAATGAATGAAGAGCACTGGAAATGACAGATATGTGGGTAAATATAAAATATGTTTTCTTTTTTTTTTTAAATACCTTTAAGAGATAATTAAATATTTAAAGTAAAAATACTAACACTATATTGTGAGATTTATAACATATATAGAAGTAAAAATCTATGACAAATTAACAAAAAGGCCAGGAGAGAGGAAATGGAAGTATCCTGTTATAAGGTTCTTATACAATATGGACTTGATATGAATCTCCAGATTGTTGTAGGGACAAGGGGGCAGATGCAGTGACAATGCCTTTTGCAGCCTTGCACATAGTAGGTGCTCAGCACAAATGACCTTCCCTCCTCTACATACCTTTTCCCTCCCTTCTGGGGAGCAGCGGTTGACTTCAGGTACTTCCTGATAATTAAATTAGGATACTTCTATTAATTCATACTAATACAATTTGCTTTTAATTTTTCTTCCATTGTGCATGTTTTACCAAATCGTAAAGGCATCAAATATTCTATTTAATATTGCAGACACTATCCTGAGCATTCAGTTTGTATTGCACAGCCAGGAGGCGTGTCTGAAAGCACAGCTCACAACAGAAACAGCAGGAGCTTGCTGAGGGGTTGGTAACATCCACCCGCTGACTCTCAGGAGACCAGGTAGACACACCATGGCCCGATGTTCCTTATGGGCAGCTTGGGGGCAGATGTGCGTAGACTCACTTGCCTTAGGTGAAAGGTGGCCTCCAGCAGACCAAGCATCTTCCAGCCGCCTTCTGCTAAACAGCTGTCCCAGCTTCTAACTTCTGAGGGATTCGCCCTCCCTTCTGTCTCCTTCACCACCCTGCCCCTGAAAACTTAATTTAAAATCAAGCAGGACTAGGGAGCTGTTGCTCCTGGAGTGATTTTAAGAATTGTTATGGATTCTGTTCAAAGTGTATGGTGTTCTTAAACTGACAGGATCAGGGGATTAAAATTCTCTACATTCTAGAATCCAGGCTTGCAAACCCTCTGAAGAGAAAAGCCTGGCTGGGTGCAGGAGAGTTCAAGTGTTATAACATCCTGCAGGTGTCTTCAAAGCCAGCACCCTGCCCATTCATTGTCCAATCACCCACTTACTCATTTGTCCATTCATTCATTCATGCACATTTATTCCTTTGATTACTCACTCATTAAACAAATATTTCTTGAGCACCTACTATGTGCCAGCTATGGAGCTAGGTACTGGGATTGCTAAGGGAAATGTGGTAACCCAGCTTTGCCTGCTCAGTACCCGCTCCCCATCCCTGTGGCGTCACTACTCTGATTTTGTGTAGGAGACAGTCCCACCCAATGCATACAGCGTGGGTGGAGCTGTCACCCAGGTGGGCCTGTCCTTCTGTGGCCCAAGCCCACCCATGGCTTACTCCCAGCCGTCCCCAGTACCTTGAACTGTGTCTGACTGACCCACAGGACAGTGGCCAGTGTTTCTTAGATGAGTAAACAGATGCACAAATGTTCCTAGTGAATGATTTTGGAAAGCACACAAGTGTTCCGGTTGGGTGAAAAACGAACATTTGGCTTCAGCCTGGAGCTCATTCCGCCGTGGCTTCCTGGATCATTGCAGTTCAGGTCTGTTGGACCATGTGGGGTTTCGCCTGAGCGGGCTGGGCCGCCCTCTGACGTCTGAGAGCTGTCAGCCCGGGATGATGGGTGCCTTTATCAAGGGCAGAGAGCTGCCGGGAAGGCTTCCTTTTGGGAAGTCCCCGTGGCCTAGGCCCTGGGAAAAATCCAGAGTAGCTGAGGCCTCGGCGGAGGCAGCCTGCATGCCCTGCGCACACCACCCGCCCCAGCCTCCCGGCCCCGACCTTGATCTAAGGGCCTTTGCCAGCCGCTGTGCTGGCCTCACACAATGCACAATGTGCGAGCTCGTGGCGCCACAAGCCTCCATTGAGCCAGAGGTGGGCCCGGGGGGCAGGGTGCTGGGGGAGGGCTGTGAGGACTCTTTGTTCAGGGGCTCACGCGGGGGCGGCTCCTTAGCTACCCACACAAATATGCAAAGCCTCCCTAACCCTGGCCGTGGAAAAAGAGCCACAACCAGAGTCGGTGCTACAAAGAAGATGTCTGGGGAGAGGGGTCAGACCTGGGCTAATCCTCTGCTGGGGGAGGGACCGTGCACTGTGACCTCATTGCATGCCTGCTGTTCGGCTAGCTTAGCCTCAAAGTCTCTGTTTTCAAGTGGGGACATTGAGGCTCAGAGTGCCAGCGCGTGTGGCCAAGGCCATGAGAGTGTGGCGATCCTGAGACGGACTGGAAAGCCCTGAGCCAACAGGAGTGAGAACGCTGGCGATGGAATTCATAGGAGGATACTTCTGTTTGTTTTGGCAACAAGATTGCATGTGTTTCTGATGGGAGCTCTGCCAGAGCCGGGCCAGGTAATGAAAGGAGTGTGGGCTTTGGGTTCCAACAGTCCCAGGCTCAAATCCCGGCTCTGTGTGGCCCTCGACAGGTGGTCTACCCTTTCTGTGCTTGGTTCCAATAGCACCCACCTCACAAGCTGCTTGTGAGGATTAAATAAGATCCTACACGCCCATCCCATGCACAGAGCCGGCCCCTGCCTCCCACCTTTTGTCATTGCTGTTGCCCAGGTCACATGGAACTCACACAGGGGTCCTCAGAACTGTGACATATGTGGGTCTCAGTGCATCTGGGTCAGCGTCTCCCTCTGGGCTTCAGTTTCCCCATCTGCAAAATGTTAGGAGACGGGAGAGTTGGCCTCAAACAGGCTTCTCACCCTCAGCACAGTTGACATTGGGGTCATATAGTTTTTCATGGTGGGGACTATCCTGGGCATTGGAGGCTGCTCAGCAGCAGCCCTGGCCTGGACTCACTAGATCAGGAGCACTCCCTGCCAGCTATGACAACCAAAAATGTGCCTGGACATTGTCACGTGTTCCTGGAGCAGGTGCTGCTATAGTCTTTGCCTGGCAGAGCCAGTGAGGGGAAAGCAGCATCTATTTGTGCTCAGTGCTCTGCTGAGGGCTGCAGGTGGCTTGACCCTCCTCACAGGACCTCACCTGCAGACTGGAAACACTCAGTAAGTGTTCACACAGGACACACATTCTGCAAGCACCTCCCAAGTGCCTTCTGCATGCCAGACCCATGTGAGTCCTGAGGTCCAAGCTGAGGTATCACCCCTTCCAGGAAGCCGTCCAGATTCTCCCAGGCTAGGTGAAGGAAATGACTTGCCCAAGGTCATGCTGCAACTTAGAACCAGGTCTCTTCCCACTGGGGCCTGGAGTCTGGGTGACTCCGTTTGGGGGTGCTGTTGATGGCATGTTAGCTGCACTAGGCAGTTGAGGAAACCCTGGGTCCCAGGGGAGAAGTGGCCCTGCTGGAATGGCAGGATCTAGGTCGTGTGGTGCAGTGGAAGGAGCTGGGACCTGGGATATAGAAAACCCAGCTCTGATGCTTATTGACTATGGGGCCTCTGAGCCTTGTCTTTCATATCTGTAAAATGGGGGTAATTACACCAAACCCAGAGGGCTCCTGGTGCATAGTAGGTGCTCCGTAAAAGCAGCTGTGATGACGATTGCTGCTATCATCCCTATGGACGCAGGAAGTAGTTGTTACACAGGGTTGCCAGGTGGCCTGCAAACACCAGCACCCTGAGCCTGCTGCAGGGCTAAGAGCTGGCCTCCAGCCTTGGGCAGGGCCTGGGGCAGGTGTTAGAACTCTGCAGTGTGCAGGTGACAGCGCCCCTCCCAGACAGTGTGAAGAACTGGGGTGGAGGCAGCCACCTGAGTGTCACTGCTCTCCCTGCAGGAGAGGCCCAAGTCTGGCCGGCACTTCCACTGGCTGGTTTGACAGATCCGGCTAAGGAGCTGCTCACAAAGATTGTCCCGAGCTGGCCCCTTTCCCAGGTGAATCCTTTTGTGTCGGCCAGAGGAGCCAGAGCCTGCCAAGCACTGCCTTGCTTGGTTCAACCCGGTTCATTCTTCCGTTTCTCTGTCTTAACTCCAGCATCCCTCCTGTCGGGGAGCAAAGGCAGAGAGAACTCAGCACAAATTAGCTGAGTCAGTATCAGAAACATGCCTACTGACTTTCTGGTCCAGGAGAGTAAAAGGGGGCTCCATGAGGCAGACAGAGCGATGACCCCACAGCCGCCACCCTCCTGGCAGAGTTGGGGCACTTGGAGGGGGGTCTGTGCACATGGACAGGCTTCTCAGCTGAGAAGCTCTTCAGTCGCAAAGAGGGGCAGTGCTCACCTCTCTCCAGGTCCCTTTCAGCCAGTATTTAAATCACCTGCCACGGAGCAGATGGGAGCCTGGGCGTCTGGCACACAGAGAAGCTTCTAGAAGGGCACATGTCCACCTGGGGAGAATATCCATTGGAAACAATGAACCCTTCTAGTCTGCTGGGCATTTCTGCAGAATCGAAGGCAGTCCTGGGCTCCTTGTCCACTGGCTGTGAGGTCAGGATAGCCAGTTGGGAAGCAGACTTGGCTCCTCTCGTGACGTTTAGTGAAACGAGCAGTGTGGTCCTCACCCTGAGAGCCGGACTTGATCTCCTGAGGATGGCTGCTCAGAGGTACTTAGATTGGTTACCGTGACCCAACAGGTGACTTGTGTGCAATCTTGGGTTCTCCAGGTGCAGGGGATGGTCTATCAGACATCAACTTCTGTCTGCAATCAAGCAGTGAGTTGCTCAGTTGGAGGGAGAGAAGACAGGGATCCAGGGGTCTCAGTGGACCTCATTCCAGGACTGAAGTACCTCCCACGGG
This sequence comes from Miniopterus natalensis, assembly GCF_054644295.1. Classification (NCBI taxonomy): domain Eukaryota; kingdom Metazoa; phylum Chordata; class Mammalia; order Chiroptera; family Miniopteridae; genus Miniopterus; species Miniopterus natalensis. The sequence goes on along the minus strand of NC_142081.1, from coordinate 7,159,464 downwards.
GACCCTGTCACCTACATCTGATATCTCCCTTGCTAGGCTGACACTCTTAGGCCACCTTGTCTGTGTATAAATGAGGAGGGTCCTCTGACTGAGCCAGAGCACGGGGCAGGGGGTGCAGAGAGACCGGGTAGAAGCCCCTCCCAGCGCTGTGACCAGCTCAGGGTGCATCCTGACTTCCCCTTCCCTGAACCTGGGTGGGAGAATGTCTGCCCCGTGGGGTTGCTGTGAGGCTTCAAGGAGACGCAGGCATTCGCCGGGTGTTCCTCTCTGCCCTCTTCTTAATGACAGGCTGGTGGCCTCCAAGTCCTGTCACTGCTCTGCGCTTGGAGAGGATGGACCAGCCGGGTTCCAGAACCCATGCCCGCCCCCCTCTCCTCCACCAGAAAGGGAACACGGGCCAGGGGGGAGCTCGTGGAGGGAATCCCAGCTCTGCCCCTCGCCTGCCGCGCCACCTTTCCACGCTGGCCTTCTCAGCGTCCCTGGTGGCGTTCACGCCACCAAGGAGATAGTGTGTCCAGGTTCTGCCCCCAGTGGATGCTCCATAAACAGCCCTTTCTCTCCCTCCCTCCTAATTCCCTCTCCCTCTGTCTCCTGACCTCTGGTCCCTTAACTTAGCTTCAGTTTGCCTCACGTGACATAAATAATAAATAACCTTTCCCCTCAGTGCTTATCAGTCTTTAAGCAGATTATTTCAGGTGCTAATAATAATAAATATTACTTGCAAATTGGTCATCCTTTCTCCGAAAAGGCGGTTTTTGTTTTTTTTTAAACAGAACAAAACACTAAACTTAGAATTTTCCCCAGGGACTAAAAACCACATTCATTCAATCCAACACAGTATTTTCAAATGGGGCAGGGGTGTTTGCCCCCCAGGAGACATTCATGGTTGTCACCCCTGGAGGAGTGCTACCGGCATCTGGTGAACAGAGGCTGGGGAGGCTGCTAAACATCCTACAAAGCCCAGGACAGCCTTCGGGCAACAACAATGATGGCGCAGCAAGTGTCAACAGTGCCGGTGAGAAACGCTGGTCTCAGACCCAAGCCCCCAGCGCTTGCAGCACCTGTCTTCTGGGACCATCTGCGGGGGAAGGTTTATGTCTGCTGAGTCTGGGAAACAGGAGTTCTGAGCAGGACATGCCCTCAGCAAGCGGAGACCATTTTCAAAGGGCAAACAAGTCTTTGTATTAGACGTTCAGTCCTCTGGAGTCCAGAAGGCACAAATCAGTTTTTCCCATCACCCTCCAAACAGATGTCTGTGTCTGGGGTAAGCCCCAGATGAAGGAGCTGGCTTATGTTTCACGGTTAAGGGCAGGAAAATGGATGTCATTAAGCCCCAGAGAACCCCAATGGTCGGTGCTGCCCCTGGAAGGGGTGTCTGGACTCAGATGGTGGAGGAGCACAGACTCCAGCCTCCCAGCTGAACTCACTTCCTCACTGGGTGAAACAGCAGGAAATGCAAACGTGCTCTTTGCATGGGTTACTTTCTCTGCCAGGCCTGCAGATGAATTTGCAGGTGAAATGCATGGAGGCAAACCACCTTCCTCTCACTACAGGTGACCAGCCACCTGCTAGGAGAACTTTTGAGGACTATCATACTAACTAATATAATATAATAATATACTGTAATGTAATATTATAGTGTATTATATATTATATGATTAACATAATGTAATTAATATAAATATTGTTTCTCATTACCAAAGACCCCCTTCTATAACCTCAAATATTTGTGCCACTCTAAATTTGGACACTTGTGCACCCATAGGGTCACCAGATAAAATATGGGACACACTTATATCTGAATTTCAGATCAACAATGAATCATTTTTTTGTCTAACTACATCCCACGCAATATTTGGGAATATTTATACTAAAAACTTTCTTCTTGGTCTAAAATTCAAATGCCACTGGGCATGCTATATATTTACCAAATCTGGCAGCCCCGTGTACACGTGTCTGCACACATTTGCGCACGTGCTTGCGTACACACAGACACCCATGCACACAAATATGCTCATGCACACGAAGGGCTGGCATGTCCAGCCCGTGGATACAGGTACCTGTGTGGGCACATGTGACATTTCCTCCTCCCCTGTCGCTGAGCACAGTTGGGTCCCCAAGCGCCTCAGGGTTGTGTTGACAGCCGCAGGGCCTGGGTGCTTCCCGAGGCCGTTCCCCAGCCCTCCTGGGACCCGCCTTTGCTGGCCGTTGCTGCTCTCTCCTGGGGCTCCCGTGCATTTTGCAGCCCGGCCTGGCTGGGAGCAGGCCCAGGCCAGCGGCTCCCCCTCCAGCCCCAGCCTCCCTCGCCTGGGCCCCGGGCCTCCGCCTCCCCGACGGCGGCTCTGTCACTCGCTGGCCTGCTGGCCGGCTGGCTGGTGGCCTCTCTCCCGAGCAGGCCTCTTCCCTCCCGCCCCCCAGATGCTCGTATCCTGCTTTACGGGCCCCGGGCAGCGCAGAGGGGCCTGCAGGCTGGATGTTCTGAGGTTTTTATTGGCACCTCCGTCAAGATGAGGGCCGTGGGGGTCCTTCGGGCCTTCCGGAGCCGCTTTATTGGAGCGGGCCCTCCAGACGGCCCGGGCGGCGGGGTCCAGGGGAATCTGGTTTCTCCGCGGGCCCCGCGTTCCCTCCGTGTTTGGCTTGGCAGCGCCTCCCTGGCCTGTTTCGATCCGCACCTCGCATCAGGCGTCAGTGGCCTGCGGGTGGATGAGGTGATGGGGTAGCCGTTTCCCCACAGCCAAGGGGACACAAACAGAGCTTTGTGTCTGCGGGCAGCAGGTGGACGGGAAAGAGCTCAGGCCCCTCCGTCGCTCGGGGGAAATGCTCTGGAGCTTGAGGACATTAAAATGCAGATGAAAACCGCTCCACATGGGCTACACCTTGGGAACCCACCCTCGTTGGCTCAGGAGAAGATTGAATGACTGGGTCTCAATTACCGCCGACTCCTCTGGGATCTGGAATAGGAAAGAGGCAGGTGGGATTAATATTCTGCAAGGGGATTTAAACTTAAAAACCCCAGTGGGGGTTAAGTTCACTCTCAGCTGGAAGCAGCAGATGGCAGGAGTGCCCCTGGCGCCTGAGGCAGGAAAGGAAGTGGCAGCCCCAGAGGGTCCCTGCAGCGTGTGTGGCCCTTTCTCCATTGGGTTGGCCCCCAAACCACATGAACTTCCTTCCAACCTATTCTTTTTTTTAAAAAAATAAGTTTTTATCAAATTTTTTTATAGAAAGAGGAAGGGAAAAGGAGAGAGAGAAACATCAATGAGAGAAAGACATTGATCGGCTGCCTCCTATGTGGCCCACACTGGGGACTGAGTGTGCAACCCAGGCATGTGCTCAACCAGGAATCGAACCAGTGACCTCTTGGTGTATGGGACAACGCTCAACCAACTGAGCCACATGGGCCAGGGCCAATCTATTCTTAATAAAAGACTCAAGGTTAGTATTATGGACTGGATTACTCAAATTTATATGTTGGAACTCTGACCTCCCCTGGTACTTCAGAATATGGCTGCATTTGGAGTCAGGGTCTTACAGAGGTGACTAAGTTGAAATGAGGTCACTAGGGCGGGCTCTAAGTCGGAATGACTGGTGTCCTTATAAGTAGAGGAGATTAGGGCACACACAGGTACAGAAGGAAGACCGGGTGAGGAAACAGGAAGGAGGCGGCTGTCTACAAGCCAAGGAGAGAGGCCTCAGAAGGAGCCAGCCCTGCCTACACCCTGATTTTGGACTTCCAGCCTCCAGAGCTGTGAAGAAAAGAAATTTCTGCTGTTTAAGTGCCCTGGTCCGTGGAACTTTGTTATTAGCCCCAGCAGACTGATATAGTTAACAACAAGAAGGAAGCTACCAGGTAGAACTTTTATTTTATTTTTTATACATAATAGATTTGAAGGGTGGCCTCATGCTAGAGTGTGAGAGTGGACTCCTGTCCATTCGGTGCTCAGGTTGTTAATTTTCCCATAGTTTCACAGTTCATCCTAGCTCTCCTTTGCTTTCATCATTCATTCACTAGGGGTTTGGGTCCCCTGAGAAGTGGACCCCAAGACTTGGGTGTAATCGGCTTATTGGGGGGTGGTTTGGGAAGCAGGTAAGGGAATGGGGAAGGGAGAAATGCCAAAAAAAGGTGTTAATGAGCGAGTTATTGCTGTGGGTTATGGAAGCTCAATCCTGTTGGGGACCCTCTGAGAGACTATTTGGAGCACCCCTCAGAATTGTCCCACCAAGGGGCAGGAAGCTGGAGTATTTTTCTAGCCACCCCATTACTCATTATTGAGTGTTACTCCTGTGTGTTCACTCCAGCTGCCGGAGAGGGTGGCCAGGCCAGAAACACAGGAGATGGCCTATAGGGGCAGGAAAGGTCTTCCAGGGGTGGCCTGATGGTGAGGGCCAGCTTTGCCCGGGTTCCTCTGCAAATATGGGCCATCCTAGCACAGACCAGTCTGCCTTTGGAAAGTCTAGAGCTGCCCTGTCACATGTGGGGTGAGAGCAAGTGGGTGAATGTCCCCACATTGCTTCCTGCAGGCAGAGCTCTGTGGGGTATTATGTATGGATGCCTCTCAGGAGGCCCCGTGGAATTGGGCCCCAGCCTGTGGCAACAACCGCGGTAGGTCTCCCCTGAATCATCTCCTCCCTGCGCCTCACTCCTGCTTCCTGGATCACCTCCTGAATAAACTACCTTCACCCCAGCCTGTGTGGTAGGCTCTGCTCTGAGAATCCATTGAAAACCCCATCTCTGCCCTGTGCTGGGTGTGGCAGGTGTGTGGCCTGGTTCTGAGGGCACCCACTGTGCCATCTTTGTAGGAGAGGGGAAGAACCAGAGACCCCAGCTGTGGTCACGTGGTCATTTCAATCTGGCTATTTCAATCTGGCTATTTCAGTAATAAACCTGATTTTTAAAAAATCTCCATCTGTCTGGATCCTAGATCTGCTTCTCAATTGCTTTTGAACACAAAGAAAAAGAGAAGAGATGTGGCTAAATATCAGCCTCCCAAACTCCAATATTTGTACATATGTACATAGGACTCTCTTTTTTACTTTATTATTTTTCATCAGCTGTATTATATGTCCTTTCCATGCAATAAAGGCTACCATTGGATGAATTTTCACCCGAGTGACCTGAGACTATTTCCATCATCTCAGAAAGTTTCCTTCTGCCCGATCCCAGTCATGCACCCACACCACCCCCAGCCAGGCAACTTCCAATTGATTTCAGTCACTGCAGAATCGTTTTGTCTATACTGTGATTCCGTGTGCGTGGAAGCATGTAGAATGTTCTCTTCTGTGCCTGACTTCTTTCCCAAATGTTCCCTTTTTATGACCAAGTCATATTCTATTGCACAGTTATATTCAATTCTATCGACAAATTTTCATTTGTCCTGGGTAAGTACCTAGGAGTCGAATTGCTGAGACATATGGCAGGGTTATGTGTAACTTTGTAAGAAACTGTGAAACTACCTTGCAAAAGGGTTGCTCCCCCGTGTGCTGTGCATTCCCAGCAACCTGTGAGTTTCAGTTACACCCCATCACTCCCAGCACCTGGTCCTCTCGGTATTTTAGCTGTTCTGGTGGACACACTTTGTTATCTCACCTCTGTGGCACATTCGTGCCTCTTTTGTGAAGTGTCTATTCAAGTCTTTTGTCCATTTTTATTTAAGTTGGGTTGTTTGTTTTCTTATTGAACTGTAGGCATCCTCTGTGGATTCTGGATACCAGTCTCTTATCAGGTAGATGTACTGCAGATATTTTCTCCTAGTCTATGGCTTCCCTTATCAATTTCTTCATGTTTACAATTAAGAAAAAAAGTACAGAACTCCTTCTTCTGTTCTTTCTTTCCTTTTAAAAAATATATCTTTATTGATTTCAGAGAGAGGAAGGGAGAGGGGGAGAGAGAGAGAAACATTAATGATGAGAGAGTCATTGATCGGCTGCCTCCTGCACGACCCCGACTGGGGATCGAGCCCGAAACTCAGGCATGTGCCCTGACCGGGAATCGAACCATGACCTCCTGGTTCATAGGTCCACACTCAACCACTGTGCTATGCTGGCCGGGCTCTTCTGTTGTTTTCATGTAATATTTAAAAATATGGTGTCCAGCTGTCTGAGTTTTGTGACTCTGTTCCTCCCCCCGCTCTCGTCTGCCTTTCTTTCTCCCTCACTTGGTTTCGATATTACTCAGTTTTGATTCCCTTCCTAGCAGTTTCTTCTCAGTGTGGGGTCCAGCCCTGTGCTCTGATACACAGCTGGAAATGTGTAGACCCCTGACTTTAAATTCTTCCTAGAAATTTCAGAGTATTTCTGCAGGTGAGGTGCCTGCACATAACTGACAAGCAATAAATTGAAGGCAGCAGCTTTCCTGCGTGTGTGATGTTCCTCAAATGAGAAATGAGAAGACGATTGACCCAGAAGAGGGAGGCAGGTTCAACCCAGACACAGGGCTAGCCAGACTTGGACTTGAATTGAAATGGAGGTGACTAAGTGCATTGCTTCAGGTGACTGTCGGTTCTGGAGCCCAGGCATGCTTGACTTGAGTTGTTTAGCGCTTTCCATCAACATGGGGATGACAGTGCAGGGTGTCGCTCAAATGGTTGATGAACTTATTATGATTGTGGCTTAACTTGCCTGTCAGGCAAATATTGGGTGAGCATCTGCTCCAGGCAGGCCTTGGGCTAATGGCAGGGACCCAGGGACAGACAAGACAGACAGTGTCTGCTCAGGGGAATTCCAGTCCTCTCCTGTTGGTAAACTTGAAACTTCCTGCACATCCAGAAAATATTTCCAAGCCCCTAAAGTCAACATATTTGCTGTTGGGAACCATGACTCAGTGTGTTTAACCTCGTTGAAAGTAGAATCCTAACAAAAAAATATTTGCATTTCTCTCTTTTAAAATGCACATACACAAAAACAAACAAAACGAAACAAAATATGGCATTTGAGTCTCAGTTTCTGGTTTTCGTTCTCTCTTTTGGGGCCCAATCGGATTTAGTTTCTAAGGCGGTTTATCAGGTGGAGGCGGAGTCAGGATTTCACTTTGCGTGGACCGCTCCCCTTTGAAGCCCTTGTCTGGAGTGGACGCTATCTCCCGCTTTTGAGCAGATGTTTCTATGATCTCCAGACTGGCCATCACTGTGGCCCGACTCTGTCATGAAATGCGATAAGTGAGGCCAAGGGGTCCCTCTATTGTTCAGGGGAGGGCTAAAGCTTCACAAGAAAAGCGTTTATTATCTGAGAACTCGTTGGCAGGAATGACAGCCCTCCGGGAAAGACGAGAGGGTCATCGGAGTTCAATCTCTTGGTTTCCCTACAATTAGGGAAGCAGAAGACTCCAAAATAGGATTCGTTTATCAAATTGCGTCCTCTGGGCGGTTTGTGTCCGTGAAACTCACTCTCTGTCAGGCTCCAGGTTGCAGTCTCCTGAGCCAAGACAGCCCGTCTTTGAGCAGCAGGTGGAGGCGGAAGGGGAAACTCACATCTACTGACGGGGGGCTTCGAGTCCCGGCAGCAACCCCAGGACAGTCACGGTGAGGGGATGGAGGAGGCTCCCAGGGATTGTCCGGGGTAAAAGCAAGACTCAGGCCAGGTCTGTCTGAGGTCCGTGGCTCCTACCTAGAAAAGGCCTGGGCAGGGAGAGCAGAAGTGCCATCTTCAGTCTCAGCTGCCCCTGAAAGTGCTGGGGACAAGTGACAGTCTCCAGGGCCCAGCTGAGATCTGCTCTAATCCACTGAGTAAAAAGGTTTCCAGTGTGTTTATCCGGTTGCCATGGGTTTGCTTTCTGCGTCAGGCTCTGTCAGACTCGACAATTGGGTAACATTTTATTTTTAGGCGTGGGTCACCGGCTCCTTTCATTCTGCTCCCGGGGTTGCCCCCGCTCCAGAACTCCGGGGGGTTGGCCTGGATGCCCAGGAAATGAATGGCTCCAGCAGGAAGCAGGGTGGGCGGTGTTCTGAGCGGGACACTGTGTCCTGGAGCGAGCAGCGTGTTCCAGTGCGGCTCCGTTCGTGTCTTGGCGAGCATGGGGACTGCAGTTGATATTGGCCAAGCCCCGGGTGCAGCCATGCCCATGTGGCAAGGTTGGCACTATGGGAGGGTGGGTGGGTCGGGGGACCCACTGCAGGTGGTGGGAGGATGTCCACAGTGGCATGTGGCAAGGGTGACAGGGAGCAGGTGGCCACTCGAGCAAGAAGTCAGGGTCAGCAGAGAACCACGGGATGCCCAGAGGTGGGCAACAGACATTAAGTGGAGGCAGGAAGGAGCTCTCACGGGTCTAATCAAAGGCGGGATTCAGATGTGAGACCCTTGTGTTAGGGATGAGATACATGGCAGGGGGAACAAAGCTGGACCCCAGGCTTAGAGCAGAGTCCCACCACTCCCAGCACTGTTGGCATTTCGAGCTGGATCGTTATTTGTCGTGGGGGCTGGGATACCCATAATGCTCCCCCCGAGTTGTGACAACTAAAAATGTCTCCAGACATTGCCATATGTCCCCCGGGCAAGAGGGCAGAATTGTCCCTGGTTGAGGCTCAGAGGGGTCCGGAGCCTGAATCGGTGGGATTTAGGTGGCAGACTCAGGTGCTGCAGACTAAACCAAGATCCAGTTACTGGAACCACTGGCTGCTCCTCAGCCAGCCTTCGGTGGCAAACAACAGGACTCAATTCTGGCTGCCGTGCCCAAAAGGAAGGCATGGGAAGAGTACAGGAGAGGAAGGACAGCATTCCTCAAAAACAGCAAGAGGCTGGAAGATTTGGCTTAGAAGTGGGCAGGACCAAGGCAGCCTCAGTTTCCTGATCTGTGTAATGGGAATAGTAACAGTGCCTGCTTTATGGAGGTACTCTGGGATTCAGTGAGTTATACATACACCCGCCCCGTGGGAAACGCAGTGTAAGAACCAGCTATTATAACTGCCTGTTGTTTTGTTTCAGTGACTAGCCTATCTGTGACCTGGCTGCTGTCTTTCTTTCCATCTCCACATCTGTCCCCCTCCCCCTGGCCCCCACACTCGCGCCTCTCAAAGGCTAAGCAAGTTCACAGCTCCACCAGCTGGAGAAACTCGCACAGACTCTGTCGATGTTGTCTGTCGGGTGAGCCTGGCAAGGGCCGTAGCAGGTCCCCCGGGCTATTTCTCAAAGGAGGTGTGAAAAGTTAGAGAGCTTTCCTGAGAAGCTGGCCCCCGCCACCGACCATCTGATGGGCAAGGGGAGACCTCGGAGAGGAGCACAGGCTGGGCCCACGCCAGAGAAAGCGTCACGGGTGGGCACACGCAGCCCCCCTCCACCAGAGACCGTGCGTGCAGGGAGGCTGCCTCGTTTCTGCTCCGAACTTGGAAGAGGGGAACCTAGGCCAAGGGCTAGTGGCGGACAGAGCAGTTCAAGGTCTTCCCTGAAGCTCGCTGTTTGGGGAGCGACAAGGAGCCGGCAGTGTGAGGAAATCATGTCATGGCCACGTCTCACCTTAGACAGTGGGGCCTGTGCTCCAAAGAGATTTTTAATGTGGGGCCATTCGTGGCGTCCCAGGCTGTGGACAGGTCCCTGGCACTCCTTTCTGATCACCTGGAAACACCGCGGGGGCGGATGAAATAAAAGGCCTCTCGGAGGGGCAGATGAGAGTAGGCACCGAGTGACAGCCACCTCAGTGCCAGGGCCTGGGGCCTCAGGCCTGTACCTGGCTGTCGTGCTTATTTTAAACTTGCTTCCTGTTGAATCTGGACTCGAAATTGTTATGCAAAGAGTCGTCACCGTGGGCGATTAAATATTTATGCCCTTATTTAACAACAATTTCCATTTCAGGAACAAGGCTGACTTCATCAATCTCCTGACACTTCTCACCTCTGCCTGCAGCAGCCCGGCTTCAGGTGGGCCCAGAACAATACTCACTCATCACTGGTCGCCAGGGGTGGCCCCCAGAATGTCAGGCAGAGGTGGAGCCAGCCCTTGACCGCAGCTTATTTCATGCTCACGTGAGATTGGGTATTAGGTTACTATTGCTGTTGTAAAAACTAGCACCTGTTTGGTGGCTTAAAATAACACGGATTTATTATCTTACAGTTTTGGAGGTTAGAAGTCCAAAAATGGGGCTAAAATCAAGATATCAGAAGAGGTGTGTTCCTTCTGGAGGCTCTGGGGGAAAAGCCATTCCTGGTCTTTTCTAGCTTCTAGAGCCATGTGTGTCCCTTGGTTTGTGGCCCCCTTCCAGCAATGGGGATAAAGGGATGGGTGGATGAGGGAGGGAGGGAGGGAGGGAGGGAGGGAGGGAGGGAGGGAGGGAGGGAGGGAGGGAGGGAGGGAGGGAGGGAGGGAGGGAGGGATGATGTACTGATGGATGGAAGGATGGATGGATGGATGGATGGATGGATGGATGGATGGATGGATGGATGACGGATGGATAGATGAGTGGATGGGTGGATGGATGGATGAATAGGTTGGATGGGTGGGTGGATAGATGGATAAGTGAATGGATGGATGATGGATCAATGGATGGAAGGATGGGTAGGTGGGTGGATAGATTGATGGATGGATGGAAATCCAGAAATAATTCTGTCTCCTCTAGGTTCGCATCTCCGTGGCTGAGACTCCTGTGAAGCATCTCTCTTTCCTACCCCCATTCCCTAGAGCTGTTATTTTTTTCTGCCTCCAGCAGCATTGGGCTGCTCGGCTTCAAGGGGAAGAGCCTATTCTCTTTGCAAACCTCCTGCAGAACCAGCCTCCTCCAGTTATGAGAAAATAAGTATGTCGTTTAAGCACCAGTGATGCCATTAATTAACCTTAAACAAAGAGATTAGTTCTGCTTTTATTTGTTGGTACAGTGGAGAGCATGAAATATTTAACAGCGCTGAAATGCGGACCAGATGGAGAAGATGCCGCCTTTCAGGGCCTCTCCCTCTCTCCCACCTTCCACCAACGGCCAAAACCAGGTGGCCATCTAGGACAATTTATGGGCTGGAAGGCAGCCAAGGGACGGCTCGCCCAGAGGCCTCGGCTACCACCCGGACCTGATAACCCTTCTGGATCGAGTTACAACCCTCGTGAACACTGGACGTGCCACAGCAGATCTAGGCACGACGTTGGGTGGGTTCGGGCCCTCACTAGCGTCATGCTATTGTCTGTGTTTAGAGGGTGTTTTTCTACTAGTGCCGATTAGGTCATGGAATTTCCGCCTACAAAGCCCAGAAGCTTGAAAAATCACTAAGGAGTAAATTTTGATTTGATTATGTGCTGTGCAACCTTGGGCAAGTCTGTAAACTCTCTGAGCCAGCTGGAAGAGTCATTGTGAAACCTGAATGAGATAAGCGTTGGCAGGTACATAGTAGGTGTTCAAGCTGATCTCAGGCCAAGTGGGTAAGTGATCAGGTTTAGAATAATGGGTCCACTGAGAAAGCGATGGCATGCCCATGGTGTGTGGGTCTGCCTCTCACATAGAATTTTAGAAATTTTGAACCAAAAGGCATCCTGGGGACTATTTAGACCAAAGGATGCAAAGTGAAGGCCTGTGGGCCACATCCAGCCTACGCACACACACACACACGCATACACACACGGTTCACACAGGTATCCTCCACGATATTTTTTATGTTTAGAGGGGTCTCTCATTTGGGATATAGCCACCCAATAGTGTGTTTCCTGTCTGGGTTCTGGAAGCATGTGGGTTTAGGGGCCCACGCTGAGAGCATCCCTTTACTTTTATCGATAAAGAAACTAAAGCTAAAGGAATCCGAATACGCCCCTCCCACCGCATGCAGACATCAGCAGCAGATCTTGGAGCTCAGTGCTTCACCGCAGCCTCAGAGTCCTTAACACAGTGCTCCAGGCAGTCACTCAGGGAACCTCTCAGGCACCTCTGGGCTGACCGCTTTTGTTCAAGATTCCCCAGCTCTGCTCTGTTAACCTTGAGACCATGACTTTCTTCCCCACCTAATAGTCACGGGAATTAGACATAATATTACCTTTGCTGCCTGTTATAAGAACCAAATGAAAGAATGTGTGGAAGTGGGAATATTGCACCATTAAGTCTGTATGCGTTGCCCTTAAAATAAAGGGCTCCCTCCCTGACTTCCCCCAACTCCTGGATAAATTCGGGTTTTGATACCTGTTAAAATGCAGCTTGTGGGAGGTGTTCTGGCAACCCCGACTACACATTTTGCGTTTGGGCCCTGAGCCTCTGGTCAGGGACCGACAGGCCTGTCAGCAAAAACCTGATTGTAAGAAGACGTTTCTTTCATTAAGTGCAGCCTCTTTCTTTACAGCCCCTGCATTACTGACGCCCCCCCCCGACCCCCAAAGGCAAGGCTTGCTGCTCACTCAGATGCTGGCTCTGACTGCTCGGGCCCCGCCGCCTCCTGACTGGGCCCCCAGAATGCTCGCTAACCCACACAGCAGTGTTTTTCTTCTCAAGCCCAGCTTTTCAAAAAGAGAAAATAGTCCATTCTCTCTTCCTCGCCCAGAGTAATCCTCAAGTTATGCACAATATCCGGAACCGAGAAATGGCCCCAAATTTAATTTTCTGGTTTCTGAAGAGCTGACTTAATCAGTCTGAGAGTCAATGGGGGATCCCCCGGGGATGTGCTCAAAACTCTGCCGAGCTCCCAGTCTAATGACCCCATGCGACACGGTCAGGAAGGCTGGACAGAGAGCCACGCGTGTGTCCACGTGGGTCTGTGCGCCCGTGTGTGGCGTGTGTCTGTATCTGTATGTGTCTCTGCAGTGTCTGGGCATCTTTGCTGCCACGTTCTGGATGAGACCTCGGTCTCGCCCACCCAGGGTCTCCTGCACGATCCTTGGCATGGAGGCAGGCACACGAGGGGGAAGCCTGGCGTGGGGCACCGTCCTGCTGCTGGGGTGGACGTCGGTAGCGGTGGCGGTTTCCAGCTTGGGCAGCTCCTTGTAGGGGCGACTCTCGTTGTCCCTCGTGGGAAAGGCGGTGTCCTGGGGCTGGAGTTCCTCCTGGATCCTCAGACTGGAATCTACTCCCTCGGCCCTTCCAACCATTTCCTGAGCCACCTCGCAATAAAGTCTCCTCTCCTCGGACTAGGAGAGTGGGCTCTGCTGTCTGCAACTGAACCCTGGCTGGTTCTAGAATTTTCCCTCGACAAGCATCCCCAGGATACTTGTACGCCCGCAGAGTGTACCCCGAGCCCTAGCAGCAGTTGCAGGGCAGAACTCTGGGCCACGCTAAGTGTCCTGGAACTTGAGGCTCGGAGTCTAAACCGAGATGCTTCCTCTGGACCTGCAGATGGAGGCAGCGGGCACGGGAGCTGGATCACTAGCCCCCAGTTACTGCGTATTTACTATGTGCCCAGCACCATGCAAGCCCTGCACACACACTGCCCCATGTGTCCTCACCACCACGCCCTTGGAGGTAAGTGTCTTTCAGGAGGGTTGTCATTCCCAAGCTCCAATACCTTGGAGATGCAAGGTTGCTGGGAGCGAGACACAGAGGCCGACTCCATGCCTGCTCCTAGGACAGATTCATCCCCATTTTTAAGGGATCAAGTTAAGGGCAAAAGAGAACCCTTACTTTTTTCCAAGGCCATAAAAATCCCTCTTCAAAAAAGTAAAATTTTAATTGGGAGCATGTTAGAAAAGTGCAGAAATAGCACCATTCCCATATGCCCTTGACCCGGTCTCCTCTAATACTAACATCTACATGACCATGGGCCACTTGTCCAGACCGAGAGGAGAGTACAGAAGGGCACAGTGTTACTACCGGACTACAGACCTCCTGGGGGCGTCATTGGGTTTTCGCTGACGTCTTGGATGCGACCCAGGGTACCAAAGGCCTTCGGTTTTCCTTTTTTTAAATTTTACTTTTCCTTCTGTCATCCCATCTCCTCCTTCCAAGGCAAAAGAGGCCTCAATTATTTGCACATGCCTGGGACTGGAAACGTGTGCTCACCATGCAAGCAAGGACGTTGTGGAACAGTTTCCCTCGATGCCCATTGGTAGAGGAGCCTCCTGTTGGAAATGGGCAGCAGACGGCAGCCACAAGGACCAGCTAAAGGGAGCTGGGAGCAGGGAGCAGGGAGCTGGGAGCTGGGAGCAGGGCCACTCTGTGAGCAGTGCAGGGGAGACCCCAGCAAAGGGAGCCTGAGAAGGTCAGAGTGGCCCCTCTTGAAGCTTAATCGAGGGAAGCAGGGGGAGAAAGGCCACTGCAGGGGCGGTGGGAGCCTGGGCTGGCCAGACAGTGACAGAAGAGGCTGACAGGCCCAAGTAGCTGAACAAAGTTCGCACCAAGGGGTTTCCCCGAGAAATGATGAATCTCTCCAATTAAACATGTCACGGCTGGGCTTGGAAGCCGCAGATGAAAACAGAGGTAAGATAACTGCTTCCATAACACGCCCAGCTGCGAAAAAATCACAGCAGCATAAAAATAAGGCAGCGAGAGGGCCGGCGAGGGTTTGCACACTGTGTGTGTGTGTGTGTGTGTGTGTGTGTGTGTGTGTGTGATGTCACAACAGGTTGTGTTCCCAAAAGGTGTGAAATTAAAACCAGGGAGGCTGAATCTGGTTCTCCCCCCGAAACCAGGTCTTAACCCCGAAGGCCCTGAGCCGGGTGTGGTGCCTCTGCTGTGGAAAGAGCACGTGCGGGTGCTTGGCGTCTCTGCGTGATGTGCACACGCTCTCACACTCTGCAGGTGAACGCTTTTAAAAATCAGCTACAGAGGGCAACGCTGTGCCCAAGCCCAGTACACCTGAAGGGCAGAGAGCCCCAGAGGGCAGAGTTTTTTGTCTTCCTTCACAGAATTCGCTCTGTTCTTTGGACAACGCACGGAAGGCCAGGGGCCTCTGTGTCCCAGGCCGCGAGACTCACGGGGGTTACTTTGGGGGCGTTTGGCACTGCTCCAAGACTTTAGACTGGGGGTCCCCAGAAGCCTGGTGGACACTCTTCCAGTTGCAGATTCCTTGCTGCGAACCAAGGTTTTCTGGTTGTCCTTCTGTCCTCCGACAGCAGTAGCTATGTGAGCAGAGTGCAGATGATGTCATCATGTCACTTGTTGTGAAACAGGGCCCCGGTGGAAACAAAGTCCCCGCTTCCCCAGACAGCAGGCTTTCCGCCCTTTGCTCTCCATCTGCAGAGCTGCTCCACTAAGCCAGCAACTCGGAGCAACTGGACTTGGCCCGTGTTGACCTCCAGGGCCTGTGCCGAGGAATCGGATCCCGAATCGAGAATCCAGAGGGTTCAGGGTCTTCCTCACCTCGATGAAGGCAGAGCCTGAAACTTCCTGACTTTTACCTGCTGCTGAAGGATTACAGATACATTACCTCTCACCTGAGGGGCCCCTCTCCTCCCAAAGGTGAGGAGGGTTTCCTAAGATGACAGATTAGGAAACGGATTTCATGCATTGTTAAAATAATGGCAGGTTTTTTCAATTTGGGGGGGAAATCCTACTCGTAGAGGGTTCTGAATGGAAGTGTACACTTCGTGCCTCTGTTTCAGATCCTGGACATACATTGTCCTTTTCTTGGCCAGTGGGGACCTTTGTTAGGAACCTACTATCATGAGTGGTGGGCCCTGGTTCTGAGAAACCAGATCTCCAGGGCTAAGAATTGTTAGACAAACCATCCTGGTGGGCCTTTCATCCGAGGGGTGGGAGCCAAGGGCTGGAGGGGCCTCCTGTTATCTGCCCAGCACCTGGATCTGTTTGGGGCCATCTCCCTACTCAGAGTGTATTTGGAATTTTCAAAATCCACTTGGCCTGCCCCTCCTCTCTGAGACTGTGACCCAGGAGGCTGGGAGAGGCTGGCAATGTTGTTGAAGATGCTTCCCAGGTGATGCTGATGTTGATGTTGGGTCGAGGGACACCGTTGCCTTGAGTTCCACCTTCCCATAAACTGGGCAGTAGTTCTGCCTCGGAATTCAGCATTTAAAAATCAATCGGCCTTATTGTGCAAATCAAAGCAATCTCATTGAGCTTTTGTATTTTTATATGTTTAAGATGATAAAAAATACATTTGTCAAGGTGATTTAATTAAATTATCATTAATCAATAATAAATATCAATATATGCATTTAAAAAACCAGCCGGCCTTAGTCACATGTCATTTTTCTCCTCCTAACCTCTTGGGACAAAACCCTTTCTTTACTTCAGAAGAAGAATTTCCAAACCACACAATCTTTCATAGACCAAAATAGAGATTTTTATTTCCAAACACAAAGCAGAGACGTCTTTAAAAACATGAAGCAACAATGGAAACATGAAGCCGGACTTGAAAACACCGACTTCCAACTTGAACAGCAGGGAGGGGTGACAGCTCCACTGTGCCTTTAACATGCAGCTCGAAGGAGAAACTCGGGTCCCTCCCGAGCGGGGAGCGGGGCGGCGGGCGGCCGGCGCAGGGTGGACTCGATGTGAACCGAGATAGCACACGCGTCCCAGGACGGCCCTTTGGCTCTGACGCTGCTCGCCTTCCCAGAAAGCTTCATTTATTGCAAATGCACGTTTTACAACCACAAATGGTATGGTGGGCGTGGATATGGTCCTTGTGTATACCGTTTACATAACAGGACATTTTAAACAATGAAGTTAATTTGCTTTTGACACCAAAACCTACTTACCACACACACGCACACGCACACACACACGCACACACCCATGCCACTGCCTGGCTCATTGACCAGACCAGTCCAGCCACGTGGACAGCTGGTCTTGGGGCTTGAAGCAGAGGGGAAAGTGCTCACTCCTCCCCAGCTGGTCCTGGAAACTCGCTATTTTCCTGCTTTTAGCACCTCAAGTGCTCAGCAAATTGAACAAACATCACCGGTCTCTAAAACGCAAAGACGTACAGACAGACACAGGGCAAGAGAGCCACAGGCAAGTTTAGGACCCATCGAGCGAGCTGAGTCCTCACTTACAAGCAGGTTACATGAAACACAAGGAGACGGCATTGTCTCCAGACCAGCCGAGGAAGTTTCCAGAAGGCAGAGATCTCGGGGGTCAATCCCATACGAGGTATAAAATGCTGGAATCAGGGGGAACACCCTGAGGTTCCCAGAGACCATGCGGCTGGTGGCGTCTGTTGTCTGGAAGCCCAGGGCTGGAAACAAGGGCTGCCTGCCTGTGCTTCTAGATAGAGATGTGCGTATAGTGTACACACACACACACACTCACACACACACACACCCCTTCCTCTGTCCATTCTTCCCTGCCAATGAAACTTCTAGAACATGCATGGGCACTGCCCCTAGAGAGAAAGTGCCTCTTTTTCCCTCCAGTGGAAGGAATCAGAGCTGCTCCACAGGCGGCCCCGTCACAAAGCCGACACTCTCCTCCACCTGCCCTGCAAGAGGTGGCCCGTCTCTGTCACCCAGGGGCAGGCAAGCACCAGCCTCCATCCCCTGGCCCTTCACCCAGGTGTTGCCAGCCCCCGATGCCCATGGGAGTTGAAGAACTCACTGCAGAAACCTGGGCCCTGCCATCCTTGAGCTGAGGAAACGATGCCCCGTGCTCTGCTCTGGACTCCCAGAGGGAAGAGCAAAGTGCGGTGTTTGAGGGCCTCCCGCCAGCTGCCTGAGAGAAAGAGTTGCAGAGATGGAAGTGGGTCCCCTCATCCAGGACCCATTTTCTCTGTATCCAGGAGGGGAGCCGGGTGTCAGGAAACACACCTCTGGGGTTGGTCATGAAATTCGGCAAACCACAGCTGAAGTTTCTGCCCCGCGCTGGATGCTGGGGTTACAGGTACAGCGACCAGGCCCTGGGACCTCACAGGAGGACAGGGCTGCTCGGCTCCCAGCTGAGCACATGAAGTAACTGGCGCTGACTGTACACTGGTGGTGACACTTCCCAGAGCCCAGGGCCAGCCCTGAGGGCAGCTGACCTCAGGGATGCCTCCGGCCCCATCGACACCAAGCAGGACAGAGATACCCGCTCACCAAACTCATCCCAGAGGCTGCACCCTGGGAAATGTGGAGAACCTGGGGAACCCTCCTCCCAGCATGGGCTTGGGGGGCAGACAAACCTGGGTGCAAATCCCACTTCTGCAGGGGCGTCTTTATATCTTTGAGCCTCAGCTTTCTCATCTCCAATGGAGTAAACTAACACCCAACCCCGAGAGCTGTTGCGGGAATTCAACCCAATGTGGAGCGTGAACCTGTAGCACCCACGGAAGGCTTTGTTTCTGAGGTCGTCGCTCCCTCTGCCCCCTGAATCCCAGCGCCTGGCAGTCCCCTGGCCTTGTCTGCTGCCCACACCTCCCGTGTTTTCTTCATAGACACCCTTCGGTTCCCACACGTGTCTTTCTGCACTCAGGGAGCCAAGAAAACCGGACAGGGGAGTGGGCAGGGGCTAAGCAGGGTAACCAGCAGCTTCGGCAATGCTCACTTGTGCTTCTCTCCCCCCTCTCCTCTGCCCCCTACCCTCCTCTTTCTCTCCCTCCCTCTCTCCTCTCTCCCTCCCTCTCTCCCTCCCTCTCTCTCCCTTCTCTTTCTCTCTCTCTCTCTCTCTCTCTCTCTCTCTCTCTCTCTCTCTCTTTCTCTCTCTCTCTCACACACACACACAGCTGGGCTGAGCCGTGATGTTCACCTTTCTCCCCAAACCTCACACTCTGGGGACAGAGGAAAACCAAGCACACGCGGGTCCCGGGGCCCCTCTCTCACACCGCACGCCAAGGCTCTTCAGGGCTCTCGTTCAGGGAGCCAGAAAGTCATAAAAATCATGATCGTCTGCACGCACTGGAAGCAAAGAGAATACACTTGAAAAGCACGAGTAAATGGGCTGTGAGATCGTATTACAACTGCATTTATATAAAGTAATGAAAATATCAGTTCTCTTCTTAAAAAAACAGTTATGCAAACACACAGACTATGGCATCATTATTAACATTTAAAAAATACACAGACACTCCCACCTGCCAGCCCACATACTGCAGCTTGTCCCTCCCCACATGGGACACAGCCACATTCCTGCTCAACGCTTTTCCTTTCTCTCCCCCCCTCCTCTGCTCCCTCCCCTCCTCCTCTCCCCCCTCCTCTGCTTTCTCTGTTACAAAATCAGTTTGAAGTTACTGACTGGGAAGTTGGGAAACCTGCTATGCGCTGTCTTGAGCAGGGCGCCCCCTGGCGGGGTGCCCCTGCCACCTCCCTGTGTGCCCCTGGGCAAGTTCCTCTCCCTCTCTGGGACTCAGCCTTCTGGCCTGTGGAGTGGGAGAGTGGGAATGGAAACATTCGAAGGCCCCTGTCACAGCTCTGACTCAGGGTGGGACCCACATGACCCAGTGAGCACCTGGGCTCGGTTGCTTGGGCCTGGGATCTTGGGTCATGCAGCCCCTGGTTTTCCAGTAAGGTGGTCACCTGAGGGTGTGGCCTTGTGGCTGGTTTCTAAAACAGCTGGAGAAAACCGTGCTCTCTCCGCAACACCGTTTTCCCGCTGCGTGAATGTCCAGTTCCTTCTGGTTCCTGGGAGGCCAGGGTCCTGGCCGTGAGAGCTGTGCCCAGCCTGGCCTGCGCTAGAAGGGGAGGGGTCGGTGTATGCGAGGGCAGGGGGGAGGGGAATGGGTCCTCAGTTTCCCCTCTGCTTACAGGGCCTTCCTGCTTCTATAACACCTTATGGTTCCAAAGGCCTGAGGAACTGCTCTTGGTCTCTTTGTAACTGAGCAGACAAAATCGATTTGTAAAGAGGGGGCCCTAAGCATTTTTTAAAAGGAAAACTTAGTGTTGGTTTAATGAAAACACGATCCAGTTATACAGTGCTTAGGAATCACTCGAGTTCCCAGGGGAGGAAGGGCATGTTTCTGGCCTCGGGACCCAGCACAGAGTCCCCTGCCCGGATGGTACATGGAGCCCAGATGCCTAGCTCTGGCGGAGAGGGAGAGGGCCAGGTTTGGGGCACCTGGGGCCTGGCTCCCCTGTGGGAGCACGTGTGGGACATTCTTGGTCCAGAGGACCTGCCTCTGTCCAAAGTCCCTTCTGGGAGCAGGAGGGAGAGCCCTTCAGATGGGCCGAGTTCCAAGGCCGAGCTCTCGTCTCTGTCTTGGACACTCAATCCCTCTTCCCTAGTGTGACAGGGGCTCCCCTTCTGTCCCTTCAGCTTGAGTTGGAGAAGTTGACAAGCTCAGACCAAGAGTGGCTGGGAGGTAACACAGCCTCCCCGTGACTGTCACTGTCAGGCGGCTGCTGCACACGGAGCGTGCTCCCCTCGCTCCACGGAGATCTTAGCGGTGACGTCTCTCTCCTTGATTTTCTCCCTGAACAGAACACGGGGCGCCATCTAACCGTTTCCCGGAGACTCCGAGCGTGGTCACGGACACACGTCACGGTCCCTGCTGCCGGGGCTCCTGCACGCGGTGCCCCCGTTCTGCGGCGCCTCTTAGTCCTTCCTGGGTCTGCTCTCTGTAGGTCTCCCCTCTCCTTCATGTCACTCTATCACTTGTCACTTTTCACTGCTGTCACTGGGCCTGCCACTGGTCATCACCATTTCTGCTTCTAACCCATAGCACCGAACCTGCTGTCATTTTTAAAACTACACAAGCCGGTTTGTTCTCCTTGTGCCTAAAACAAGAGTCACTGGGCGGTGAGGGAGGGCCTGGGCTGTTCATCCGTGTGACGGCTCAGGGGCCTTCGCAGTAACATCTGGGTTGGGGTTGGCCTCTGGATAAGAGGTGGCCATCCAAGGGGCACGTTTGGGTTTCCAGGGCTGACAGCAGACCAAGGCCAAAATGCCTCAGCTTTCCCCCAACCACGAATAGATGCCATCTATGAGACTGTACACGCTGAGCATTTACACAGAGTATATAAAAATTCTGTACATCATTCCTGGCCACGCAGTATACATTCCGTATAAACAGACTGAGAGGACACTGTATAAAAAGGAGCTCTACGCTGGAAACGTGGATACGGTGTCTACACCGGGCGGCTCTGCCACCTGGCCGGCCCGTCTCCAGCGACCCCGGCACCCTCGGGGAGCTCGGGGCGATGGGAGGTTGGAGGAGAGTCACCGGGCGCCCCCGGGGGCTAGGTGGGCGGGGGGCCGCTGTAGCGGAGCACGAGCGTGAAGGAGCGGGCGAAGTTGTTGGCCAGCGTGCAGCTGCGGTCGTCTTCGCCCACGGGGAGCAGGAGCAGCAGCAGCAGGAGCAGCAGCAGCAGCAGCTGCAGGGGCAATGCCACGCAGCACACCCTGCGGAGGAGGGCGCGGGGCCCCTGGCGCCACCACCGGGGCTGCAGGGCAGAGAGAGGCGTGAGTGGGCGGGCGCCCAGCGGGGGTGGCGGGGAGGGCCCAGGGGCCGCGCGGCTCTGGGCTAACTGACCGCGCGGGTCTCAGTCTCCCCATCTGCAAAGTGGGCCTAATGCCAATTTTGCCAGAAACAAAGATCTCTAGTTTCCATTCTAGGCACGAAAGGAAGACCAAATATCTAAAGTTACGGGCTCTGCCTGATATTACGCAAGCCTTTGCCTGGTTCTGAGTCCTAGGTGAAGGACTTGAGAAGGTCACTCAACTTCTCTAAACTTCACATTTCTCATCTATGGAAAGGGGTAATGATGATGATACCTACCCAACAGGTACCCCAAGCGAGGTACCCCAAACTGCTGTCATTATTATGATGCATCATTAATACCATCATCATCTAAACCACAGTCACCACCACCATCACCGTCATCTTCATGTCATCGTCACCGCCGCCACCATGTCCAACATCACGTTCGTCACCATCGCTCTCTCTCCAGCTTCATCGCCAACACCGTCAATACCACGTGAAGATCAGTCTCACAAGTCCAAATGCCCCATGAACGTCTTTGCTTCAATGCCCATGAAAGTGGCCAAAGGACACACTCTAAATTCTAGAAGGACTGGCCGGGCTGTGCCTTCATGGGAGGGCCGAGAGCTGGCTGCTCAGAAAAGTGGAGGGCCCCCCCCCCCCCCCCGTCACAGTGCAGTGTGGTGCAGGCAGGGCCCAGCCCTCGAGCCTGGCTGACCACGTTGCCATGCAGACTCCGTCACACACTAGCTACGTGGCCTTGGCAAGTTAATAACGTCTGAGCATCTGTTTCCTTCTCTGCAAAACTGGGATAAAACAACTACCCCCAATCTGTGGGTTGTGGTGAGGACTCAAAGCCAAGTGTATTTATGCAGCAATTAAAAAGTAAATAGCTCTTATTAGTAGGACTGTTATTGTAGAATAAATCTGCTAGCTCCCTACAGGACCAAAGGTTCCCTCTCCGAGACACCAGAAGTTATAATCAAGTGATGATGATGATGATGACAGTGGTAGGAGTGATGGTGCTGGTGCTGGTGATGGTAGTGATCGTGATGGTAGTGATGATGGAGATGGTGAGAATCTTGATGATGGTGGTGCCAGGAAACAAAACTCTTCCCTGAAAATTTGAGCCACAGGCTGGAGCTCCCAGAGGTTGGCATCTAAATTTACACAGTGTGGTCCAAAGGGAAACAAGAGGAAACACACCCCACCAGCAGAGATTTTAATGTAACGAAACCTCAGGTGGCTAGTGTCCTGGGGTGGAGAGAAGCCAATCCACATCCTCACTGGAAAAACTCAATTGAAATAAGACACCCCAATCCGAGAGATGTGAAAATGCGAAAAATTAGGAGCCTTAAAACATATAAAATATGATGAAATAAATAAAATGCCACCCCCGGGCTGCTCTGCATCTGAATCTACATCCCAGGGTCACAGAACCAAACGCTCTCCACGCCTGCCGACTGGCACCCAGGCCCTGCCCTGCTCCACCCAGGCAAACAACATGCTGGCAAAGCTGCTCCCGGGCTAACGGTCTGTCCCAGGTGGGACGGCCCCCTCCCTGGGCCAGTGCGGGAACTGAGCTGGCTCACGGTCCAGCTGTAACCTGAAAAGCAATTACATTTCACATGTCTGAGCGCTGCAGGCAAACATATCTCGTGGCACTGATCTGGCAAGTGTGTGGGCAGCTGCGAATTTAATAAATCTTAATTACTCTGTTTATACAAACAAGCAGGCTGGAGCCCTTGACGCAGTCAGAGCCTGGCGCGTGGAGAGAAAAAAGCAAAAAGCAACTGCTCATAAATAACTAGCTTTGGGGCAGGTTTCCCCCTTCCCTTTGGGATAAAAATAATATATGAAATGTTTCTAAGTTGGCAAGATCACAACCTCTGAAGACGGTGTCTACGTTCTACCTGTCAGGCCTGTGTGTGTGTGTGTGTGTGTGTGCATGTGTGTGTACGTGCATGTGCACAACCCCCCCTGCACATGCATGCGCACACCCGGACCAGCAGAATGAACGCCAGAGCCAGGCTAAAGGGAGGATCCCCCAACAGAAGTGTCACTGATCCCTGTGTTTTCAGAAAGAGAAGCAGGGGCAGTGTCTGCGGAAGTCGCCAGGGCCTACCTTTACATGGCAATTAAGAACCTACTGTGTGCCGGTTGTTGCAAGAAACCTGCCCACCTCCTTTTATTCACTGTTAAACTGGGGCTAAGTGACTCACCAACAATCATACGCGCTAATGGTTGGTCCTGATTCCAATACAGAGCACAAAGCAGCAGTTCTCAAAAAGGCCAGCAGCCTGTGTGCCACCTGGCAACGAGCTAGAAGTGCCGACTCTTGGGCCACCCCAGACCTATGGAATCCAAAGCTCTGGGGGAGGGACAGAAACTGTGCACAAACGAGCTGTCACATAAATGAGCCCAAGGTGGCTTCTGTACAGCGGCCTCCAGGTGCTGACTTCTTCATAGTGGGCTCAGACCTGTTAGCTCAAAAGCCAGCTAGCACTAGACTCAAATCTTCACACACCCACTTTTTTAAACATAACCCAAAGCAGCAGATTTTTTGGCCATTTAGAGCCTGTCTGCTTTGCATACCCCGTGAAACTGTGCCTGACAGCTGCCAGCCATCTGATAAGAGAAACCTGCAGCTATAAAGGCCCCAAGTCGCTGCTGCCTTTCGAGGCTCCCTGCTCCAGGGCCTTGCCACTGTGCTGAGCAGCCCAGCTCGCTGCGTGCGCCCTCTCGCCATCCCCCGCCCCACCCGGCTAGGATGCGGTCTGCCAGGCAGGGCTTTGCCCTGTGTTCACTGATGGATCTCAAGTGCCAAAGCAGTGCTTGGGACAAAGTCAGCACTCAGCAAATATTTGTGAAATGAACAAATGAATGAATAAATAAATGAAGAGACAGCAGATAAATACAGGGCTGTGAACATTTCCAAGTTAACCCAATTACAGATTGCCAGGAACCTGAGCCTGCGCTGTAGGGCTGGTGTCAGCCAGCCAAGAGCCCCCTACTCAGAAATATTTAGTAAGCACTTACTATGTGCTAGATACCAGGGGGCCCAGACACAGCTCCCCCTGGACTCCAGCCTGGGAGCTGTATACATGAGGACTCCCAACCAGTGAGGGGCTCAGTGTGAGAGCCAGAGGCAGCCTAGACATCTGGCCCCGTGTCCCCCATGTCCCATCAGGAGCCACCAGGCTGGACTGTGTGGGCCACCTGGTCCTTCCCAAGCTCCTCCCTGTTTCACAAGGAGTCTCTTTGTTATTCTAAATTTGGGATGGGGGGACAAGGGCCTTGGGCTCTCTAAAGAACTTCTACAGAAAGCAGTTCACATGATCTTCAAAACTAGTTCATGAAGTAAATGAAGTCAGCATTAATAGTCCCATTTCACAGATGGGGAAAATGAACGCCAGAGGCAAAGCAACTTGTTCCAGGCCACAGAGCTAACTGGCAAGGGGCCCAGAGCACAGCCTTCGTTTCTCAACTGCCTGCCTAGTCCAGGGGACATCCTCTTTTCCAAAAATGCGAGACTTGCAACACCAGCAGGAGACCAAGGAGACATCTGGTGAGCAAAGCATCTGGAAACAGACTGCATGACAGAGACCTCGAGGAACCCAGAGCGCTCTGGAGCAGAGCAGGCTACAGGTTCATTTCTCATGGGCAACGCTTGGCAGGAAAACAAATGTGCTCCCTTGGAAAAGGGGGACACTGGGGACACAAATTTACACTGGGCTTTTCCAGAAGCCGGGAGAAAGCTGGGCCCCAGGGGTGCTTTCTCCAAGGCGTATGTGAAAGGCAAACACATGGGCTTTGGCGACAAGGCCAGAGAGCACTCAGGAGCCTTTGCTGAACAAGTCACTCCAACCTGGCTTCCCCCTGCTTAGAATGGAGGTGACAAGCTCTGGGGTGTGGCCAGGACTGTTCAATGACACACCCGAACCACGATTCAGCACAGCTCCCAGCACATAGTGGCTGGTCGGTAGGTAGCATCTGCAGGGGCAGGGAACCTTTTTTCTGCCGAGGGCCATTTGGATACTTATAACATCATTCACAGGCCATACAAAATTATCAACTTAAAAATTAGCTATGAAAAACGCTCCTAGATTTACTGAATTCCGAGTTCCACCTGCGGTTACTTTGCCAGGGCCAGGCCAAGTGATTTCTCAGGCCATATACTGCCCGAGGGCTGGATGCTCCCCACCCCTGCCCTGGAGTAATGATATTTATTACTCATTATAATCACCACCATTATTGTTATTGCCTTGACCTGTGAGCCCCACGGGCGTGGCCCTGAGCACGTCCCAGGGGGCATAAGTGGCAACACCTGCCTGGGAACCTAGAAGGCGCCCGCCCCTTCCTCCTCTGTCCCCCACTGAGGTGGCCGCACAGCCCAGCTCAGAATGGTCCAGGCTGACACCTGTTGTCACGGCATAATTATTCAGAGCATCCTTGTTGCCTCTTCACCTGGTCCTGGTTTCCGATGAAAAACGCTAGGGTCCCCTGCTACCGCGTGCCTGTCACAGCTCAGTCCACTCTGCACACGCCTGGGGCTTCCTGGGAGCGAGGGCCTGGGGCCCAGCCCAGAGCTGACCCAGCAGGAACGTTCCTCAGACCTCAAGGAACCTTCCAGAAATCCCAGGAGTCCCACCCCAGCGTCCCCGGCCCAGCGAGCCTCCAGACGCCCTGCCCTCGGCCCCGCGGAGCAGATGGCAGGCTCCATACCTTCTGGAATCCAGTCGGCTGCCCTGGAGAGCTCTGCGTCTGTTATTTTAGGGAAGGGGAGGAAAAGGGAAAAAAAAGTTAAGTGAGTGAAACTTAAATCCCAGCAGAGCCCGTAATGGAATATTCATTTTGTCAGGGGAGCGTTTCTTTAAAACTCTGGTCATCTGGACAGGCTGAGCCAGCAGGTGATTCGATTTAATGAGCTTTTTAACGCACTTCAGGCCCAGGTGGGACCCCGTCTGGGAAGGCGGGGCCCAGGCCCTGGCCAGCAGGCCACCGGCTGGGGCTGCGCTGACACCTAGTGGCCGGTTCGGTCATTGTGGGGCCGGAGCTCATTGTCTGGGGTCTGCAGGCCGCCAGGACCCTCTCAACCACCCCCCAGGCCTAACCTCCGAGCCTGTTTCCGCATCGCTTCTCGGGGAATAATAGCAGGACCTCCTTTATAGGGTTGCTACGAGGACATGGCACTTAATAAAGGCTCTTATTAGTTCAGCTGTTATTGTTCCCTGTAAGGAGACGGGCCCGCAGGGGAGGATGCTTGCTCAGTCCCAGGGCAGGGCAGTGCAGGAGCAGGGCAGGCCCCAGGGCGCCGGCTACCCCGCCTCCAGGAGCAGGGTGCGTTGTTGGTGTGGCTCTGCGCTCACTAGCTCTGGGACCCGGGGCCAGTTTAACTTCTCAGAGTCTCCGTCCCCCTCTGGGGACTGGAGATACAATGACTCGGGCAGAGGGCCCCTGTGAGGACTGAACGGAATGACAAGCACAGAGCTGCAGCTTAGGAGGCAGTGAAGCGCTGCTCAGACAGCAACTATGATGGTCACAGTCACTGCTGCTGTTGCTGGAGCCCCGGCCTCAGAGGGCGGCAGGATGGATGAATGGCACCTGGGACATGGGAGTCTCCCTCTCCCCCCTCTGAGTGGTCCCCTCAGCCTGGTCCTTGGGGACACAGGGTAGAGAGGATGTGGGCCCATTCAGGTTTCCCAGGCGAGCTTGGGCTCAGCCATAGTCCCATCCCCCGGGCCCGGGACCGCGAGTCCTTAGCACCTACCAGCAGCTGGCTGGAGTCCTTGAGCTTGGACTTGTACAGCATCCACCGGTAGCGCAGGTCCTCCAGCTCCTCCGGGGTCCCCCTTGCTGGCCCGAGACGAAGGAGGTTCTCAAAGAGATGCTGGCCTTCTGGTACCCGAGCCTCCAGTTCCTGTGGGGGAAGGACAATGTCAAGCGCACCTCCCAAATGACCCAGGCAGCCCCACCCGGCAGGTAAGGGGCAGCCAGTCAAATTCCACTTGAGAGGAGCGCACAGAAGCTGCTACGTGAGAATCCCATCCGTGCAAATTTAAGACAAGGCCGGGCGACTGCTCTCAGCAATGTCGCCGAATGGCTGCCTGCGGGACAGAGCGGCACCGCTGCCCTCCGCGGACGCGTCCAACTCTGACGTGCTAGAACCGAGTCCTCCGGAGGGCTTGGCATCAGAGGTGCCATCCTCAGAGCTTCCTATGCTGAACGTCTCCCGGTTGGCGTGTTTACGCCTGGCGGAGTCATGTTGGGGCTGGGATTTTTCTCCCGAAATACAGCAATGTGTCCCCCAAGGTGGCACCTTTTACCCTCAGGATTCCTGAGAAGTGGTGTGATGTGGGGCTTTGAGCAGGGCTCTGAATCCAAGATCCTGCGCTTACAGTCTGGCTTTGGATCCTGGCTCTGCCCCATCCTACCAGCTGTGTGATGACAGTAAGTTGCTTAGCTTCTCAGAGCCCCCTAGAATGTGAGCTCTACAAAGACAAGGAGGGCTCACCTGGGGAGCCGCGGGTTGACTCTGATCTGGCTGGAATTGGGGGGTGGTGGCAGGAAGGGAGAGGAGGGACTGAGCAGGCCCAAGGAGGTGGGCAGGAAGGACTTCCCGGTCATGGTCAGCCAGGTAATTGGACCAAACCTCTTACAGAAGCCAAAATATTAAAGACATCTAAAAGGCATTACAGATGCAGAACTAGGTAGTAAAAAGAAAAATAGAAATATAAGGTTTGACAACACCAACAAAAATAAAAGGCAGTAAAGAGTCAGCAAGAGAGCGAGGCACATCAGGATAAAACCAGAGCAAGGATGAAACCCAGGGAAGTGAGCCCAGCGTGCAGGCCAACAGGACACTGGCCAGTCTGGAGGACATCGTGGTGAAACAGCATGCCTTTGGCAGCCCCTCAGGGCTCTGCAGGCAAAGGTAAAAGTCTGGGCCCTGCAGAGGTGCAGACTCTGAAAACCATTCCCCTGCAGCTGAGCCTTCTCAGGCTCTATAATGAAGGTCGGCAGTGGTACCTACCTAGATTAGACGGGGGTAGTGAGAGGGGACAGAAACAAAAATATCCAGGAGGTGGAATCAAGGAGGGCTTGGTGGCTAATTCCACATGGGAGCAAAAGAGCAAGATCTGTGGTAGACACATTGCCCAGCGGAGCCCCGCCCACACTGCCCACCTTGAGAGTCACGAGTGAAATGAAGCTGCTGTTTGAAGCCACCAACTGCTGGGTGGCCTGTTACACAGCAACAGCTAAGCGATACAACAGTGGTGACTGGTGGTGCTATCTTCCAAGCTGGGGAACCCAGAAGCAGGCCGAATGAATGAATGAATGAATGAATGAATGAATGAATGAATGAATGAATGGTTCTTCTAAAATGTTTGAACCAGACAAATTTAAAAACCGTTATTTATACACAAGCAAGAACAGCTCACACGCGAGGTGTGTGCTCCCTGGTGGCAAACGCATCGATGGTGCAAACCCCACGGCAAGGGGCCTGTCCCTGGGAACGAACCTGCAGCTTCGTTTCTCTGGTCCTCGTGTCCTTGGCCGTGGCAGCTCTCATTGCGATGATTCTCACCAGCTTAGCGTTTTCCACCTGCAGCCACTGCTCGAAGCGCCTCCGGAGCTGGGGGAAGCCTTCCCCGCTGCCTTCTGCGTCCTGGAGCGGCTCTGCCTGCGGGAATGCACAGTGGGGCCAAAGCATCAGAGGGGAACACAGCCTCCGGGCCACGTGTCCCGGGGATCCCATGAGGCAGAGGCTGGGGGCGAGGGTGCCCAAAAAGCGATGAGGGAGGCCTGGCGGGACAAAGAACGTCTCTACTGGATGTGTGCCCCAGTGTTTAGGGGTCAGGGACACTCCTCACCGTCACCTGCCTGGCCTCCCTGGGGCGGCCCCATCCCCCCCGACCAGGATAGCTGTAATCGTGGCCGTCCTCTAGCCACGCTGTCCCCTCCAGCCCTGCAGCCCGAGTGGTCTGTCCAGCTTGCCGTCCATCCAGCTGAGCCCTCACGCATGCCCCTCAGTGGCTTCTCACGCGCCTCAATGTGGCCCGAGAGCCTCAGGTTCCGGCTCTGCCCGACTCTGCAGCTCGTCCCCCCCCCATTCTCTGAGCCCGAGCGCACAGCCACGTCTCGGCCCCTGCCGGGGGTCTTTGCACACCCCGTCTCCTCTGCATGGAACGCACCCCCTCCACTCCTCTCCCGGATGCCCACTCAGCCTGAGGGCTCCCCTCGCATTGCCTTTCTCCCGGGAGGGCTTCCCTACCCCAGAACTGGGTCATGGTCACTCTGCAGCAGGATCCCATAGCATGTGGCCCCTCTGCCATCCCGAACCGCGCTTTCTGGAACCTTTCATTGCCTGTGGTTCCCATGTCCTTGCCTCTCAAACTGTGCTCTGAGGCCCAGCAGGGAGCGGGCCTTGGAGAAACGCAGACTCATGCCCAGCCGGTGTGGCGCAGTGGTTGAGCGTTGACCCATGCGCCAAGAGGTCACCGGGTCCATTCCCAATCAGGGCACATGCCCGGGTTTCGGGCTTGATCCCCGGTAGGGGGTGTACAGGAGGTAGCCGATCAATGTTGATTCTCTCCCATTGATGTTACTATCTCTCTCCCTCTCCTCTCCCTCTAAAAATCAATAAAAACATTTTTTTTTTTAAAAAAGAAAAAAGAGATGCAGACTCGTGGGCCCCCCAGACCCACCGACCTAGAACCTGCACTTTAATGGGAGTGGGGTACATGTCACACTACGAGGGGCCCTGCGCCGGGTCCTGGCTCTGGCTCTGGCTGGGGAAGCGTCTGTCTCACCCACAGCTGTGCCCCAGCCCAGGCCCGGCTCCGAGCCGGGCGGCATCCGTAAGTGCCTCCTGGGTGGGAGCGGGAGGATGGATGGAGTGGCACGCGGGCTTTGAAGGAGTTTCTTTTCCATGTGCTTTCTCTTTAAAGGCGGTCAGGGGAGAGGATGGATGATACAGTGCAGTTAGCTTAGTTCCTTCCACAAAATACAACTTAGAGCACAAAAAAATGCCCATCTTCTCTGATTTCAGTTTGCCACCTGGAGCCAGCTGGAAGCGTTTAACCCTCACCCTCTCCCCTCTGCAGGGGGCGGTGTTTCTGAGGCTCGAGGGCCTGTCCGTCCAAGGGGTGCCCAGGACCTTCCCCAGGGGCCTGGGCCTGGGGTCCTCTGAGTCCCTCTGTCCAGTGGCACAGGGAATGCTCATGGCACAGCAGGGCCGGCCCACCAGAGACAGGATGAGGCCAAGTTCTGAGCTGAGCGTGTGGCCCCCGGTTCGGGGGTGGGTTGCTGGAGACTCTCACCCTCGATTTGGGATCTGGAAGCCCCACCAGACACTCACCTGACGGTGCCGCCTGGGGATGGGGTCCGTGGGGTTGATGAGGAACCCGCTCTTCGGGATGTTATTGGTGAAAATCATTTTCTTCCCTGAGTCTACTTCTGTCCCCTGCAGCTGCCGGTTCCTTATGAGGCTGGGACGACAAATTTGGCCGTCAGTGTGGGGAAGGATGTGACTGGAACTCACCAAGTCACGAGAGAAGTAACAGAATTGGGGCATCTTTCGGCAGGTATCCAGTGATGTAGGTGCTGCCCAATCCCCAGGGGGCTGGAGGCTAACTCCTGAGCGGGGACATCTCCCTGTTCCCACCACCCCTTCTAGAAGCCACCTGGGCCAGACGGGAGATGCCCACAGGCCCCTGGACCACATCCACCACACAGTAGAACCCCAGCCCTGCTCCATGGCACCACTGAGCCCTCCCCTGGATGGGAAGGGGCGATGTCCCCGACCAGGCTAGGGCCCGGAGGCCCCCTCACCTCAGCAGGCTTTCCTCCAGCAGCCGCAGGGCCCGCCACGACTCCGCCAGCGCCCCCAGCTCCTCCTGGACCACAGCGGCCCCGTCCAGGGAGGACTTCTCCATCACCAGACAGCCGTGCGCTTCGGTCAGGGACAGCTGGGCCTCCTTCTCGGGGAATTCAGCCAGCAGCCGCTGAAGGACACACACACGCACACGCACACACAGTGAGGTCCTTGGGGGGTTCTCTGCTCCCCAGTGTGGGAGCTTTGGCCTCTCGAGCCTGCTTTTGGGGATGCACCGTCTCTGCAGGGAAAGCCATCTTACCTGGACTTCAGCCTCTCGGGACTGGGCATCCCACGGGCCCGTGTCCCCCAGGTACGACTCCAGCTTCTGAGTGACCACAGCTATCCACTGTTGCAGCTCCAGCAGCTCGTGGCTGAAGGTGCAGTGTTCCCGCATGCTCCGCTGGCACCCATCCACGAGGTCCTGCGGCACAGCCCCAGGGGGCCCAGACACCCTGAGTGCTGGCCAAGGCTGAGACCCTGGGTCCCCCCCCTGCAGGGCTGCCAGACCTGCCTGGGCACTGGGGTGTGATGGCCCCCGGGGCTCCCAATCAGGCTCCCCCCAGCAGGAACGGGAGCGCTGCTCTGTGAGAGGTGCCTTCCCCGTTCCCTGGCAGGACAGGCTCTGGTGGGAGGGGCCTCTGAGCCTGTCTTGCTTTCATGCCTGAGTCTGGAGCAACCGGATCTCTCATCCACCACTGGTGTGGGTGTGAACTGGCACAGCCACTTGTGAAAACAGTAGGTGCCTATCACCTAACACTGAACACGGGCCGCCCTGTGACCCAACCCTTCCACCCTGGGTGTAAGCCCGACAATGCGAACACGTCTTCACCAAAAGACAGGTGTGTGGTGTTGCCTGTAACAGCCCCAAACTGGAAACCACCCGAGTGCCCATCGATAGCAGAAGCGAGAAATGCGTTGAGGTGCAGCCATCCAACAATATTTTACAGCAGTGAGAAGGAGCGCCCTTCACCACCATCTAAGCAGCGTCACGGATGAATCTACAGCCATCACGAGCGCTAGAAGCCATAACCTAAGAAACCATTCTGTCTGATTCAACTTGAGCAGCCATCAGGCAAACGCAGCCTACCCTGTTCCAAGTCCCAAGTCAGGGTTACCTCCAGCCATCAAGGGTGGTGGGCAGTGACTACAGGGGCAGGAGGAGCTTGGGGGGGCGGGGCTGGTATTATTCCATGTCGTCATCCAGGTGCTGGTAACATGGATATGTTCCATTTTTTTAAAATTATCAAGCTTCATACTTAGATGTTCACTTTTCTGTATATGCTTATACTTTGGTAAAAAGTTTTAGAAAAATAGTCTTGCTTTTATTGCCCTCCCTGGGTCAGTCATGGATCAGTTCTCGCCTTGCTCTTCTCTGTCTCCACGAGAGGTGGGCTCTGTATCCAACAGAGCAGACATTCTCTGTCCTCTTGGTCACCCAGCCTGGGACCCTCCCTGTCAGTCCACCACAGGCCAATCAGACCCCAGGGTCTGTCACCTCTTCTCATGCTCTGATCCCTGGCTCAGGTCCTCGTGACTCTCTGCTGGGTAACCACAGGCCCTGCCTTCCTGCATCCTACAGACACTGGCTGACGCCAGCGAGTGCCAGGCCCACCAGGAGCTGGGACAGAGAGGGTGACTGTGTGTACCTTCAACAAACCACTGACGAGGGCCTGAAAAATGATCTAAAACTCCACTTCCCTGCACTCTGCCTAACACCGTCCCCTCCTGAGCCCTGTGCACCCATGTCAGACCCAATGTCTTCAATGGCTCCATTGCTTAGTGGGGTACATGCCCCCCATGGGGCCAGGCAAATCACCTGGGCTGCAGGGGAAAGGCTGACTAGAATGTCTTAGACTTAAAAAGCACTGTTCAATTCCCGGTCAGGGCACATGCCCGGGTTGCGGGCTCAATCCCCAGCACAGGGTGTGCAGGAGGCAGCCGATCAATGACTCTCTCACCATCGATGTTTCTATCTCTCTCTCCCTCTCCCTTCCTCTCTCTGAAATCAATAAAAACATTTGAAAAACAAAAAAAAAAAGCACTGAGTACCAAAATGATAAAAGAGGGGCAATGGACTTCTGTAGGGAAGTATTTAAACAATAAAGAAGTCTGGCAGAATTGCAGCCCCGACTGGTGCTCGGTGAACGCTTGCTCGGAATATTCTAATGATCAGTCCAGGTCCTCATAGGCGGTCGGCATTAAAGCTTAAGTTTGCTGCATCTATGGGCTCCGTGGTCCTCAAGGGCAGGGACAGAGATTCCTATTTCTCTACTCCCCCTGCCTCAACAGGACCACTAGCTGCTAATTTATTAAACTGAATGAATGAATTCATATAGACCTTGGCCCTCACTCAGACCAATGGGTCTTGACGGGTAGAGCTGTGTTTCCTGAAAATTCATGGGGGTTTCAGGTACTGTGCTAATGATAGGATGGGGGTGATGCCAGCACATGTAGTGAGAGTGTGGGGTACACCCATCCTGCTCGGGGGAGGACAGGGTTTTCTTATGCCCCACCCATATCTACATGTTTATTGGGGCCTAAGCTTAGAATCTGACTCATTAACACACAAACACAGAAATGTTGGCAGTTTTCATAAACACATTAACTTCCCAGGAATGCAGCTATTTTGTAAACTGAGGGAGGGCTGCACTCCGGGTTGTTCACATTTGAGGCTGTCCCGCAGAGAGGGGGCATTGTCACCACCTCCTCCTGCCTTTGGGTAGCCACCATGGAGCACTGATAGTTTGAAAGGCATTATTTTTTATAATTACTTTCCTTTCATTTATCTTTTCTGCTATAGAAAGGGCATTATATTAAAATTTTAAAGGGTGTGGCTACTTATACTATCTATGAATTGCAGGACCGCGAAGAGAATGTTAGGAATGCTTGTTATTAAATAGAGGGGGCCGGGGGCCGTGGGGGG